>NC_092379.1:48007624-48307624 GCF_030028105.1 Mobula birostris
TGCCTCTCCATAGCCTCCCACGACCCTTCCTCTCTATAATCTCCACGACCCTCTCCCTCTCCATAACACTCCACGACTCTCTCCCTCTCCATAACCTCTCATGGCCCTCTCTCTCTCCATAAACTCCCACGGCCCTCTCCCTCTCCTTAACTACCCACGACGTTCTCCCTCTCCATAACCTCCCACGGCCCTCTCCTTCTCTACGACCCTCTCCCTCTCCATAACCTCCCATAACCCTCTCCATCTGCATAAACTCCCACGGCCCTCTCCCTCTCCACGACCCTCTCCTCTGCATAACCTCCCACGACTCTCTCCCTCTCCATAACCTCTCACGATCCTCTCCCTCTCCATAACTACCCACGATCCTCTCCCACTCCATAACCTCTCACGATCCTCTCCCTCTCCTTGACCTCCCACGACCCTCTCCCTCTCCATAACCTCTCACAGCCCTCTCCCTCCCACGACCGTCTTCCTCTCCATAACACGCCACGACCCTCTGCGTCTCCATAACCCTCTCACTCTCCATAACCTCCCACGACCCTCTCCCTCTCCATAACCTCCCATGACCATTCCACTCCATACCCTCCCATGACCCTCTCCCTGTCCATAATCTCGCACGACCCTCTCACTCTACATAACCTCGGACGACTCTCTCCCTCTCCATAACCTCCCATGACCCTTCCTCTGCATAACCTCCCACGGCCCTCTCCCTCTCCTGAATTCCCCACGACGTTCTCCCTCTCCATAACCTCCCACGACCCTATCCCACTCCATAACCTCTCACAGCCCGCTCCCTCCCACGACCGTCTTCCTCTCCATAACACGCCACGACCCTCTCCGTCTCCAAAACCCTCTCACTCTCCATAACCTCCCATGACCCTCTCCCACTCCATAACCTCCCAAGACCCATTCCCGCTCCATAACCTCCCACGGTCCTCTCTCTCTCCATAACCGCCACGACCATCTCCCTCTCCATAACCTCCCACGACCCTCTCCTTCTCTACGACCCTCTCCCTCTCCATAACCTGCCACGACCCTCTCCCTCTCCATAACCTCCCATAACCCTCTCCATCTCCATAAACTCCCACGGCCCTCTCCCTCTCCACGACCCTCTCCCTCTCCATAACCTGCCACGACCCTCTCCCTCTCCATAACCTGCCACGACCCTCTCCCTCTCCATAACCTGCCATAACCCTCTCCATCTCCATAAACTCCCACGGCCCTCTCCTTCTCTACGACCCTCTCCCTCTCCATAACCTGCCATGACCCTCTCCCTCTCCATAACCTCCCACGACCCTCTCCCTCTCCATAACCTGCCACGACCCTCTGCCTCTCCATAACATCTCACGGCCCTCTCCCTCTGCATAACGCTCACCCCCTCCATAACCTCCCACGACCCGCTCCCTCTCCATAACCTCCCACGACCCTGTCAGCCTCCATAACCTCCAACGACCCTCTCACTCTCCATAAACTCCCACGACACCCTCCCTCTCCATAACCCCCCACGGCCCTCTCCCTCTCCATAACCCCCCACGGCCCTCTCCCTCTCCATAGCCTCCCACGACCCTTCCTCTCTATAACCTCCACGACCCTCTCCCTCTCCATAACACTCCACGAACCTCTCCCACTCCATAACCTACCACGACTCTCTCCCTCTCCATAACCTCCCACGACCCTCTCCCACTCCATGACGTCCCACGGCCCTCTCCCGCCCACGACCCTCTACGTCTCCATAACCCTCTCACTCTCCATAACCTCCCACGACCCTCTCCCACTCCATAAATTCCCACGGTCCTCTCCCTCTCCATAACCTCCACGACCATCTCTCTCTCCATAACCTCCCACGGCCCTCTCCCACTCCATAACCTCCCACGGTCCTCGCCCTCTCCATAACCTCCACGACCATCTCTCTCTCCATAACCTCCTACTGCCCTCTCCCTCTCTACGACCCTCTCCCACTCCATAACCTCCCACGACTCTCTCCCTCTCCATAACCTCCCACGACCCTCTCCCTCTCCATAACGTCCCACGACCCTCTCACTCTCCATAACATCTCACGGCTCTCTCCCTCTGCATAACGCTCACCCTCTCCATAACCTCCCACGACCCTTTCCCGCTCCATAACCTCCCACGACCCTCTCTCTCTCCATAACCTCCCACGATCCTTTCCCGCTCCATAACCTCCCTCGGACCTGTCCCTCTCCATAACCTCCCACGATCCTTCCTCTCCATAACCTCCTAGGAACCTCTCCCTCTCCATAACCCCCCACGACCCTCACCCACTCCATAACCTCCCACGACCCTCTCCCTCTCCATAACCTCCCACGACCCTTCCTCTCCACAACCTCCTAGGAACCTCTCCCTCTCCATAACCCCCCACGACCCTCACCCACTCCATAACCTCCCACGACCCTCTCCCTCTCCATTACCTCCCATGACCCTCTCCCGTTCCATAATCTCGCACGACCCTCTCACTCTACATAACCTCGGACGACTCTCTCCCTCTCCATAACCTCCCATGACTCTTCCTCTGCATAACCTCCCACGGCCCTCTCCCTCTCCTTAATTCCCCACAACGTTCTCCCTCTCCATAACCCCCCACGACCCTCTCCCACTCCATAACCTCTCACGGCCCTCTCCCTCCCACGACCGTCTTCCTCTCCATAACACGCCACGACCCTCTCCGTCTCCATAACCCTCTCACTCTCCATAACCTCCCATGACCCTCTCCCACTCCATAACCTCCCAAGACCCTTTCCCGCTCCATAACGTCCCACGACCCTCTCCCTCTCCATAACCTGCCACGACCCTCTCCCTCTCCATAACATCTCACGGCCCTCTCCCTCTGCATAACGCTCACGCTCTCCATAATCTCGCACGACTCTCTCCCTCTCCATAACCTGCCATGACCCGCTCTCTCTCCATAACGTCTCACGACCCTCTCCCTCTCCATAACCTCCCACGACCCTCTCCATCTCCATAAACTCCCACGGCCCTCTCCTCTCCATATCCTCCCACGACTCTCTCCCTCTCCATTAACTCTCACGATCCTCTCCCTCTGCATAACTTCCCACGGCCCTCTCATATTCCATAAACTCTCACGGCCCACTCCCTCTCCATAACCCCTCACGGCCCTCTCCCTCTCCATCACCTTCTCCCTGTCCATGACCTCCCAGAACCATCACCCTCTCCTTGACCTCCCACGACCCTCTCCCTCTCCATAACTTCTCACGGCACTCTCCCTCTCCATAACCTCCCACGACCCTTCCACTCCGTAACCTCCTAGGACCCTCTCCCTCTCCATAAACCCCAACGACCCGCTCCCTGTCCATAACCTCCCACGACCCTTCCTCTCCATAACCTCCCACGACCCTCTCCCTCTCCATTACCTCCCACGACCCTTCCTCTCCATAACCTCCCACGGCCCTCTCCCTCTCCTTAATTCCCCACGACGTTCTCCCTCTCCATAACATCTCACGGCCCTCTCCCTCTGCATAACGCTCACGCTCTCCATAACTTCGCACGACTCTCTCCCTCTCCATAACCTGCCATGACCCGCTCTCTCTCCATAACGTCTCACGACCCTCTCCCTCTCCATAACCCGCCACGACCCTCTCCCTCTCCATAACATCTCACGGCCCTCTCCCTCTGCATAACGCTCACCCCCTCCATAACCTCCCACGACCCGCTCCCTCTCCATAACCTCCCACGACCCTGTCAGCCTCCATAACCTCCAACGACCCTCTCCATCTCCATAAATTCCCACGGCCCTCTCCTCTCCATATCCTCCCACGACTCTCTCCCTCTCCATTAACTCTCACGATCCTCTCCCTCTGCATAACTTCCCACGACCCTCTCATACTCCATAAACTCTCACGGCCCACTCCCTCTCCATAACCCCTCACGGCCCTCTCCCTCTCCATCACCTTCTCCCTGTCCATGACCTCCCAGAACCATCACCCTCTCCTTGACCTCCCACGACCCTCTCCCTCTCCATAACTTCTCACGGCACTCTCCCTCTCCATAACCTCCCACGACCCTTCCACTCCGTAACCTCCTAGGACCCTCTCCCTCTCCATAAACCCCAACGACCCGCTCCCTGTCCATAACCTCCCACGACCCTTCCTCTCCATATCCTCCCACGACCCTCTCCCTCTCCATTACCTCCCACGACCCTTCCTCTCCATAACCTCCCACGGCCCTCTCCCTCTCCTTAATTCCCCACGACGTTCTCCCTCTCCATAACATCTCACGGCCCTCTCCCTCTGCATAACGCTCACGCTCTCCATAACTTCGCACGACTCTCTCCCTCTCCATAACCTGCCATGACCCGCTCTCTCTCCATAACGTCTCACGACCCTCTCCCTCTCCATAACCCGCCACGACCCTCTCCCTCTCCATAACATCTCACGGCCCTCTCCCTCTGCATAACGCTCACCCCCTCCATAACCTCCCACGACCCGCTCCCTCTCCATAACCTCCCACGACCCTGTCAGCCTCCATAACCTCCAACGACCCTCTCACTCTCCATAAACTCCCACGACACCCTCCCTCTCCATAACCCCCCACGGCCCTCTCCCTCTCCATAGCCTCCCACGACCCTTCCTCTCTATAACCTCCACGACCCTCTCCCTCTCCATAACACTCCACGAATCTCTCCCACTCCATAACCTACCACGACTCTCTCCCTCTCCATAACCTCTCACGGCCCTCTCCCTCTCCATAACCTCCCATGGCCCTCTACCTCTCCTTAACTCCCCACGACGTTCTCCCACTCCATAACCTCCCACGACCCTCTCCCACTCCATGACGTCCCACGGCCCTCTCCCGCCCATGACCCTCTACGTCTCCATAACCCTCTCACTCTCCATAACCTCCCACGACCCTCTCCCACTCCATAAATTCCCACGGTCCACTCCCTCTCCATAACCTCCACGACCATCTCTCTCTCCATAACCTCCCACGGCCCTCTCCCACTCCATAACCTCCCAGTCCTCTCCCTCTCCATAACCTCCACGACCATCTCTCTCTCCATAACCTCCCACTGCCCTCTCGCTCTCTACGACCCTCTCCCACTCCATAACCTCCCACGACTCTCTCCCTCTCCATAACCTCCCACGACCCTCTCCCTCTCCATAACGTCCCACGACCCTCTCCCTCTCCATAACCTCCCACGACCCACTACCTCTCCATAACATCTCACGGCCCTCTACCTCTGCGTATCGTCTCACGACCCTCTCCCTCTCCATAACCTCCCATAACCCTCTCCCTCTCCATAACCTCCCACGACCCTCTTCATCTCCATGAACTCCCACGGCCCTCTCCCTCTCCACGACCCTCTCCTCTCCATAACCTCCCACAACTCTCTCCCTCTCCATAACCTCTCACGACCCTCTCCCTCTCCATAACCTCCCACGACCATTCCTCTCCATAACCTCCCATGACCCTCTCCCTCTCCATAAACTCCCACGAGCATCTCCCTCTCCATAACCTCCCACGACCCTCTCACTCTCCATAACATCTCACGGCTCTCTCCCTCTGCATAACGCTCACCCTCTCCATAACCTCGCACAACCCACTCCGTCTTCAAACCTCCCTAACCCTCTCCCTCTCCATAACCTCCCACGACCCTTTCCCGCTCCATAACCTCCCACGACCCTCTCTCTCTCCATAACCTCCCACGATCCTTTCCCGCTCCATAACCTCCCTCGGCCCTGTCCCTCTCCATAACCTCCCACGATCCTTCCTCTCCATAACCTCCTAGGAACCTCTCCCTCTCCATAACCCCCCACGACCCTCACCCACTCCATAACCTCCCACGACCCTCTCCCTCTCCATAACCTCCCACGACCCTTCCTCTCCACAACCTCCTAGGAACCTCTCCCTCTCCATAACCCCCCACGATCCTCACCCACTCCATAACCTCCCACGACCCTCTCCCTCTCCATTACCTCCCATGACCCTCTCCCGTTCCATAATCTCGCACGACCCTCTCACTCTACATAACCTCGGACAACTCTCTCCCTCTCCATAACCTCCCATGACCCTTCCTCTGCATAACCTCCCACGGCCCTCTCCCTCTCCTTAATTCCCCACAACGTTCTCCCTCTCCATAACCCCCCACGACCCTCTCCTACTCCATAACCTCTCACGGCCCTCTCCCTCCCACGACCGTCTTCCTCTCCATAACACGCCACGACCCTCTCTGTCTCCATAACCCTCTCACTCTCCATAACCTCCCATGACCCTCTCCCACTCCATAACCTCCCAAGACCCTTTCCCGCTCATAACGTCCCACGACCCTCTCCCTCTCCATAACCTGCCACGACCCTCTCCCTCTCCATAACATCTCACGGCCCTCTCCCTCTGCATAACGCTCACGCTCTCCATAATCTCGCACGACTCTCTCCCTCTCCATAACCTGCCATGACCCGCTCTCTCTCCATAACGTCTCACGACCCTCTCCCTCTCCATAACCTCCCACTACCCTCTCCATCTCCATAAACTCCCACGGCCCTCTCCTCTCCATATCCTCCCACGACTCTCTCCCTCTCCATTAACTCTCACGATCCTCTCCCTCTCCATAACTTCCCACGACCCTCTCATACTCCATAACCTCTCACGGCCCACTCCCTCTCCATAACCCCTCACGGCCCTCTCCCTCTCCATCACCTTCTCCCTGTCCATGACCTCCCAGAACCATCACCCTCTCCTTGACCTCCCACGACCCTCTCCCTCTCCATAACTTCTCACGGCACTCTCCCTCTCCATAACCTCCCACGACCCTTCCACTCCGTAACCTCCTAGGACCCTCTCCCTCTCCATAAACCCCAACGACCCGCTCCCTCTCCATAACCTCCCACGACCCTTCCTCTCCATAACCTCCCACGACCCTCTCCCTCTCCATTACCTCCCACGACCCTTCCTCTCCATAACCTCCCACGGCCCTCTCCCTCTCCTTAATTCACCACGACGTTCTCCCTCTCCATAACATCTCACGGCCCTCTCCCTCTGCATAACGCTCACGCTCTCCATAACTTCGCACGACTCTCTCCCTCTCCATAACCTGCCATGACCCGCTCTCTCTCCATAATGTCTCACGACCCTCTCCCTCTCCATAACCTCCCACGACCCTCTCCATCTCCATAAACTCCCACGGCCCTCTCCCTCTCCACGGCCCTCTCCTCTCCATATCCTCCCACGACTCTCTCCCTCTCCATAACCTCCCACGACCCTCTCCCTCTCCATAACCTCCCATGACCCTTCCTCTCCATAACCTTCCAGGGCCCTCTCCCTCTCCTTAATTCCCCATGACGTTCTCCCTCTCCATAACCTCCCACGACCCTCTCCCACTCCATAACCTCTCACGGCCCTCTCCCTCCCACGACCGTCTTCCTTTCCATAACACGCCATGACCCTCTCCGTCTCCATAACCCTCTCACTCTCCATAACCTCCCATGACCCTCTCCCACTCCATAACCTCCCAAGACCCTTTTTTGCTCCATAACCTCCCACGGTCCTCTCCCTCTCCATAACCGCCACGACCATCCCCCTCTCCATAACCTCCCACGGCCCTCTCCCTCTCTACGACCCTCTCCCTCTCCACAACCTCCCACGACCCTTCCACTCCATAAACTCTTAGCACCCTGCCCCTCTGCATAACCACCCACGACGCTCTCCCTCTCCATAACCTCCTATGACCCTCTCCCGCTCCATAACCTCCCATGGCCCTCACCCTCTCCACGACACTCACCCCCTCCATAACCTCCCACGACCCTCTCCCTCTCCATAACCTCCCACGACCCTCTCCCTCTCCATAGCCTCCCACGACCCTTCCTCTCCATAACCTCCATGACCCTCTCACTCTCCATAACACTGCACGACCCTCTCCCACTCCATAACCTCCCACGACTCTCTCCCTCTCCATAACCTCCCACGGCCCTCTCCCTCTCCTTAACTCCCCACGACGTTCTCCTTCTCCATAACCTCCCACGACCCTCTCCCTCTCCATAACCTCCCACGACCCTCTCCCTCTCCATGACCTCCCACATCCCTCTCCCTCTCCATTACCTCCCATGACCCTCTCCCTGTCCATAATCTCCCACGACCCTCTCACTCTACATAACCTCGGATGACTCTCTCCCTCTCCATAACCTCCCACGACCCTTCCTCTCCATAACCTCCCATGGCGCTCTCCCTCTCCTTAATTCCCCACGACGTTCTCCCTCTCCATAACCTCCCACGACCCTCTCCCACTCCATAACCTCTCACGGACCTCTCCCTCCCACGACCATCTTCCTCTCCATAACACGCCACGACCCTCTCCGTCTCCATAACCCTCTCACTCTCCATAACCTCCCATGACCCTCTCCCACTCCATAACCTCCCAAGACCCTTTCCCGCTCCATAACCTCCCACGGTCCTCTCACTCTCCATAACCCCCCACGGCCCTCTCGCTCTCCATAGCCTCCCACGACCCTTCCTCTCTATAACCTCCACGACCCTCTCCCTCTCCATAACACTCCACGACCCTTTCCCACTCCATAACCTCCCACGACTCCCTCCCTCTCCATAACCTCTCACGGCCCTCTCCCTCTCCATAACCTCCCACGGCCCTCTCCCTCTCCTTAACTCCCCACGACGTTCTCCTTCTCCATAACCTCCTACGACCCTCTCCCACTCCATAACCTCCCACGACCCTCTCCCACTCCATGACGTCCCACGGCCCTCTCCCTCCCACGACCCTCTCCGTCTCCATAACCCTCTCATTCTCCATAACCTCCAACGACCCTCTCGCTCTCCATAACATCTCACGGCCCTCTCCCTCTGCATAACCTCCCACGACCTTCTCCCTCTCCATAACCTCTCACGGCCCTCTCCCTCCCACGACCGTCTTCCTCTCCATAACCTCCCACGACCCTCTCCCACTCCATAACCTCTCACGGCCCTCTCCCTCTCCATAACACGCCACGACACTCTCCGTCTCCATAACCCTCTCACTCTCCATAACCTCCCATGACCCTCTCCCACTCCATAACCTCCAATGGCCCTCACCCTCTCCACGATACTCACCCCCTCCATAACCTCCCACGACCCTCTCCCTCTCCATAACCTCCCACGACCCTGTCAGCCTCCATAACCTCCAACGACCCTCTCACTCTCCATAACCTCCCACGACATCCTCCCTCTCCATAACCCCCCACGGCCCTCTGCCTCTCCATAGCCTCCCACGACCCTTCCTCTCTATAATCTCCACGACCCTCTCCCTCTCCATAACACTCCACGACTCTCTCCCTCTCCATAACCTCTCATGGCCCTCTCTCTCTCCATAAACTCCCACGGCCCTCTCCCTCTCCTTAACTACCCACGACGTTCTCCTTTTCCATAACCTCCCACGACCCTCTCCCACTCCATAACCTCCCACGACCCTCTCCCACTCCATGAATTCCCACGGCCCTCTTCCTCCCACGACCCTCTCCGTCTCCATAACCCTCTCACTCTCCAAAACCTCCCACGACCCTCTCCCACTCCATAACCTCCCACAGTCCTCTCCCTCTCCATAACCTCCACGACCCTCTCCCACTCCATAACCTCCCAAGACCCTTTCCCGCTCCATAACCTCCCACGGTCCTCTCACTCTCCATAACCCCCCACGGCCCTCTCGCTCTCCATAGCCTCCCACGACCCTTCCTCTCTATAACCTCCACGACCCTCTCCCTCTCCATAACACTCCACGACCCTCTCCCACTCCATAACCTCCCACGACTCCCTCCCTCTCCATAACCTCTCACGGCCCTCTCCCTCTCCATAACCTCCCACGGCCCTCTCCCTCTCCTTAACTCCCCACGACGTTCTCCTTCTCCATAACCTCCTACGACCCTCTCCCACTCCATAACCTCCCACGACCCTCTCCCACTCCATGACGTCCCACGGCCCTCTCCCTCCCACGACCCTCTCCGTCTCCATAACCCTCTCGTTCTCCATAACCTCCAATGACCCTCTCGCTCTCCATAACATCTCACGGCCCTCTCCCTCTGCATAACCTCCCATGACCTTCTCCCTCTCCATGACCTCCCACGTCCCTCTCCCTCTTCATAAACTCCCATGACCCGCTCTCTCTCCATAACGGCTCACGACCCTCTCCCTCTCCATAACCTCCCATGACCCACTCCCTCTCCATAACCTCTCACGGCCCTCTCCCTCCCACGACCATCTTCCTCTCCATAACCTCCCACGACCCTCTCCCACTCCATAACCTCTCACGGCCCTCTCCCTCTCCATAACACGCCACGACACTCTCCGTCTCCATAACCCTCTCACTCTCCATAACCTCCCATGACCCTCTCCCACTCCATAATCTCCCATGGCCCTCACCCTCTCCACGACACTCACCCCCTCCATAACCTCCCACGACCCTCTCCCTCTCCATAACCTCCCACGACCCTGTCAGCCTCCATAACCTCCAACGACCCTCTCACACTCCATAACCTCCCACGACATCCTCCCTCTCCATAACCCCCCACGGCCCTCTGCCTCTCCATAGCCTCCCACGACCCTTCCTCTCTATAATCTCCACGACCCTCTCCCTCTCCATAACACTCCACGACTCTCTCCCTCTCCATAACCTCTCATGGCCCTCTCTCTCTCCATAAACTCCACGGCCCTCTCCCTCTCCTTAACTCCCCACGACGTTCTCCTTTTCCATAACTTCCCACGACCCTCTCCCACTCCATAACCTCCCACGACCCTCTCCCACTCCATGACTTCCCACGGCCCTCTTCCTCCCACGACCCTTTCCGTCTCCATAACCCTCTCACTCTCCAAAACCTCCCACGACCCTCTCCCACTCCATAACCTCCCACAGTCCTCTCCCTCTCCATAACCTCCACGACCATCTCTCTCTCCATAACCTCCCACGGCCCTCTCCCACTCCATAACCTCCCACGGTCCTCTACCTCTCCATAACCTCCACGACCATCTCTCTCTCCATGACCTCCCACGGCCCTCTCCCTCTCTACGACCCTCTCCCTCTCCATAACCTCCCACGACTCTCTCCCTCTCCATAACCTCCCACGACCCTTACCCTCTCCATAACATCTCACGACCCTTTCCCTCTCCATAACCTCCCATGACCCTCTCCCTCTCCATAAACTCCCACGAGCATCTCCCTCTGCATAACCACCCACGACGCTCTCCCTCTCCATAACCTCCTACGACACTCTCCCGCTCCATAACCTCCCATGGCCCTCACCCTCTCCACGACACTCACCCCCTCCATAACCTCCCACGACCCTCTCCCTCTCCATAACCTCCCGCGACCATCTCAGTCTCCATAACCTCCCACGGCCCTCTCCCTGTCCATAACCTCCCACGACTCTCTCTCTCTCCATAACCTCCAACGACCCTCTCACTCTCCATAACCTCCCACGACACCCTCCCTCTCCATAACCCCCCACGGCCCTCTCCCTCTCCTTAACTCCCCACAACGTTCTCCTTCTCCATAACCTCCCACGACCCTCTCCCTCTACATGACCTCCCACGTCCCTCTCCCTCTCCATTACCTCCCATGACCCTCTCCCAGTCCATAATCTCCCACGACCCTCTCACTCTACATAACCTCGGATGACTCTCTCCCTCTCCATAACCTCCCACGACCCTTCCTCTCCATAACCTCCCACGACCCTCTCCCACTCCATAACCTCTCACGGCCCTCTCCCTCCCACGACCGTCTTCCTCTCCATAACACGCCACGACCCTCTCCGTCTCCATAACCCTCTCACTCTCCATAACCTCCCATGACCCTCTCCCACTCCATAACCTCCCAAGACCCTTTCCCGCTCCATAACCTCCCACGGTCCTCTCCCTCTCCATAACCCCCCACGGCCCTCTCCCTCTCCATAGCCTCCCACGACCCTTCCTCTCTATATCCTCCACGACCCTCTCCCTCTCCATAACACTCCACGACCCTCTCTCACTCCATAACCTCCCACGACTCCCTCCCTCTCCATAACCTCTCACGGCCCTCTCCCTCTCCATAACCTCTCACGGCCCTCTCCCTCTCCATAACCTCCCACGGCCCTCTCCCTCTCCTTAACTCCCCACGACGTTCTCCTTCTCCATAACCTCCTACGACCCTCTCCCACTCCATAACCTCCCACGACCCTCTCCCACTCCATGACGTCCCACGGCCCTCTCCCTCCCACGACCCTCTCCGTCTCCATAACCCTCTCACTCTCCATAACCTCCAACGACCCTCTCACTCTCCATAACATCTCACGGCCCTCTCCCTCTGCATAACCTCCCACGACCTTCTCCCTCTCCATGACCTCCCACGTCCCTCTCCTTCTCCATAAACACCCATGACCCGCTCTCTGTCCATAACGGCTCACGGCCCTCTCCCTCTCCATAACCTCCCACAACCCTCTCCCTCTCCATTACCTCCCACGACCCTTCCTCTCCATAACCTCCCACTGCCCTCTCCCTCTCCTTAATTCCCCACGACGTTCTCCCTCTCCATAACCTCCCACGACCCTCTCCCACTCCATAACCTCTCACAGCCCTCTCCCTTCCACGACCGTCTTCCTCTCCATAACACGCCACAACCCTCTCCGTCTCCATAACCTTCTCACTCTCCATAACCTCCCATGACCCTCTCCCGCTCCATAACCTCCCAAGACCCTTTCCCGCTCCATAACCTCCCACGGTCCTCTCCCTCTCCATAACTGCCACGACCATCTCCCTCTCCATAACCTCCCACGGCCCTCTCCCTCTCTACGACCCTCTCCCTCTCCATAACCTACCACGACCCTCTCCCTCTCTATAACCTCCCACGACCCTCTCCCTCTCCATAACATCTCACGGCCCTCCCCCTCTGCATTACGCTCACCCTCTCCAAAACCTCGCACGACCCTCTCCCTCTCCATAACCTGCCATGACCCCCTCTGTCTCCATAACGTCTCACGACCCTCTCCCTCTCCACAACCTCCCACGACCCTTCCACTCCATAACCTCTTAGCACATTGTCCCTCTCCATAACCCCCCATGACCCGCTCCCTCTCTATAACCTCCCACGACCCTCTCCCTCTCCATAAACTCCCACGACCATTCTTCTCCATAACCTCCCACGACCCTCTCCCTCTCCATTACCTCCGACGACCCTTTCCCTCTCCATAACCTCCCATGACCTTCTCCCTCTCCATAAACTCCCACAAGCATCTCCCTCTGCATAACCACCCACGACGCTCTCCCTCTCCATAACCTCCCACGACCCTCACCCGCTCCATAACCTCCCATGGCCCTCACCCTTTCCACGACACTCACCCCCTCCATAACCTCCCACGACCCTCTCCCTCTCCATAACCTCCCACGACCCTCTCAGTCTCCATAACCTCCCACGGCCCTCTCCATCTCCATAACCTCCCACGACCCTCTCTCTCTCTCCATAACCTCCAACGACACTCTCACTCTCCATAACCTCCGACACCCTCCCTCTCCATAACCTCCCACGACCCTCTCCCTCACCATAACCTCCGACGACCCTCTCGCTCTCCATAACATCTCACGGCCCTCTCCCTCTGCATAACCTCCCACGACCCTCTCCCTCTACATGACCTCCCACGTCCCTCTCCCTCTCCATTACCTCCCATGACCCTCTCCCAGTCCATAATCTCCCACGACCCTTCCTCTCCATAACCTCCCACGACCCTCTCCCACTCCATAACCTCTCACGGCCCTCTCCCTCCCACGACCGTCTTCCTCTCCATAACACGCCACGACCCTCTCCGTCTCCATAACCCTCTCACTCTCCATAACCTCCCATGACCCTCTCCCACTCCATAACCTCCCAAGACCCTTTCCCGCTCCATAACCTCCCACGGTCCTCTCCCTCTCCATAACCCCCCACGGCCCTCTCCCTCTCCATAGCCTCCCACGACCCTTCCTCTCTATAACCTCCATGACCCTCTCCCTCTCCATAACACTCCACGACCCTCTCTCACTCCATAACCTCCCACGACTCCCTCCCTCTCCATAACCTCTCACGGCCCTCTCCCTCTCCATAACCTCCCACGGCCCTCTCCCTCTCCTTAACTCCCCACGACGTTCTCCTTCTCCATAACCTCCTACGACCCTCTCCCACTCCATAACCTCCCACGACCCTCTCCCACTCCATGACGTCCCACGGCCCTCTCCCTCCCACGACCCTCTCCGTCTCCATAACCCTCTCACTCTCCATAACCTCCAACGACCCTCTCGCTCTCCATAACATCTCACGGCCCTCTCCCTCTGCATAACCTCCCACGACCTTCTCCCTCTCCATGACCTCCCACGTCCCTCTCCCTCTCCATAAACTCCCATGACCCGCTGTCTCTCCATAACGGTTCACGACCCTCTCCCTCTCCATAACCTCCCACGACCCACTCCCTCTCCATAACCTCTCACGGCCCTCTCCCTCCCACGACCGTCTTCCTCTCCATAACCTCCCACGACCCTCTCCCACTCCATAACCTCTCACGGCCCTCTCCCTCTCCATAACACGCCACGACACTCTCCATCTCCATAACCCTCTCACTCTCCATAACCTCCCAGGACCCTCTCCCACTCCATAACCTCCCAAGATCCTTTCCCGCTCCATAACCTCCCACGGTCCTCTCTCTCTCTCCATAACCGCCACGACCATCACCCTCTCCATAACCTCCCACGGCCCTCTCCCTCTCCATAACCTGCCACGACCCTCTCCCTCTCCATAACCTGCCACGACCCTCTCCCTCTCCATAACATCTCACGGCCCTCTCCCTCTCCATAACCTCCCACGACCCTCTCCCTCTGCATAACGCTCACCCTCTCCATAACCTCGCACGACCCTCTCCCTCTCCATAACCTGCCATGACACCCTCTGTTTCCATAACGTCTCACGACCCTCTCCCTCTCCACAACCTCCTACGACCCTTCCACTCCATAACCTCTTAGCACCCTGTCCCTCTCCATAACCCCCCACGACCCGCTCCCTCTCTATAACGCTCACCCTCTCCATAACGTCTCACGACCCTCTCCCTCTCCACAACCTCCCATGACCCACTCCCTCTCCATAACCTCTCACGGCCCTCTCCCTCCCACGACCGTCTTCCTCTCCATAACCTCCCACGACCCTCTCCCACTCCATAACCTCTCACAGCCCTCTCCCTCTCCATAACACGCCATGACACTCTCCGTCTCCATAACCCTCTCACTCTCCATAACCTCCCATGACCCTCTCCCACTCCATAACCTCCCAAGACCCTTTCCCGCTCCATAACCTCCCACAGTCCTCTCTTTCTCCATAACCGCCACGACCATCACCCTCTCCATAACCTCCCACGGCCCTCTCCCTCTCCATAACCTGCCACGACCCTCTCCCTCTCCATAACATCTCACGGCACTCTCCCTCTCCATAACCTCCCACGACCCTCTCCCTCTGCATAACGCTCACCCTCTCCATAACCTCGCACGACCCTCTCCCTCTCCATAACCTGCCATGACACCCTCTGTTTCCATAACGTCTCACGACCCTCTCCCTCTCCACAACCTCCCACGACCCTTCCACTCCATAACCTCTTAGCACCCTGTCCCTCTCCATAACCCCCCACGACCCGCTCCCTCTCTATAACGCTCACCCTCTCCATAACCTCGCACGACCCTCTCCCTCTCCATAACCTGCCATGACACCCTCTGTTTCCATAACGTCTCACGACCCTCTCCCTCTCCACAACCTCCCACGACCCTTCCACTCCATAACCTCTTAGCACCCTGTCCCTCTCCATAACACCCCACGACCCGCTCCCTCTCTATAACCTCCCACGACCCTCTCCCTCTCCATAAACTCCCACGACCATTCCTCTCCATAACCTCCCACGACCCTCTCCCTCTCCATTACCTCCGACGACCCTTTCCCGATCCATAACCTCCCATGGCCCTCACCCTCTCCACGACACTCACCCTCTCCATAACCTCCCACGACCCTCTCCCTCTCCATAACCTCCCACGACCCTCTCCCACTCCATAACCTCCCACGGCCCTCTCCCTCCCACGACCGTCTTCCTCCCCATAACACGCCACGACCCTCTCCGTCTCAATAACCCTCTCCGGCTCCAGAACCTCCCATGACCCTCTCCCACTCCATAACCTCCTACGACCCTCTCCCTCTCCATAACCTCCCACGTCCCTCTCCCACTCCATAACCTCCCACGACCCTCTCCCTCTCCATAACCTCCCACGACCCTTCCTCTCCACAACCTCCTAGGAACCTCTCCCTCTCCATAACCCCCCACGATCCTCACCCACTCCATAACCTCCCACGACCCTCTCCCTCTCCATTACCTCCCATGACCCTCTCCCGTTCCATAATCTCGCACGACCCTCTCACTCTACATAACCTCGGACAACTCTCTCCCTCTCCATAACCTCCCATGACCCTTCCTCTGCATAACCTCCCACGGCCCTCTCCCTCTCCTTAATTCCCCACAACGTTCTCCCTCTCCATAACCCCCCACGACCCTCTCTTACTCCATAACCTCTCACGGCCCTCTCCCTCCCACGACCGTCTTCCTCTCCATAACACGCCACGACCCTCTCTGTCTCCATAACCCTCTCACTCTCCATAACCTCCCATGACCCTCTCCCACTCCATAACCTCCCAAGACCCTTTCCCGCTCATAACGTCCCACGACCCTCTCCCTCTCCATAACCTGCCACGACCCTCTCCCTCTCCATAACATCTCACGGCCCTCTCCCTCTGCATAACGCTCACGCTCTCCATAATCTCGCACGACTCTCTCCCTCTCCATAACCTGCCATGACCCGCTCTCTCTCCATAACGTCTCACGACCCTCTCCCTCTCCATAACCTCCCACTACCCTCTCCATCTCCATAAACTCCCACGGCCCTCTCCTCTCCATATCCTCCCACGACTCTCTCCCTCTCCATTAACTCTCACGATCCTCTCCCTCTCCATAACTTCCCACGACCCTCTCATACTCCATAACCTCTCACGGCCCACTCCCTCTCCATAACCCCTCACGGCCCTCTCCCTCTCCATCACCTTCTCCCTGTCCATGACCTCCCAGAACCATCACCCTCTCCTTGACCTCCCACGACCCTCTCCCTCTCCATAACTTCTCACGGCACTCTCCCTCTCCATAACCTCCCACGACCCTTCCACTCCGTAACCTCCTAGGACCCTCTCCCTCTCCATAAACCCCAACGACCCGCTCCCTCTCCATAACCTCCCACGACCCTTCCTCTCCATAACCTCCCACGACCCTCTCCCTCTCCATTACCTCCCACGACCCTTCCTCTCCATAACCTCCCACGGCCCTCTCCCTCTCCTTAATTCACCACGACGTTCTCCCTCTCCATAACATCTCACGGCCCTCTCCCTCTGCATAACGCTCACGCTCTCCATAACTTCGCACGACTCTCTCCCTCTCCATAACCTGCCATGACCCGCTCTCTCTCCATAACGTCTCACGACCCTCTCCCTCTCCATAACCTCCCACTACCCTCTCCATCTCCATAAACTCCCACGGCCCTCTCCATCTCCATAAACTCCCACGGCCCTCTCCCTCTCCACGGCCCTCTCCTCTCCATATCCTCCCACGACTCTCTCCCTCTCCATAACCTCCCACGACCCTCTCCCTCTCCATAACCTCCCATGACCCTTCCTCTCCATAACCTTCCAGGGCCCTCTCCCTCTCCTTAATTCCCCATGACGTTCTCCCTCTCCATAACCTCCCACGACCCTCTCCCACTCCATAACCTCTCACGGCCCTCTCCCTCCCACGACCGTCTTCCTTTCCATAACACGCCATGACCCTCTCCGTCTCCATAACCCTCTCACTCTCCATAACCTCCCATGACCCTCTCCCACTCCATAACCTCCCAAGACCCTTTTTTGCTCCATAACCTCCCACGGTCCTCTCCCTCTCCATGACCGCCACGACCATCCCCCTCTCCATAACCTCCCACGGCCCTCTCCCTCTCTACGACCCTCTCCCTCTCCACAACCTCCCACGACCCTTCCACTCCATAAACTCTTAGCACCCTGCCCCTCTGCATAACCACCCACGACGCTCTCCCTCTCCATAACCTCCTATGACCCTCTCCCGCTCCATAACCTCCCATGGCCCTCACCCTCTCCACGACACTCACCCCCTCCATAACCTCCCACGACCCTCTCCCTCTCCATAACCTCCCACGACCCTCTCCCTCTCCATAGCCTCCCACGACCCTTCCTCTCCATAACCTCCATGACCCTCTCACTCTCCATAACACTGCACGACCCTCTCCCACTCCATAACCTCCCACGACTCTCTCCCTCTCCATAACCTCCCACGGCCCTCTCCCTCTCCTTAACTCCCCACGACGTTCTCCTTCTCCATAACCTCCCACGACCCTCTCCCTCTCCATAACCTCCCACGACCCTCTCCCTCTCCATGACCTCCCACATCCCTCTCCCTCTCCATTACCTCCCATGACCCTCTCCCTGTCCATAATCTCCCACGACCCTCTCACTCTACATAACCTCGGATGACTCTCTCCCTCTCCATAACCTCCCACGACCCTTCCTCTCCATAACCTCCCATGGCGCTCTCCCTCTCCTTAATTCCCCACGACGTTCTCCCTCTCCATAACCTCCCACGACCCTCTCCCACTCCATAACCTCTCACGGACCTCTCCCTCCCACGACCATCTTCCTCTCCATAACACGCCACGACCCTCTCCGTCTCCATAACCCTCTCACTCTCCATAACCTCCCATGACCCTCTCCCACTCCATAACCTCCCAAGACCCTTTCCCGCTCCATAACCTCCCACGGTCCTCTCACTCTCCATAACCCCCCACGGCCCTCTCGCTCTCCATAGCCTCCCACGACCCTTCCTCTCTATAACCTCCACGACCCTCTCCCTCTCCATAACACTCCACGACCCTCTCCCACTCCATAACCTCCCACGACTCCCTCCCTCTCCATAACCTCTCACGGCCCTCTCCCTCTCCATAACCTCCCACGGCCCTCTCCCACTCCATAACCTCCCACGACCCTCTCCCACTCCATGACGTCCCACGGCCCTCTCCCTCCCACGACCCTCTCCGTCTCCATAACCCTCTCATTCTCCATAACCTCCAACGACCCTCTCGCTCTCCATAACATCTCACGGCCCTCTCCCTCTGCATAACCTCCCACGACCTTCTCCCTCTCCATAACCTTTCACGGCCCTCTCCCTCCCACGACCGTCTTCCTCTCCATAACCTCCCACGACCCTCTCCCACTCCATAACCTCTCACGGCCCTCTCCCTCTCCATAACACGCCACGACACTCTCCGTCTCCATAACCCTCTCACTCTCCATAACCTCCCATGACCCTCTCCCACTCCATAACCTCCCATGGCCCTCACCCTCTCCACGACACTCACCCCCTCCATAACCCCCCACGGCCCTCTGCCTCTCCATAGCCTCCCACGACCCTTCCTCTCTATAATCTCCACGACCCTCTCCCTCTCCATAACACTCCACGACTCTCTCCCTCTCCATAACCTCTCATGGCCCTCTCTCTCTCCATAAACTCCCACGGCCCTCTCCCTCTCCTTAACTACCCACGACGTTCTCCTTTTCCATAACCTCCCACGACCCTCTCCCACTCCATAACCTCCCACGACCCTCTCCCACTCCATGACTTCCCACGGCCCTCTTCCTCCCACGACCCTCTCCGTCTCCATAACCCTCTCACTCTCCAAAACCTCCCACGACCCTCTCCCACTCCATAACCTCCCACAGTCCTCTCCCTCTCCATAACCTCCACGACCCTCTCCCACTCCATAACCTCCCAAGACCCTTTCCCGCTCCATAACCTCCCACGGTCCTCTCACTCTCCATAACCCCCCACGGCCCTCTCGCTCTCCATAGCCTCCCACGACCCTTCCTCTCTATAACCTCCACGACCCTCTCCCTCTCCATAACACTCCACGACCCTCTCCCACTCCATAACCTCCCACGACTCCCTCCCTCTCCATAACCTCTCACGGCCCTCTCCCTCTCCATAACCTCCCACGGCCCTCTCCCTCTCCTTAACTCCCCACGACGTTCTCCTTCTCCATAACCTCCTACGACCCTCTCCCACTCCATAACCTCCCACGACCCTCTCCCACTCCATGACGTCCCACGGCCCTCTCCCTCCCACGACCCTCTCCGTCTCCATAACCCTCTCATTCTCCATAACCTCCAATGACCCTCTCGCTCTCCATAACATCTCACGGCCCTCTCCCTCTGCATAACCTCCCATGACCTTCTCCCTCTCCATGACCTCCCACGTCCCTCTCCCTCTTCATAAACTCCCATGACCCGCTCTCTCTCCATAACGGCTCACGACCCTCTCCCTCTCCATAACCTCCCATGACCCACTCCCTCTCCATAACCTCTCACGGCCCTCTCCCTCCCACGACCATCTTCCTCTCCATAACCTCCCACGACCCTCTCCCACTCCATAACCTCTCACGGCCCTCTCCCTCTCCATAACACGCCACGACACTCTCCGTCTCCATAACCCTCTCACTCTCCATAACCTCCCATGACCCTCTCCCACTCCATAATCTCCCATGGCCCTCACCCTCTCCACGACACTCACCCCCTCCATAACCTCCCACGACCCTCTCCCTCTCCATAACCTCCCACGACCCTGTCAGCCTCCATAACCTCCAACGACCCTCTCACACTCCATAACCTCCCACGACATCCTCCCTCTCCATAACCCCCCACGGCCCTCTGCCTCTCCATAGCCTCCCACGACCCTTCCTCTCTATAATCTCCACGACCCTCTCCCTCTCCATAACACTCCACGACTCTCTCCCTCTCCATAACCTCTCATGGCCCTCTCTCTCTCCATAAACTCCACGGCCCTCTCCCTCTCCTTAACTCCCCACGATGTTCTCCTTTTCCATAACCTCCCACGACCCTCTCCCACTCCATAACCTCCCACGACCCTCTCCCACTCCATGACTTCCCACGGCCCTCTTCCTCCCACGACCCTCTCCGTCTCCATAACCCTCTCACTCTCCAAAACCTCCCACGACCCTCTCCCACTCCATAACCTCCCACAGTCCTCTCCCTCTCCATAACCTCCACGACCATCTCTCTCTCCATAACCTCCCACGGCCCTCTCCCACTCCATAACCTCCCACGGTCCTCTACCTCTCCATAACCTCCACGACCATCTCTCTCTCCATGACCTCCCACGGCCCTCTCCCTCTCTACGACCCTCTCCCTCTCCATAACCTCCCACGACTCTCTCCCTCTCCATAACCTCCCACGACCCTTACCCTCTCCATAACATCTCACGACCCTTTCCCTCTCCATAACCTCCCATGACCCTCTCCCTCTCCATAAACTCCCACGAGCATCTCCCTCTGCATAACCACCCACGACGCTCTCCCTCTCCATAACCTCCTACGACACTCTCCCGCTCCATAACCTCCCATGGCCCTCACCCTCTCCACGACACTCACACCCTCCATAACCTCCCACGACCCTCTCCCTCTCCATAACCTCCCACGACCATCTCAGTCTCCATAACCTCCCACGGCCCTCTCCCTGTCCATAACCTCCCACGACTCTCTCTCTCTCCATAACCTCCAACGACCCTCTCACTCTCCATAACCTCCCACGACACCCTCCCTCTCCATAACCCCCCACGGCCCTCTCCCTCTCCTTAACTCCCCACAACGTTCTCCTTCTCCATAACCTCCCACGACCCTCTCCCTCTACATGACCTCCCACGTCCCTCTCCCTCTCCATTACCTCCCATGACCCTCTCCCACTCCATAACCTCCCAAGACCCTTTCCCGCTCCATAACCTCCCACGGTCCTCTCCCTCTCCATAACCCCCCACGGCCCTCTCCCTCTCCATAGCCTCCCACGACCCTTCCTCTCTATATCCTCCACGACCCTCTCCCTCTCCATAACACTCCACGGCCCTCTCCCTCTCCAACCTCTCACGGCCCTCTCCCTCTCCATAACCTCCCACGGCCCTCTCCCTCATCCTTAACTCCCCACGACGTTCTCCTTCTCCATAACCTCCCTACGACCCTCTCCCACTCCATAACCTCCCACGACCCTCTCCCACTCCATGACGTCCCACGGCCCTCTCCCTCCCACGACCCTCTCCGTCTCCATAACCCTCTCACTCTCCATAACCTCCAACGACCCTCTCACTCTCCATAACATCTCACGGCCCTCTCCCTCTGCATAACCTCCCACGACCTTCTCCCTCTCCATGACCTCCCACGTCCCTCTCCTTCTCCATAAACACCCATGACCCGCTCTCTGTCCATAACGGCTCACGGCCCTCTCCCTCTCCATAACCTCCCACAACCCTCTCCCTCTCCATTACCTCCCACGACCTTCCTCTCCATAACCTCCCACTGCCCTCTCCCTCTCCTTAATTCCCCACGACGTTCTCCCTCTCCATAACCTCCCACGACCCTCTCCCACTCCATAACCTCTCACAGCCCTCTCCCTTCCACGACCGTCTTCCTCTCCATAACACGCCACAACCCTCTCCGTCTCCATAACCTTCTCACTCTCCATAACCTCCCATGACCCTCTCCCGCTCCATAACCTCCCAAGACCCTTTCCCGCTCCATAACCTCCCACGGTCCTCTCCCTCTCCATAACTGCCACGACCATCTCCTCTCCATAACCTCCCACGGCCCTCTCCCTCTCTACGACCCTCTCCCTCTCCATAACCTACCACGACCCTCTCCCTCTCTATAACCTCCCACGACCCTCTCCCTCTCCATAACATCTCACGGCCTCCCCCTCTCCATTACGCTCACCCTCTCCAAAACCTCGCACGACCTCTCCCTCTCCATAACCTGCCATGACCCCCCTCTGTCTCCATAACGTCTCACGACCCTCTCCCTCTCCACAACCTCCACGACCCTTCCACTCCATAACCTCTTAGCACATTGTCCCTCTCCATAACCCCCCATGACCCGCTCCCTCTCTATAACCTCCCACGACCCTCTCCCTCTCCATAAACTCCCACGACCATTCTTCTCCATAACCTCCCACGACCCTCTCCCTCTCCATTACCTCCGACGACCCTTTCCCTCTCCATAACCTCCCATGACCTTCTCCCTCTCCATAAACTCCACAAGCATCTCCCTCTGCATAACCACCCACGACGCTCTCCCTCTCCATAACCTCCCACGACCCTCACCCGCTCCATAACCTCCCATGGCCCTCACCCTTTCCACGACACTCACCCCCTCCATACCTCCCACGACCCTCTCCCTCTCCATAACCTCCCACGACCCTCTCAGTCTCCATAACCTCCCACGGCCCTCTCCATCTCCATAACCTCCCACGACCCTCTCTCTCTCTCCATAACCTCCAACGACACTCTCACTCTCCATAACCTCCGACACCCTCCCTCTCCATAACCTCCCACGACCCTCTCCCTCACCATAACCTCCGACGACCCTCTCGCTCTCCATAACATCTCACGGCCCTCTCCCTCTGCATAACCTCCCACGACCCTCTCCCTCTACATGACCTCCCACGTCCCTCTCCCTCTCCATTACCTCCCATGACCCTCTCCCAGTCCATAATCTCCCACGACCCTTCCTCTCCATAACCTCCCACGACCCTCTCCCACTCCATAACCTCTCACGGCCCTCTCCCTCCCACGACCGTCTTCCTCTCCATAACACGCCACGACCCTCTCCGTCTCCATAACCCTCTCACTCTCCATAACCTCCCATGACCCTCTCCCACTCCATAACCTCCCAAGACCCTTTCCCGCTCCATAACCTCCCACGGTCCTCTCCCTCTCCATAACCCCCCACGGCCCTCTCCCTCTCCATAGCCTCCCACGACCCTTCCTCTCTATAACCTCCATGACCCTCTCCCTCTCCATAACACTCCACGACCCTCTCTCACTCCATAACCTCCCACGACTCCCTCCCTCTCCATAACCTCTCACGGCCCTCTCCCTCTCCATAACCTCCCACGGCCCTCTCCCTCTCCTTAACTCCCCACGACGTTCTCCTTCTCCATAACCTCCTACGACCCTCTCCCACTCCATAACCTCCCACGACCCTCTCCCACTCCATGACGTCCCACGGCCCTCTCCCTCCCACGACCCTCTCCGTCTCCATAACCCTCTCACTCTCCATAACCTCCAACGACCCTCTCGCTCTCCATAACATCTCACGGCCCTCTCCCTCTGCATAACCTCCCACGACCTTCTCCCTCTCCATGACCTCCCACGTCCCTCTCCCTCTCCATAAACTCCCATGACCCGCTGTCTCTCCATAACGGTTCACGACCCTCTCCCTCTCCATAACCTCCCACGACCCACTCCCTCTCCATAACCTCTCACGGCCCTCTCCCTCCCACGACCGTCTTCCTCTCCATAACCTCCCACGACCCTCTCTCTCTCTCCATAACCGCCACGACCATCACCCTCTCCATAACCTCCCACGGCCCTCTCCCTCTCCATAACCTGCCATGACCCTCTCCCTCTCCATAACCTGCCACGACCCTCTCCCTCTCCATAACCTGCCACGACCCTCTCCCTCTCCATAACATCTCACGGCCCTCTCCCTCTCCATAACCTCCCACGACCCTCTCCCTCTGCATAACGCTCACCCTCTCCATAACCTCGCACGACCCTCTCCCTCTCCATAACCTGCCATGACACCCTCTGTTTCCATAACGTCTCACGACCCTCTCCCTCTCCACAACCTCCCACGACCCTTCCACTCCATAACCTCTTAGCACCCTGTCCCTCTCCATAACCCCCCACGACCCGCTCCCTCTCTATAACGCTCACCCTCTCCATAACGTCTCACGACCCTCTCCCTCTCCACAACCTCCCATGACCCACTCCCTCTCCATAACCTCTCACGGCCCTCTCCCTCCCACGACCGTCTTCCTCTCCATAACCTCCCACGACCCTCTCCCACTCCATAACCTCTCACAGCCCTCTCCCTCTCCATAACACGCCATGACACTCTCCGTCTCCATAACCCTCTCACTCTCCATAACCTCCCATGACCCTCTCCCACTCCATAACCTCCCAAGACCCTTTCCCGCTCCATAACCTCCCACAGTCCTCTCTTTCTCCATAACCGCCACGACCATCACCCTCTCCATAACCTCCCACGGCCCTCTCCCTCTCCATAACCTGCCACGACCCTCTCCCTCTCCATAACATCTCACGGCACTCTCCCTCTCCATAACCTCCCACGACCCTCTCCCTCTGCATAACGCTCACCCTCTCCATAACCTCGCACGACCCTCTCCTCTCCATAACCTGCCATGACACCCTCTGTTTCCATAACGTCTCACGACCCTCTCCCTCTCCACAACCTCCCACGACCCTTCACTCCATTACCTCTTAGCACCCTGTCCCTCTCCATAACCCCCCACGACCCGCTCCTCTCTATAACGCTCACCCTCTCCATAACCTCGCACGACCCTCTCCCTCTCCATAACCTGCCATGACACCCTCTGTTTCCATAACGTCTCACGACCGTCTCCCTCTCCACAACCTCCCACGACCCTTCCACTCCATAACCTCTTAGCACCCTGTCCCTCTCCATAACACCCCACGACCCGCTCCCTCTCTATAACCTCCCACGACCCTCTCCCTCTCCATAAACTCCCACGACCATTCCTCTCCATAACCTCCCACGACCCTCTCCCTCTCCATTACCTCCGACGACCCTTTCCCGATCCATAACCTCCCATGGCCCTCACCCTCTCCACGACACTCACCCTCTCCATAACCTCCCACGACCCTCTCCCTCTCCATAACCTCCCACGACCCTCTCCCACTCCATAACCTCCCACGGCCCTCTCCCTCCCACGACCGTCTTCCTCCCCATAACACGCCACGACCCTCTCCGTCTCAATAACCCTCTCCGGCTCCAGAACCTCCCATGACCCTCTCCCACTCCATAACCTCCTACGACCCTCTCCCTCTCCATAACCTCCCACGTCCCTCTCCCACTCCATAACCTCCTACGACCCTCTCCCTCTCCATAACCTCCCACGGCCCTCTCCCACTGCATAACCTCCTACGACCCTCTCCATCTCCATAACCTTCCACGGCCCTCTCCCTCTCCATGTCCCCCCACGACCCTCTCCCTCTCCATAACCTCCCATGACCCTTTCCCAGTCCATACCCTCCCAAGACCCTTTCCCGCTGCATAACCTCCCACAGTCCCATCCCTCTCCATAACCTCCCACGGCCCTCTCACTCTCCATAACCTCCCACGGCCCTTTCCCGCTCCATAACCTCCCTCGGCCCTGTCCCTCTCCATAACCTCCCACGGCCCTCTCCCTCTCCATAACCTCCCACGACCATTCCTCTCCATAACACGCCACGACCCTCTCCGTCTCCATAACCCTCTCACTCTGCATAACCTCCCACGACCATCTCGCTCTCCATAACCCCCCACGACCCTCTCCCTCTCCATAACGTCCCACGCCCCTCTCCCACTTCATAACCTCCCACGACCCTTTCCCGCTCCATAACCTCCCACGGCCCTCTCCCTCTCCATAACCTCCCACGGTCCTCTCCCTCTCCATAACCTCCCACGACCCTCTCCCGCTCCATAACCTCCCATGGCCCTCACCCTCTCCACGATACTCACCCCCTCCATAACCTCCCACGACCCTCTCAGCCTCCATAACCTCCCACTGCATAACCTCCTACGACCCTCTCCATCTCCATAACCTTCCACGGCCCTCTCCCTCTCCATGTCCTCCCACGACCCTGTCAGCCTCCATAACCTCCAACGACCCTCTCAGTCTCCATAACCTCCCACGGCCCTCTCCATCTCCATAACCTCCCACGACTCTCTCTCTCTCTCTCCATAACCTCCAACGACACTCTCACTCTCCACAACCTCCGACACCCTCCCTCTCCATAACCTCCCACGACCCTCTCCCTCACCATAACCTCCCACGACCCTCTCGCTCTCCATAACATCTCACGGCCCTCTCCCTCTGCATAACCTCCCACGACCCTCTCCCTCTACATGACCTCCCACATCCCTCTCCCTCTCCATTACCTCCCATGACCCTCTCCCAGTCCATAACCTCCCACGACACTCTCCCACTCCATAACCTCTCACGGCCCTCTCCCTCCCACGACCGTCTTCCTCTCCATAACACGCCACGACCCTCTCCGTCTCCATAACCCTCTCACTCTCCATAACCTCCCATGACCCTCTCCCACTCCATAACCTCCCAAGACCCTTTCCCGCTCCATAACCTCCCACGGTCCTCTCCCTCTCCATAACCCCCCACGGCCCTCTCCCTTTCCATAGCCTCCCACGACCCTTCCTCTCTATAACCTCCCATGACCCTCTCCCACTCCATAACCTCCCACGACTCCCTCCCTCTCCATAACCTCTCACGGCCCTCTCCCTCTCCATAACCTCCCACGGCCCTCTCCCTCTCCTTAACTCCCCACGACGTTCTCCTTCTCCATAAACTCCTACGACCCTCTCCCACTCCATAACCTCCCACGACCCTCTCCCACTCCATGACGTCCCACGGCCCTCTCCCTCCCACGACCCTCTCCGTCTCCATAACCCTCTCACTCTCCATAACCTCCAACGACCCTCTCGCTCTCCATAACATCTCACGGCCCTCTCCCTCTGCATAACCTCCCACGACCTTCTCCCTCTCCATGACCTCCCACGTCCCTCTCCCTCTCCATAAACTCCCATGACCCGCTGTCTCTCCATAACGGCTCACGACCCTCTCCCTCTCCATAACCTCCCACGACCCACTCCCTCGCCATAACCTCTCACGGCCCTCTCCCTCCCACGACCGTCTTCCTCTCCATAACCTCCCACGACCCTCTCCCACTCCATAACCTCTCACGGCCCTCTCCCTCTCCATAACACGCCACGACACTCTCCGTCTCCATAACCCTCTCACTCTCCATAACCTCCCAGGACCCTCTCCCACTCCATAACCTCCTAAGATCCTTTCCCGCTCCATAACCTCCCACGGTCCTCTCTCTCTCCATAACCGCCACGACCATCACCCTCTCCATAACCTCCCACGGCCCTCTCCCTCTCCATAACCTGCCACGACCCTCTCCCTCTCCATAACCTGCCACGACCCTCTCTCTCTCCATAACATCTCACGGCCCTCTCCCTCTCCATAACCTCCCACGACCCTCTCCCTCTGCATAACGCTCACCCTCTCCATAACCTCGCACGACCCTCTCCCTCTCCATAACCTGCCATGACACCCTCTGTTTCCATAACGTCTCACGACCCTCTCCCTCTCCACAACCTCCCACGACCCTTCCACTCCATAACCTCTTAGCACCTTGTCCCTCTCCATAACCCCCCACGACCCGCTCCCTCTCTATAACGCTCACCCTCTCCATAACGTCTCACGACCCTCTCCCTCTCCACAACCTCCCATGACCCACTCCCTCTCCATAACCTCTCACGGCCCTCTCCCTCCCACGACCGTCTTCCTCTCCATAACCTCCCACGACCCTCTCCCACTCCATAACCTCTCACAGCCCTCTCCCTCTCCATAACACGCCATGACACTCTCCGTCTCCATAACCCTCTCACTCTCCATAACCTCCCATGACCCTCTCCCACTCCATAACCTCCCAAGACCCTTTCCCGCTCCATAACCTCCCACGGTCCTCTCTTTCTCCATAACCGCCACGACCATCACCCTCTCCATAACCTCCCACGGCCCTCTCCCTCTCCATAACCTGCCACGACCCTCTCCCTCTCCATAACATCTCACGGCACTCTCCCTCTCCATAACCTCCCACGACCCTCTCCCTCTGCATAACGCTCACCCTCTCCATAACCTCGCACGACCCTCTCCCTCTCCATAACCTGCCATGACACCCTCTGTTTCCATAACGTCTCACGACCCTCTCCCTCTCCACAACCTCCCACGACCCTTCCACTCCATAACCTCTTAGCACCCTGTCCCTCTCCATAACCCCCCACGACCCGCTCCCTCTCTATAAAGCTCACCCTCTCCATAACCTCGCACGACCCTCTCCCTCTCCATAACCTGCCATGACACCCTCTGTTTCCATAACGTCTCACGACCCTCTCCCTCTCCACAACCTCCCACGACCCTTCCACTCCATAACCTCTTAGCACCCTGTCCCTCTCCATAACACCCCACGACCCGCTCCCTCTCTATAACCTCCCACGACCCTCTCCCTCTCCATAAACTCCCACGACCATTCCTCTCCATAACCTCCCATGACCCTCTCCCTCTCCATTACCTCCGACGACCCTTTCCCGCTCCATAACCTCCCATGGCCCTCACCCTCTCCACGACACTCACCCCCTCCATAACCTCCCACGACCCTCTCCCTCTCCATAACCTCCCACGACCCTCTCCCACTCCATAACCTCCCACGGCCCTCTCCCTCCCACGACCGTCTTCCTCCCCATAACACGCCACGACCCTCTCCGTCTCAATAACCCTCTCCGGCTCCAGAACCTCCCATGACCCTCTCCCACTCCATAACCTCCTACGACCCTCTCCCTCTCCATAACCTCCCACGTCCCTCTCCCACTCCATAACCTCCTACGACCCTCTCCCTCTCCATAACCTCCCACGGCCCTCTCCCACTGCATAACCTCCTACAACCCTCTCCATCTCCATAACCTTCCACGGCCCTCTCCCTCTCCATGTCCCCCCACGACCCTCTCCCTCTCCATAACCTCCCATGACCCTTTCCCAGTCCATACCCTCCCAAGACCCTTTCCCGCTGCATAACCTCCCACAGTCCCCTCCCTCTACATAAACTCCCACGGCCCTCTCCCTCTCCATAACTTCCCACGACCCTTCTTCTCCATAACCTCCACGACCCTCTCCCCCTCCATAACCTCCCACGACCCTCTCCCTCTCCATAACGTCCCACGACCCTCTCCCTCACCATAACCTCCCACAACCCTCTCGCTCTCCATAACTCCCCACGGCCCTCTCCCTCTCCAGAGCCTCCCACGACCCTTCCTCTCTATAACCTCCACGACCCTCTCCCTCTCCATAACACTCGACCCTCTCCCTCTCCATTACCTCCTACGACCCTCTCCCTCTCCATAACCTCTTTCGACCCTCTCCCTCTCCACGACCCTCTCCCTCTCCATAACCTCCCACGACCCTCACCCTCTCCATAACCTCCCACGGCCCTCTCCCTCTCCATAACCTCCCTCGGCCCTGTCCCTCTCCATAACCTCCCACGGCCCTCTCCCTCTCCATAACCTCCCACGACCATTCCTCTCGATAACCTCCCACGGCCCTCTCCCACTCCATAACCTCCCACGGCCCTCTCCCCCCCACGACCGTCTTCCTCTCCATAACACGCCACGACCCTCTCCGTCTCCATAACCCTCTCACTCTGCATAACCTCCCTCGGCCCTGTCCCTCTCCATAACCTCCCACGGCCCTCTCCCTCTCCATAACCTCCCACGACCATTCCTCTCCATAACACGCCACGACCCTCTCTGTCTCCATAACCCTCTCACTCTGCATAACCTCCCACGACTATCTCGCTCTCCATAACCCCCCACGACCCTCTCCCTCTCCATAACGTCCCATGCCCCTCTCCCACTTCATAACCTCCCACGACCCTTTCCCGCTCCATAACCTCCCACGGCCCTCTCCCTCTCCATAACCTCCCACGACCCTCTCCCTCTCCATAACCTCCCACGACCCTGTCAGCCTCCATAACCTCCAACGACCCTCTCACTCTCCATAACCTCCCACGACATCCTCCCTCTCCATAACCCCCCACGGCCCTCTGCCTCTCCATAGCCTCCCACGACCCTTCCTCTCTATAATCTCCACGACCCTCTCCCTCTCCATAACACTCCACGACTCTCTCCCTCTCCATAACCTCTCATGGCCCTCTCTCTCTCCATAAACTCCCACGGCCCTCTCCCTCTCCTTAACTCCCCACGACGTTCTCCTTTTCCATAACCTCCCACGACTCTCTCCCACTCCATAACCTCCCACGACCCTCTCCCACTCCATGACTTCCCACGGCCCTCTTCCTCCCACGACCCTCTCCGTCTCCATAACCCTCTCACTCTCCATAACCTCCCACGACCCTCTCCCACTCCATAACCTCCCACAGTCCTCTCCCTCTCCATAACCTCCACGACCATCTCTCTCTCCATAACCTCCCACGACTCTCTCCCTCTCCATAACCTCCCACGACCCTTACCCTCTCCATAACGTCCCACGACCCTCTCCCTCTCCATAACCTCCCACGACCCACTCCCTCTCCATAACATCTCACGGCCCTCTACCTCTGCATATCGTCTCACGACCCTCTCCCTCTCCATAACCTCCCATAACCCTCTTCCTCTCCATAACCTCCCACGACCTTCTCCATCTCCATGACCTCCCACGACCCTCTCCATCTCCATGAACTCCCACGGCCCTCTCCCTCTCCACGACCTTCTCCTCTCCATAACCTCCCACGACTCTCTCCCTCTCCATAACCTCTCACAACCCTCTCCCTCTCCATAACCTCCCACGACCCTCTCCTTCTCCATTACCTCCCATGACCCTCTCCAATTCCATAACCTCCCAAGCCCTTTCTTGCTCCATAACCTCCCACGGTCCACTCCCTCTCCATAACTGCCACGACCATCCCCCTCTCCATAACCTCCCACGGGCCTCTCCCTCTCTACGACCCTCTCCCTCTCCATAACCTGCCACGACCCTCTCCCTCTGCATAACGCTCACCCTCTCCATAACCTCGCACGACCCACTCCGTCTTCATGACCTGCCATGACCCCCTCTGTCTCCATAACGTCTCACGACCCTCTCCCTCTCCACAACCTCCCACGACCCTTCCACTCCATAAACTCTTAGCACCCTGTCCCTCTGCATAACCACCCACGACGCTCTCCCTCTCCATAACCTCCTACGACACTCTCCCGCTCCATAACCTCCCATGGCCCTCACCCTCTCCACGACACTCACACCCTCCATAACCTCCCACGACCCTCTCCCTCTCCATAACCTCCCACGACCATCTCAGTCTCCATAACCTCCCACGGCCCTCTCCCTGTCCATAACCTCCCACGACTCTCTCTCTCTCCATAACCTCCAACGACCCTCTCACTCTCCATAACCTCCCACGACACCCTCCCTCTCCATAACCCCCCACGGCACTCTCCCTCTCCATAGCCTCCCACGACCCTTCCTCTCCATAACCTCCACGACCCTCTCACTCTCCATAACACTCCACGACCCTCTCCCACTCCATAACCTCCCACGACTCTCTCCCTCTCCATAACCTCCCACGGCCCTCTCCCTCTCCTTAACTCCCCACGACATTCTCCTTCTCCATAACCTCCCACGACCCTCTCCCTCTCCACAACCTCCCACGACCCTCTCCCACTCCATGATGGCCCACGGCCCTCTCCCTCCCAAGACCCTCTCCGTCTCCATAACCCTCTCACTCTCCATAACCTCCCATGACCCTCTCCCTCTCCATAACCTCCCGCGACCCTCTCCTACTCCATAACCTCCCACGGTCCTCTCCCTCTCCATAACCTCCACGACCCACTCCCTCTCCATAACATCTCACGGCCCTCTCCCTCTCCATAACCTCCCATAACCCTCTCCATCTCCATAAACTCCCACGACCCTCTCCCTCTCCACGACCCTCTCCTCTCCATAACCTCCCACGACTCTCTCCCTCTCCATAACTACCCACGACCCTCTCCCACTCCATAACCTCTCACGATCCTCTCCCTCTCCTTGACCTCCCACGACCCTCTCCCTCTCCATAACCTCTCACGGCCCTCTCCCTCTCCATAACCTCCCACGACCATTCCTCTCCATAAACTCCCATGACCCTCTCCCTCTCCATAAACTCCCACGAGCATCTCCCTCTCCATAACCTCCCACGACCCTCTCACTCTCCATGACATCTCACGGCTCTCTCCCTCTGCATAACGCTCACCCTCTCCATAACCTCGCACGACCCACTCCGTCTTCATAACCTCCCTAACCCGCTCCCTCTCCATAACCTCCCATGACCCCCTCCCACTCCATAACCTCCCATGACCCTCTCCCTCTCCATAACCTCCCACGACCATTCCTCTGCATAAACTCCCACAACCCTCTCCCTCTCCCTAACCCTCTCCTTCTCCATAATCTCCCACGACCCTCGCCCTCTCCATAACCTCCCACGACCCTCTCCCTCTCCATAACCTCCCACGACCCTTCCTCTCCATAACCTCCTAGGAACCTCTCCCTCTCCATAACCCCCCACGACCCTCACCCACTCCATAACCTCCCACGACCCTCTCCCTCTCCATAAACTCCCACGACCATTCCTCTGCATAAACTCCCACAACCCTCTCCCTCTCCCTAACCCTCTCCTTCTCCATAATCTCCCACGACCCTCGCCCTCTCCATAACCTCCCACGACCCTCTCCCTCTCCATAACCTCCCACGACCCTTCCTCTCCATAACCTCCTAGGAACCTCTCCCTCTCCATAAGCCCCCACGACCCTCACCCACTCCATAACCTCCCACGACCCTCTCCCTCTGCATTACCTCCCACGACCCTTCCTCTCCATAACCTCCCACGGCCCTCTCCCCCTCCTTAATTCCCCACGACGTTCTCCCTCTCCATAACCTCCCACAACCCTCTCCCACTCCATAACCTCTCACAGCCCTCTCCCTCCCACGACCGTCTTCCTCTCCATAACACGCCACAACCCTCTCCGTCTCCATAACCCTCTCACTCTCCATAACCTCCCATGACCCTCTCCCGCTCCATAACCTCCTAAGACCCTTTCCCGCTCCATAATCTCCCATGGTCCTCTCCCTCTCCATAACTGCCACGACGATCTCCCTCTCCATAACCTCCCACGACCCTCTCCCTCTCCATAACCTCCCACGACCCTCTCCCTCTCCATAACCTCCCACGACCCACTCCCTCTCCATAACCTCACACGGCCCTCTCCCTCCCACGACCGTCTTCCTCTCCATAACCTCCCACGACCCTCTCCCACTCCATAACCTCTCACGGCCCTCTCCCTCTCCATAACACGCTACGACACTCTCCGTCTCCATAACCCTCTCACTCTCCATAACCTCCCAGGACCCTCTCCCACTCCATAACCTCCCAAGACCCTCTCCCGCTCCATAACCTCCCACGGTCCTCTCTCTCTCCATAACCGCCACGACCATCACCCTCTCCATAACCTCCCACGGCCCTCTCCCTCTCCATAACCTGCCACGACCCTCTCCCTCTCCATAACCTGCCACGACCCTCTCCCTCTCCATAACATCTCACGGCACTCTCCCTCTCCATAACCTCCCACGACCCTCTCCCTCTGCATAACGCTCACCCTCTCCATAACCTCGCACGACCCTCTCCCTCTCCATAACCTGCCATGACACCCTCTGTTTCCATAACGTCTCACGACCCTCTCCCTCTCCACAACCTCCCACGACCCTTCCACTCCATAACCTCTTAGCACCCTGTCCCTCTCCATAAGCCCCCACGACCCGCTCCCTCTCTATAACGCTCACCCTCTCCATAACCTCGCACGACCCTCTCCCTCTCCATAACCTGCCATGACACCCTCTGTTTCCATAACGTCTCACGACCCTCTCCCTCTCCACAACCTCCCACGACCCTTCCACTCCATAACCTCTTAGCACCCTGTCCCTCTTCATAACCCCCCATGACCCGCTCCCTCTCTATAACCTCCCACGACTCTCTCCCTCTCCACAAACTCCCACGACCATTCCTCTCCATAACCTCCCACGACCCTCTCCCTCTCCATTACCTCCGACGACACTTTCCCTCTGCATAACCTCCCATGACCCTCTTCCTGTCCATAAACTCCCACGAGCATCTCCCTCTGCATAACCACACACAACGCTCTCCCTCTCCATAACCTCCCACGACCCTCTCCCGCTCCATAACCTCCCACGACCCTCTCCCGCTGCATAACCTCCCATGGCCCTCACCCTCTCCACGACACTCACCCCCTCCATAACCTCCCACGACCCTCTCCCTCTCCATAACCTCCCACGGCCCTCTCCCTCTCAATAAACTCCCACAACCTTCTCCCTCTCCCTAAGCCTCTCCCTCTTCATAACCTCCCATGACCCTCTCCATCTCCATGACGTCCCACGACACTTCCTCTCTATAACCTCCTAGGATCCTCTCCCTCTCCATAACCCCCCACGACCCTCTCCCTCTCCATAACCTCCCACGATGCTCTCCCCCTCCATAACCCCCCACGACCCTCTCCCTCTCCATATCCCCCAATGACCCTCTCCCTCTCCATAACCCTCTCCCTCTCCATAACCTGCCACGACCCTCTCCCTCTCCATAACATCTCACGGCCCTCTCCCTCTCCACAACCTCCCACGACCCTTCCACTCCATAACCTCTTAGCACCCTGTCCCTCTCCATAACCCCCCACGACCCGCTCCCTCCCTATAACCTCCCACGACCCTCTCCCTCTCCATAAACTCCCACGACCATTCCTCTCCATAACCTCCCACGACCCTCTCCCTCTCCATAACCTCCCACGACCCTCTCCCGCTCCATAACCTCCCATGGCCCTCACCCTCTCCACGACACTCACCCCCTCCATAACCTCCCACGACCCTCTCCCGCTCCATAACCTCCCATGGCCCTCACCCTCTCCACGACACTCACCCCCTCCATAACCTCCCACGACCCTCTCCCTCTCCATAACCTCCCACGACCCTGTCAGCCTCCATAACCTCCAACGACCCTCTCACTCTCCATAACCTCCCACGACATCCTCCCTCTCCATAACCCCCCACGGCCCTCTGCCTCTCCATAGCCTCCCACGACCCTTCCTCTCTATAATCTCCACGACCCTCTCCCTCTCCATAACACTCCACGACTCTCTCCCTCTCCATAACCTCTCATGGCCCTCTCTCTCTCCATAAACTCCCACGGCCCTCTCCCTCTCCTTAACTCCCCACGACGTTCTCCTTCTCCATAACCTCCCACGACCCTCTCCCACTCCATGACTTCCCACGGCCCTCTTCCTCCCACGACCCTCTCCGTCTCCATAACCCTCTCACTCTCCATAACCTCCCACGACCCTCTCCCACTCCATAACCTCCCACAGTCCTCTCCCTCTCCATAACCTCCACGACCATCTCTCTCTCCATAACCTCCCACGGCCCTCTCCCACTCCATAACCTCCCACGGTCCTCTACCTCTCCATAACCTCCACGACCATCTCTCTCTCCATAACCTCCCACGGCCCTCTCCCTCTCTATGACCCTCTCCCTCTCCATAACCTCCCACGACTCTCTCCCTCTCCATAACCTCCCACGACCCTTACCCTCTCCATAACGTCCCACGACCCTCTCCCTCTCCATAACCTCCCACGACCCACTCCCTCTCCATAACATCTCACGGCCCTCTACCTCTGCATATCGTCTCACGACCCTCTCCCTCTCCATAACCTCCCATAACCCTCTTCCTCTCCATAACCTCCCACGACCCTCTCCATCTCCATGACCTCCCACGACCCTCTCCATCTCCATGAACTCCCACGGCCCTCTCCCTCTCCACGACCCTCTCCTCTCCATAACCTCCCATGACTCTCTCCCTCTCCATAACCTCCCACGGCCCTCTCCCTCTCCTTAATTCCCCACGACGTTCTCCCTCTCCATAACCTCCCACGACCCTCTCCCACTCCATAACCTCTCACAGCCCTCTCCCTCCCACGACCATCTTCCTCTCCATAACACGCCACGACCCTCTGCGTCTCCATAACCCTCTCACTCTCCATAACCTCCCATTACCCTCTCCCACTCCATAACCTCCCAAGACCCTCTCACTCTCCATAACATCTCACGGCTCTCTCCCTCTGCATAACGCTCACCCTCTCCATAACCTCGCACGACCCACTCCGTCTTCATAACCTCCCTAACCCTCTCCCTCTCCATAACCTCCCATGACCCCCTCCCACTCCATAACCTCCCATGACCCTCTCCCTCTCCATAACCTCCCACGACCATTCCTCTCCATAAACTCCCACAACCCTCTCCCTCTCCCTAACCCTCTCGCTCTCCATAATCTCACACGACCCTCGCCCTCTCCATAACCTCCCACGACCCTCTCCCTCTCCATAACCTCCCATGACCCCCCTCCCACTCCATAACCTCCCATGACCCTCGCCCTCTCCATAACCTCCCTCGGCCCTGTCCCTCTCCATAACCTCCCACGACCCTTCCTCTCCATAACCTCCTAGGAACCTCCCCTCTCCATAACCCCCCACGACCCTCACCCACTCCATAACCTCCCACGACCCTTCCTCTCCATAACCCCCCATGACCCTCTCCCGTTCCATAATCTCGCACGACCCACTCACTCTACATAACCTCGGACGACTCTCTCCCTCTCCATAACCTCCCATGACCCTTCCTCTGCATAACCTCGCACGGCCCTCTCCCTCTCAATTCCCCACAACGTTCTCCCTCTCCATAACCTCCCACGACCCTCTCCCACTCCATAACCTCTCACGGCCCTCTCCCTCCCACGACCCTTCCTCTCCATAACCTCGCACGGCCCTCACCCTCTCCATAACCTCCCACGGCCCTCTACCTCTCCATAACCTCCCACGGTCCTCTCCCTCTCCATAACCTCCCACGACCCTCTCCCTCTCCATAACCTCCCACGACCATCTCCCTCTCCATAACATCCCACGACCCTCTCCCTCTCCATAACACCCTACGACCCTCTCCCTCACCATAACATCCCACGACCCTTCCTCTCTATAACCTCCTAGGATCCTCTCCCTCTCCATAACCCCCCACGACCCTCTCCCTCTCCATAACCTCCAACGACCCTCTCCCTGTCCATAACCCCCCACAACGCTCTCCCTGTCCCTCTCCATAACCTCCCACGGCCCTCACCCTCTCCATAACCTCCCACGGCCCTCACCCTCTCCATAACCTCCCACGATCCTCTCCCTCTCCATAACATCCAACGACCCTCTCCCTCTCCATAACCCCCCACGACCCTCTCCCTCTCCATAACCTCCCACGGCCCTCTCCCTCTCCATAATCCCCCACGACCCTCTCCCTCTCCATAACCTCCCACGACCCTCGCCCTCTCCATAACCTCCCACGACCCTCTCCCTCTCCATAACCTCCATGACCCTCTCCGTCTCCATAACCCCCCATGACCCTCTCCCTCTCCATAACCTCCCACGACCCTCGCCCTGTCCATAACCTCCCACTACCTCTCCCTCTCCATAACCTCCCAAGATCCTCTCTCTCTCCATAACCTCCCAGGACACTCTACCTCTCCATAACCTCCCACGACCCTCTCCCTCTCCATAACCTCCCACGACCCTCTCCGTCTCCATACCCTCCCATGGCCATCTCCCTGTCCATAACTTCCAATGACCCTCTCCCTCTCCATAACCTCCCACGACCCTGTCCCTCTCCATAACCCTTCACGACCCTCTCCCTCTCCATAACCTCCCACGACCCTCTTCCTCTCCATAACCTCCACGACCCTCTCCCTCTCCATAACCTCCCATCACTCTCTCTGTCTCCATGACCTCCCACAACCCTCTCCCTCTTCCTGACCTCCCACGACCATCTCCCTCTCCATAACATCCCACGACCCTCTCCCTCTCCATAACACCCTACGACCCTCTCCCTCACCATAACATCCCACGACCCTCTCCCTCTTCATAACCTCCCACGGCCCTCTCCCTCTCCATAACCTCCCACGGCCCTCTCCCTCTCAATAAACTCCCACAACCTTCTCCCTCTCCCTGAGCCTCTCCCTCTTCATAACCTCCCACGACCCTCTCCATCTCCATGACGTCCCACGACACTTCCTCTCTATAACCTCCTAGGATCCTCTCCCTCTCCATAACCCCCCACGACCCTCTCCCTCTCCATAACCTCCCACGACGCTCTGCCCCTCCATAACCCCCCACGACCCTCTCCCTCTCCATATCCCCCAATGACCCTCTCCCTCTCCATAACCTCCCACGGCCCTCTCCCTGTCCATACCCTCCCACGACCCTCTCCATAACCTCCCACGGCCCTCTCCCGCTCCATAACCTCACACGACCCTCTCCCTCTCCATAACCTCCCACGACCCTCTCCCTCTCCATAACCTCCCACGACACTCGCCCTGTCCATAACCTCCCACGACCCTCTCCCGCTCCATAACCTCCCATGACTCCCTCCCTCTCCATAACCTCCCACGGCCTTCTCCCTGTCTATAACTTCCAATGACCCTCTCCCTCTCCATAACCTCCCACGACCCTTCCTCTCCATAACCTCGCACGGCCCTCTTCCTCTCCATAACCTCCACGACCCTCTCCCTCTCCATAACCTCCCATCACTCTCTCTGTCTCCATGACCTCCCACAACCCTCTCCCTCTTCCTGACCTCCCACGACCATCTCCCTCTCCATAACATCCCACGACCCTCTCCCTCTCACCCTACGACCCTCTCCCTCACCATAACATCCCACGACCCTTCCTCTCTATAACCTCCTAGGATCCTCTCCCTCTCCATAACCTCCCACGGCCCTCTCCCTCTCCATAACCCCCCACGACCCTCTCCCTCTCCATAACCCCCCACGACCCTCTCCCTCTCCATAACCTCCCACGACCCTCTCCCTCTCCATAACCTCCACGACCCTCTCCCTCTCCATAACCTCCCACGACCCTCTCCGTCTCCATAACCTCCCAAGATCCTCTCTCTCTCCATAACCTCCCACGACCCTCTCCCTCTCCATACCCTCTCACGGCCTTCTCCCTGTCCATAACTTCCAATGACCCTCTCCCTCTCCATAACCTCCCATGACCCTCTCCTTCTCCATAACCTCCCAAGACCCTCTCCCTCTCCATAACCCCCCACGGCCCTCTCCCTCTCCATAACCTCCCACGACCCTCTCCCTCTCCATAACCTCCACGACCCTCTCCCTCTCCATAACCTCCCACGACCCTCTCCGTCTCCATAACCTCCCAAGATCCTCTCTCTCTCCATAACCTCCCACGACCCTCTCCCTCTCCATACCCTCTCACGGCCTTCTCCCTGTCCATAACTTCCAATGACCCTCTCCCTCTCCATAACCTCCCACGACCCTCTCCTTCTCCATAACCTCCCAAGACCCTCTCCCTCTCCATAACCCCCCACGGCCCTCTCCCTCTCCATAACTTCCCACGACCATTCCCCTCCAGAACCTCCCAGGGCCCTCTCTCTCTCCATAACCTCCCACGACCCTTCCTCTCCATAACCTCCCATAACCCTTATTCTCTCCATGGCCTCCCCCAACCCTGCCCGCCTCTGTAACCTTACGCGATCCTGCCCCTCTCTCTAATTCCCGTGACTCTTACCCTCTTCGTGACCTCCTGCGACCCTGCTCATCCTTTGGAGATGCGTGACCCTGCCCCTCTCATTGCTTCCCGCGACCCATACTCTCTCCGTGACCTCCCGCGACCCTGGCCATCCTTTGGAGTCCCGTGACCCTGCCCTTCTCATTGCTTCCCGCGACCCATACTCTCTCCGTGACCTCCCGCGACCCTCTCCATCCTTTGGAGTCGCGTGTCCGTGCGCCACTCATGACCCTGAATGCGCTCCCCTGCAGTCCCACCGGGACGACCGCAGCTGCTTCGTTGGCCCCGGTGCCTTCAGCCACCGAACCCGTTAGCTGTGTGTGTCCGCCGGCCATCTTGGTGCAATCAGCTGCATCGACTCTCTTCCTTCTCCATCCCATCGCCGCCGCCGCTCACCAATGGTTTCAGCAAAAGTTAGAGCAGTTTCTAGCCGGAGGGGCATCCTGGGTAGCATTATCCGCCATTAATACATTAAACAAAAAGCCACACACAAATCCAGTTTACAGAAACGCAAACACGAGGAAATCTGCAGATGCTGGAATTTCAAGCAACACATATATAAAAAATGCTGGTGAACGCAGCAGGCCAGGCAGCATCTCTATGAAGAGGTACAGTCAACATTTCGGGCCGAGACCCTTTGTCAGGACTAACTGAAAGAAGAGCTAGTAAGCGATTTGAAGTGGGAGGGGGAGGGGGAGGGGGAGGGGGAGGGGGGGGAGGGGAGGGGGGAGGGGGGGAGGGGGGGGAGGGGAGGGGGGGAGGGGGAGGGGGGAGGGGGGAGGGGAGGGGAGGGGAGGGGGGAGGGGGGGAGGGGGGGAGGGGGGAGGGGGAGGGGGAGGGGAGGGGAGGGGAGGGGAGGGGAGGGGAGGGGGAGGGGGAGGGGGAGGGGGAGGGGGAGGGGGAGGGGGAGGGGGAGGGGGAGATCCGAAATGATAGAAGACAGGAGGGGGAGGGATGGAGCCAAGAGCTGTACAGGTGATTGGCAAAAGGGGATACGAGAGGATCATGGGACAGGAGGTCCGGGAAGAAAGACAGCGGGGGGGTGCGACCCAGAGGATGGGCAAGGAGTATAGTGAGAGTGACAGAGGGAGAAAAAGGAGAGAGAGAAAAAGAATGTGTGTATATAAATAAATAACGGATGGGGTACGAAGGGGAGGTGGGGCATTAGCGGAAGTTAGAGAAGTCGATGTTAATGCCATCAGGTTGGAGGCTACCCAGACGAAATATAAGGTGTTGTTCCTCCAACCTGAGTGTGGCTTCATCTTTACAGTAGAGGAGGCCGTGGATAGACATGTCAGAATGGGAATGGGATGTTTAATTAAAATGTGTGGCCACAGGGAGATCCTGCTTTCTCTAGTGGACAGAGCGTAGGTGTTCAGCAAAACGGTCTCCCAGTCTGCGTCGGGTCTCGCCAATATATAAAAGGCCACATCGGGAGCACCGGACGCAGTATATCACCCCAGCCGACTCACAGGTGAAGTGTCGCCTCACCTGGAAGGACTGTTTGGGGCCCCGAATGATGGTAAGGGAGGAAGTGTAAGGGCATGTGCAGCACTTGTTCCGCTTACACGGATAAGTGCTGGGGGGGAGATCAGTGGGGTGGGGTGGGGTGGGATGGTGGGGCGAATGGTCAGGGGAGTCGCGTAGGCAGCGATCCCTGCGGAAAGCGGGGTGGGGGGGGGGACGGGGAAGGAAAGATGTGCTTAGTGGTGGCCCCTGTCATTTCAAAGGTACGCGGCAGGTTCGAGGTGATTGTTTGAGGACCTTTAAGGGAAGAAAACTAAATCAAAACAACAGGATGAGTTCATCAGCTGTGGTGGAAGAGGCATCGACTAACAACGGGGTAAAAGTCACATGGAATTGATTTGAATTGACTTCATTTCTTACATCCTTCACGTACATGAGCAAAAATCTTTATGTTACGTCTCCTTCTAAAAGTGTAACGATTAGCTTGAATGAATTAAAATAGTTCTGAAGTCAATTTTCATACGCATTAACGTTCATTTGTGTGAGCGAATTTTATATCCTGTAACACTTCTTCGGCATCCTTAAAAATCGCAGGATAAATCACAAACAAGAGAAACCCAACACCACGACGTCATTTACCCTGAATCACACACAAACTGCCGGAGGAACTCAGCAGGCCAGGTAGCGTCTACGGAAAAAGAGACCCTCCACTGGTCTCTTCTCGGCGATTCCCCGGCCCAACCGTGATTGACGTGAGCGCCCAGTCACTCAGAAGCAGAGCATCTGATCCAATCGGCCAATGGCAACAGAAAGGGGGCGGGACTTCAAGCTGGGCCGCGACTCGGGCTGCGGAAGGCGGTAAAGCGGGAGTGCAGGGTCGGCTGGTGTTCATTGTCTGTGCTGTACTGTGGAGCAAACGCACAGCCACCGTGCAGAGGCCCAGGATTCCAATTACAAAATATTTTTTTACTCGTTTTCGTCAGTAGAAAATAAATGATTTTTTTACAAATGTAACAATTTCAAATGGGTTCATAATTAAACATGAACTATTTTTTAAAAAAAATTCAACCCTGCCCATCCGAGCTCCTCCAACGGTTTAAACAAAGAGATGAGAACGAGCCCGGATTCATTGCCGGAGCCGCCTCATCCACACCCGTGAGGCTTGTCATTGGCAGAGAGTCGCGTCAATCATGCCGGGCCAGGTGGGATTAAAGACCCTCGCTGCTCTGACGGCCCGGGAATCCGGAGATGAAATGGAAGGATTTAGGCGGGGTTCCATAGATGAAACCTGGCCTGCTGAGTTCCTACAGTATTTTGCGTGTGTTGCTCGGATGAAAACCGATCTCCCTCAACTGCAATTTTCTGAACTGTGTCCACCTCCATCGATTCCCTCTGAATCAAAAATTATACTGGTTACTTGCTTATCTGCAGTGCCGGGTGAAAAATTAAATGTCTACTCATTCTAATCCTGAACAGTTTCTACCTCATTTTCATATTGTAGTTCATTGAAGTTGGAGAAATCGATGTTCATGCCGTCAGGTTGATGACAACCTGATTAGGTCTTGAACGGAAAACCTACAAAAGGTAGTGGAAGCAACCCATTCCATCATGGGTCCCCACCATTCAGCGCGTCGACACGGAGTGTTGTCGCATGAAGTCAGCGTCCATCAGCAGGAACCCCAATCACCCAGCTCTTCTCTCGCTGCTGCCATCAGGAAGGAGGTACAGGAGCCTCAGGACCCACACCACCAGGTTCAGGAACAGTTATTACCCCTCAGCCATCAGGAAGGAGGTACAGAAGCCTCAGGACCCACACCACCAGGTTCAGGAACAGTTATTACCCCTCAGCCATCAGGAAGGAGGTACAGGAGCCTCAGGACCCACACCACCAGGTTCAGGAACAGTTATTACCCCTCAGCCATCAGGAAGGAGGTACAGGAGCCTCAGGACCCACACCACCAGGTTCAGGAACAGTTATTACCCCTCAGCCATCAGGCTCCTGAACAACAGGGGACAACTTCACTCAACTGCACTTCATTACTGAAATGTTCCCACAACCTATGGACTCACATTAAGGACTCTTCAACTCTTGTTCTGAATATTTATTGCTTATTCATATTACTAGAAAGAGAAAATCTGCAGATGCTGGGAATGCTGGAGGAACTCAGCAGGCCAGGCAGCATCGATGTAAACAGTCGACATTTTGGAGCAAGACACTTCAGCAGGATTATTTTAGTATTTGCACAGTTTGTTGTCTTCTACACACTGGTGCAGGTGCGCTCTTCCTTTATTCTACACAGAAACACAGGAAACCTACAGCACAATACAGGCCCTTCCGCCCACAAAGCTGTGCCGAGCATGTCCCCACCTTAGAAATTACCAGGATTACCCACAGCCCTCTATTTTTCTAAGCTCCATGTACCTATTCAAAAGTCTCTTAAAAGACTCTATCATATCTGCGTCCACCACCGTTGCGGGCAGCCCATTCCACGCACCCACCACTCTCTGAGTAAAAAATTTACCCCTGACATCTCCTCTGTACCTATTCCCCAGCACCTTAAGCCTGTGTCCTCTTGTGGCAACCATTTCAGCCCTGGGAAAAGGCATCAGACTATCCACACGATCAATGCCTCTCATCATCTTATACATCTCTATCAGGTCACCCCTCATCCTTAGTCGGTCCAAGGAGAAAAGTCCGAGTTCACTCAATCTGTTTTCATAAGGCATGCTCCCAAATCCAGGCAACATCCTTGTAAATCTCCTCTGCACCCTTTCTATGGTTTCCACATCCTTCCTATAGTGAGGCGACCAGAACTGAGCCCAGTACTCCAAGTGGGGTCTGACCAGGGTCCTATATAGCTGCGACATTACCTCTCGGCTCTTAAACTGAATCCCACGATGGATGAAGGCCAATACACCGTATGCCTTCTTAACCACAGAGTCAACCTGCGTAGCAGCTTTGAGTGTCCTATGGACTCAGACCCCAAGATCCCTCTGATCCTCCACACTGCTGAGAGTCTTACCATTAATACTATATTCTGCCATCATATTTGACCTACCAAAATGAACCACTTCACACTTATCTGGGTTGACCTCCATCTGCCACTTCTCAGCCCAGTTTTACATCCTATCAATGTCCCACTGTAACCTCTGACAGCCATTCACACTATCCATAACACCCCCATTATGTATTTATTGAGTATCAATTATGTATTTACTGAGTATGCCCGCAAGAAAATGAACCTCAGGGTTGTGGGTGGTGAAATATATGTACTTTGATAATAAATTTATGTTGAACTTTCAACTTTGTAGTTGGAGGTTTACCCATGCAGAATATGAGGTGTTGCTCGTCCAACCAGCCATCACGAGTCAACAGCAGATGCTATTTCATTGGCTCTTCACTCAGCTGTGCAACATCTGGACAATGAAGATGCACACATCAGGATGCTCTTCATTGACTACAATTCAGCATTCAACACCATCATCCCCTCGAAACTAATCACTAAGCTCCAAGACATGGGCCTCGATATCTCTCTGTCCAGCTGGATCCTCAGTTTCCTCACTTGCCGAGCTCAGCCAGTTCAGATTGTCAACAACATCTCCTCCACAATTACCATCAGCACAGATGCAACACAAGGCCATGTGCGTAGCCCCTGCTGTGCGTGCCTTATGCCTATGATTGTGTGGCAAAACACAACACCAATTCCACATCTTAGTTTGACAGCATCACTGTTTTTGTCCCAATGGAAGGTGGCAATGAATCAGGATGTAGGAAATCTGGCTGATTGGTGCCACAACAATAATCTCTCCCTCAACATCAGCAAAGCCAAAGAGTTGATTATTGACTATAGGGGGGAAGAAATCGGAGGTCCCTGACCCAATCCTCGATAGGGTTTGGAGGTGGGGACGGTTAGTATCTTGAAATTCCTTGGTGTTACCATACCAGAAGATATGTACTGGAACCAGATAAGTACCATCACAAGGAAGGCAAGATAACACCTCTACTTTCTCAGACGCTTGTGCAGATTTAGCATGTCATCTAAAACTGACTAATTTATTTAGAAGCACAACAGAGAAAATCCAGACTGGTTACATCATGGCCTGGAATGGAAACACCGATGCTAAGGAATTGAACAGGCTACAGAGTGTGGTGGATACAGCCCAGACCATCACAGGCAAACCCTCCCCTCCATTGAGCACACTTATTATGGGGCGCTGCATCGACCATCAAGGACCCCCACTATCATGCTCCCTTCTCACTGCTACTATCAGGTAGGAAGTACAGGGGCCTTAAGTCCCACATCACGAGGTTCAGGAACAGTTATTACCCTTCAACCATCAGGCTCCTGACCAGCGTGGATAACTTCACTCACCAGAACGCTGAACTGATTCTACAACCTATGGGCTCACTCTCAAGGACTCTACAGCTCGTGATCTCATTATTATGTTTACTTTTTCACTATTTGCACAATTTGTCCTCTTTCACACGATGGTTATTTGTCAGTCTTTTTTATTTATAGTTTTTCATAAATTCTATCGTATTTCTTTATTTTCCTGTAAATGCCTGGAAGAAAATGAATCTCAAGGTAGGATATGTTGATACAGTATTTACGTTGAACTTTGAGCATTGAACCTGCGTATCTGTCCGTAGCAGTAGTGGAGGTCATGGACAGGCTTGTCAGTATGGAAACAGGAGGTCACAGGAGATCCTGCCCTTTACTGAACATAGAGCATAAAACAGAGAATATTACAGCACCATACAGGCCCTTCGGCCCACCGTTTTGTGCTGACCTTTTTTCAACCATCCATGTGCCTATCTAAGAGTTTCTTAAATGTCCCTGATGTACCTGCCTCTCGCAGGTCAGGGTATTCCACACACCCATCACGCTCTGTGTTAACATCTTACCACTTACATATTCCTGTGCTTTCCTCCAATCACCTTAAAATTTTACCCCCTTGTGTTCGCCGTTTCCACCCTGGGACGAAGTCTCTGGCTATCTACCCCATCTACTATTAGAGAATGGGACAGGGCAGGTGATGGAAATGTGTGCAGGTGAACTCTTTGGATCTTGTGATCATAATTCTGTTAGTTTTAAGGAAATTATGGAGAAGGATAGCAGTCCTCCTCCAGATGAGACTCTGAATTGGAAAACGACAAATCTATGGCACCAGGAAGGACCTGGCCAGTGTAGCTTGCGATGTTATTTTCTGGCAAAGGTGTGCTTGTTAAGTGGAAGTCTTTTAAAAGTGAAACTTTGAGAGTTACAGAGTCCTCCTTCACTCAGAGAGTTGTGAAAGTGTGGCATCAGCTGCTAACACAAGAGGTCCATGGGAGCTGGATTTCAACATTGAAGAGAAGTTTGGATAGGTACATGGATAGTAGGGATATGGAGGGCTATGGTCCCTGTGCAGATAGTTGGGACTAGGCAGTTTAAATTGTTTCAGTATTGACTAGATGGGCTGAATGGCCTGTTTCTGTGCTGTACTTTTCTATGACTCTCTGCACCTGTCATAACAAGAAGCAAAACTAACAGGTTCTGGGAACCTTGGTGTAGGAGGGAGGGCACAAGATCTTTGGATCATTGGGCTCTCCTCCAGAGGAGGTGGGACCTGTACAGAAGGGACAGTTTGTACCTAAACTGGAAGGGAACTAGTATCCTAGTGGGAAGGTTTGTTAATTTTGCACAGTGGGGTTTAATCTAGAGTTGCAGGGGGATGGGAACCAGAGTGCCAGAATAATTAGTGGAGAGATTGTAGAGACAGATTTTGGTAAGGCCTCAGACAAAGTTAGGAAACAAAAAGTTGAGCATAGTGCGACAAAATCAAAAACAGCAAACACAGGACTGAGGGTGTTGTATCTGAATGCGCGCAGTATTCAGAATAAGGTAGATGAACTTGCACCACAGTTGCAGATTAGCAGGTATGATGTTGATCACTGAAACCCAGCTGAAAGTTTATAGCTGGGAGCTTAATGTTCAAGGATACACATTGTATTGAAAGGATAGGCAGGGAGCCAGAGGGGGCAGTGATGGTAAAAATTGAAATCAAATAATTTGAAAGAGGTGACAGAGAGTTGGAAGGTGTTGAATCATTGTGGAGAGAGCTAAGGAACCGCAAGGGTAAAAAGACCCTGATGTGAGTTGTATACAGACCCCCAAACAGTAGTAAAGGATGATGTCTACAAATTACAACGGGAGATAGAAAATGCATGCCGAAAGGGCCATGTTACAATAGTCATGTGGGATTTCACTTTGCAGGTAGGCTATAAAAATCAGGTTGGTGCTGGATTCCAAGGGGGGAATTTCTGGAATGCCTATGAGATGGCTTTTCGGAGCAGCTTGTGGTTGAGCCCACTAGAGGATCCGTTATTCTGGATTGGGTGTTGTGCAATGAACCAGAATTGATTAGAGAAAGTAGAAGAAAGCCCTTATCTCCAAGTGGAGTCATCGGGACGCCATCATTGACAGCGTTTTTTAGCAGGCTTTCTCGTTTTTACCAGGCCGAGTTGCTAGCTCGACGCTCAACCCAGTACAGATGGAAAGCGTGCAAGGGAGCCAGCTGGATTCGAACTCGGGAGCTTTCACTCCAAAGTCCTGCGCCGATGCCACTACACCACCAGCCAGCCAAATTGATTGGAGAGCTTAAGGTAAAAGAATCCGTAGGGGCAAGTGATCATAGTATGATTAACTTCACCCTGAAATTTGAGAAGGAGAAGTTAAAGTCAGATTTATCAGTATTACATTGAAGTAAATAGAATTACAGAGGCATGAGAGAGGAGTTGGCCAGAATTGATTGGAAAAGAACACTGGCAGGGATGATGGCAGAGCAGCAATGGCTGTAATTTCTGGAAGCAATTCAGAAGACATAAGATATATGCATTCCAAAGATGAAGGAGTATTCTAAAGGGAAAATGTGGCTAACAAGAAAAGTCAAAGCCAATGTAAAAGCCAAAGAGAGGGCATATAATAGATCAAAGAATAGTGGGAAGTTAGGGGATTGGAAACCTTTTAAAAACCAACAGAAGGCAACAAAAAAAAGTAATTAAGAAGGTAAAGATGGAACATGAAAGTAAGCTAGCCAATAATATTAAAGAAGATACCAAAAATTTCTTCAAGTACATAAAGTGTAAAAGAGAGGTGAGAGTGGATATCGGACCACTGGAAAACAATATTGGATAGGTAGTAATGGGGGACAACAAGATAGTGGATGAACAGAATAAGTATTTTGCATCAGTCTTCACTGTGGAAGACACTAGCAGTATGGTGGAAGTTCCAGGTGTCTGGGGGCAGAAGTGCTAATTTACCATTACAAGGGAGAAGGTTCTTAGGAAACTGAAAGGTCGGAAGGTAGATAAGTCACCTGGACAAGATGGTGTGCACCCCAGAGTTCTGAAAGACTTAGCTGAAGAGATCGTGGAGGCATTAGTAATGATCTTTCAAGAATCATTAGATTCTGGAATGGTTCCAGAAGTCTGGAAAGTTGTCACTCCGCTCTTCAGACAGGGAGAGAGACAGAAGAAAGGAAACTATAGGTGTTAGTCTGACCTCAGTGTTTGGGAAGGTGTTGGAGTCGATTGTCAAGGATGTGGTTTTGGGGTACTTGGAGGCACATGATAAAATAGTCCGTAGTCAGAATGGTTTCCTCAAGGGAAAATCTTGCCTGACAAATCTCCTGTAATTCTGTGAAGAAGTAACAAGCAGGGTAGACAAAGGAGAATCGGTTGATGTTGTGTATTTGGATTTTCAGAAGTCCTTTGACAAGGTGCCATACATGAGGCTGCTTAACAAGCTACGAGCCCACGGTATTAGAGGAAAGATTCTAGTATGGATAAAGCAGCAGCTGATTGTCAGGAGGCAAAGTGTGGGAATAAAGGGAGCATTTTCTGATGGCTGCTGGTGACTAGTGATGTCTGTGTTGGGACTGATTCTTTTTACATTATATGTCAATGATTTGGATAATAGATTTGATGACTGTTGCAAGGTTTGCAGACAATATGAAGAAAGCTGCAGGTGCAGATAGTTTTGAGGAAGTAGAAAGGCTACAGAGGACTTAGACAGATTTGGAGAATAGGCAAAGAAATGGCAGTTAGAATATAGTGTTGGGTTGGGGTGTATAGTCTAGCAATCTGGAAGAAGAAATGAAAGGATTGACTATTTTCTAAATGGAAAGAAAATACAAAAAACTGGGTGCATAGGGATTTGAAAGTCCTTGTGCTGGATTCCCTAAAGGTTAATTTGCAGGTTGAGTCGGTGGTGTGGAAAGCAAATGTGATGTTAACATTCATTTCAGGAGGACTAGAATATAAAGCAAGGACATAATGTTGAAACTTTATAAGGCCCTGGTGAGGCCTCACTTGGAGTATTGTGAGCAGGTTTTGAACCCTTGTCTTAAAAAGGATGTGCTGAAACAGGAGAGGGTCCAAAGGAGGTTCATGAAAATGATTCCGGGACTGAATGGCTTGTCATATGAAGAGCGTTTGATGGCTCTGGGACTGTATTCACTGGAATTCAGATGAATGAGGGGTGATCTCATTGAAACCCATCAAATTGTGAAAGGCCTTGATAGAGTGGATGTGGAGAAGATGTTTCCTATGGTGGGAGAGTCTAAGCCCAGAGGACACAGCCTCAGAATAGAGGGGCATCATCTTAGAACAGAGATGAGGAGGAATTCATTTAGCCAGAGAGTGGTGAATCTGTGGAATTCTTTGCCACAGGCAGCTGTGGAGTCAAAGCTTTTACGTATATTTAATGGAGAGGTTGATAGATTCTTGATTGGTCAGGGTTATTAAGGGATATGGGGAGAAGGCAGGAGATTGGGGCTGAGAGGAAAATTGGATCACCATGATGAAGTGACAGAGCAGACACAATGGGCCGAATGGCCTGCCTTTGCTCCCATATCTTCTGGTCTTATGGTCTTCCAGGGAAACGGAGAAGGGGGATTGGACACTGACCCACAACTACAGTAAAGGAAGGAAGAGATGATTTTTTGTGTCACTACTTGCAAACTCAGGACATCCACCAAACTCTACAACCCATGTAGGACTCCAGAAAAATAGTCATTGCTACAAAGTCGGAATCACCTCAGCAGATCTGTGCATAGAAAGATGCCACAGAGTCATTTAGTCAGAAGATAATTCTGACACAACACCATGGGCTGAAGCTTCTCTGCTCTACTGTTTTGCATTCTGTGCTCTGAGAATGGCCCCAGAGAGCCGGGAATAGGAGGGAGGGTGAGGAGGGAATTGCCTTGAAAAGAGGGAATGGCCCCAGAGAGCCGGGAATCGGAGGGAGGGTGAGGAGGGAATTGCCTTGAAAATAGGGAATGGCCCCAGAGAGCCGGGAATCGGAGGGAGGATGAGGAGAGATTTGCTCTGACAAGGGGGAATGGCCCCAGGGAGCCGGAAATAAGAGGGAGGGTGAGGAGGGATTTGCTCTGATAAGGGAGAATGGCCCCAGGGAGCCGGGAATCGGAGGGACTTGCTCTCTCAGTAATAAACAGAGGTGGGAGAATGACAGCCACATCAGAGAGCCCTGGGAGGTCGCAGACAGGGAGCAGTGAACAAGGAAATGTAATGGTAGCGAGTATGGCCTGGGGAAGGATCACAAACCTTGCTGGTGCGTGACGCATCAAGCAACAAGCTCTCACATTAACCTTAGCTGATGGCAGACGGTTGCCCGGCAACAGCACTCATTGCGTCTGCTGTGAGTGCTCCTGGTGTCAGTGTATGGCTAAGTACATTGTGACAATGACCACAACTCCCCGATCTTTACCTTCGCCTTAGACAGGACAGGAGAAGAGGGTATGGGGAAAAGTTTAATCGAGGAGAGTGAATGATGACGCTATTATGACAACGTGATTGCGTTCAATTTGAAATTCGATAGGGAGAAAGTAAAGACTGACATAGCAATATTTCAGTGTAGTAAAGGAATTTAAATCGGTATTAGAAATGAGTTGACCAAAGTAAATTAGAAGGAGATGCGGGCAGGGATGTCAGCAAAGCATCAAGTTTCTTGAAAAAAATGTGGAAAGTGCAGGATGGATGTATTCAAAAACAAAGAAATACTTAAATGGCGAAGTAGTACAACTGCGGTTGATGAGGGAAGTAAAAGCTAAAGTAAAAGCAAAAGAGAGCACGCAACAAAGTAAAATTTTTCAGGAAGATAGAGGATTGGGAAGTTTTTAAAACCTGCAGAAAGCAACTGAAAGACTCATTAGGAGGGAAAAGATGAAACATGCAAGCAAGCTAGCAAACAATTAGTCCTGACTCTGAATAATTTCTCCTGTGGCTACTCCCACTTCCTCCAAACTAAAGGTGTAGCTATGGGCACCCGTATGGGTCCTAGCTATGCCTGCCTTTTGTTGGCTTTGTGGAACAATCTATGTTCCGTACCTATTCTGGTATCTGTCCCCACTTTTCCTTCGCTACATCGACGACTGCATTGGCGCTGCTTCCTGCACGCATGCTGAGCTCGTTGACTTTATTAACTTCCCCTCCAACTTTCACCCTGCCCTCAAGTTTACCTGGTCCATTTCCGACACCTCCCTCCCCTTTCTAGATCTTTCTATGTCTATCTCTGGAGACAGTTTATCCGCTGATGTCTACTATAAGCCTACTGACTCTCACAGCTATCTGGACTATTCCTCTTCTCACCCTGTCTCTTGCAAAAATACCATCCCCTTCTCGCAATTGCTCCGTCTCCGCCGCATCTGCTCTCAGGATGAGGCTTTTCATTCCAGGACGAGGGAGATGTCCTCCTTTTTTAAAGAAAGGGGCTTCCCTTCCTCCACCATCAACTCTGCTCTCAAACGCATCTCCCCCATTTCACGTACATCTGCTCTCACTCCATCCTCCCGCCACCCCACTAGGAATAGGGTTCCCCTTGTCCTCACCTACCACCCCACCAGCCTCCGGGTCCAACATATTTTTCTCCGTAACTTCCGCCACCTCCAACGGGATCCCACCACTAAGCACATCTTTCCCACCCCCCACCTCTGCTTTCCGCAGGGATCGCTCCCTACGCGACTCCCTTGTCCATGTGTCCCCTCCATCCCTCCCCACTGATCTCCCTCCGGGCACTTATCCTTGTAAGTGGAACAAGTGCTACACATGCCCTTACACTTCCTCCCTTACCACCATTCAGGGCCCCAAACAGTCCTTCCAGGTGAGACGACACTTCACCTGTGAGTCGGCTGGGGTGATATACTGCGTCCGGTGCTCCCGATGTGGCCTTCTATATATTGGTGAGACCCGACACAGACTGGGAAATCGTTTCGCTGAACACCTACGCTCTGTCCGACAGAGAAAGCAGGATCTCCCAGTGGCCACACATTTTAATTCCACATCCCGTTCCCATTCTGACATGTCTATCCATGGCCTCCTCTACTGTAAAGATGAAGCCACACTCAGGTTGGAGGAACAACACCTTATATTCCGTCTAGGTAGCCTCCAACCTGATGGCATGAACATTGACTTCTCAAACTTCTGCTAATGCCCCACCTCCCCCTGTACCCCATCCGTTATTTATTTATTTATATACACACATATTTTTTTTTCTCTCTCTCCTTTTTCTCCCCCTGTCCCTCTGACTATACCCCTTGCTCATCCTCTGGGCTTCTCTCCTCCCCCTTTTCTTTCTTCCCGGACCTCCTGTCCCATGATCCTCTCGTATCCCCTTTGCCTATCACCTGTCCAGCTCTTGGCTCCATCCCTCCCCCTCCTGTCTTCTCCTATCATTTCGGATCTCCCCCTCCCCCTCCCACTTTTAAATCTCTTACTAGCTCTTCTTTCAGTTAGTCCTGACGAAGAGTCTCAGCCTGAAACGTCGACTGTACCTCTTCCAAGAGATGCTGCCTGGCCTGCTGCATTCACCAGCAACTTTTATGTGTGTTGCTTGAAATTCCAGCATCTGTGATTTTCTCGTGTTAGCAAACAATATCAGGGTGGATAAAAAAAGCTTTTTCAAGTATGTAAAAAAAAGAGAAATGAGAGCGGGCATAGAACCACTAGAAAATGAGGCAGGAGAAATAATAACAGGGGCCAAGGAGACGGCTGATGAACTAAATGAATATTTCACATTGGTCTTTACTGTGGAAAGCACTGCAGTGTGCCAGATGTTGAAGGGTGTGAGTGTAGTTACTGTTATAAGAGAGAAGGTGCTCAAAAAGCTGACAGACCTAAGGGTACATAAGTCACTGGACCAGATGAACTGCACCCCAGGGTTCTGAAAAAGGTAACGATAGAGATTGTGGCAGCATTAGTAATGATCTTTCAAAAATCATTAGACTCTGGCATGGTGCCAGAGGACTGGAAAATTGCAAATGTCACTCCACTCTTTAAGAAAGGAGGGAGGCAGCAGAAAGGAAATTATAGACCAGTTAGCCTGACCTCAGTGGTTGGGAAGATGTTGGAGTCAACTGTCAAGGATGAGGCTATAGAGTACTTGGTGACACAGGACATGATACGACAAAGTCAGCATAGTTTCTTTGAGAGAAGATCTTGACAAACCTGTTGGAACTCTGAGCAGATTGCAAGTAGGATAGATAAAGGGGATGCAGTAGATGTTGAATATTTGGATTTTTGGAAGGCCTTTGACAAAGTGCCACACATGAGGCTGCTTACCAAGTTAAGAGCTCATGGTATTACAGGGAAGTTACTAGCATGGCTAGAGTATTAGCTGATTGGTAGGAGGCAGCGAGTGGGAATAAGTGGATCATTTTCTGGTTGGTTGCCAGTGACTAGTGGTATTCCACAAGGATCGGTGTTGGGACCATTTCTTTTTATACTGTATATCAATGATTTAGATGATGGAATGGATGGTTTTGTTGTCAAGTTTGCAGATGATATGAAGATTGGTGGAGGATCAGGTAGTGTTGAGGAAACAGGTAGGCTGCAGAAGGACTTAGACAGATTAGGAGAATGGGCAAGAAAGTGGCAAATGAAATACAATGTTGGAAAATGCATGGTCGTGCACTTTGATAGAAGAAATAAATGTGCAGACTATTTTCTAAATGGGAAGAAAATCCACCAATCTTGGGAGTCCTTGTACAGAACACCCTAATGGGTAACTTACAGGTAGAGTCGGTGGTGAGGAAGGCAAACTCAATGTTCGCATTCATTTCAAGAGGTCTAGAATAGAAGAGCAGGGATGTGATGCTGAGGCTTTATAATGCACGGGTCAGGCCTCACCTTGAGTATTGTGAACAGCTTTGGGCTCCTTATCTAAGAAAAGATATGCTGGTATTGGAAAGGGCTCAGAGGAGGTTCACAAGGATGATTCCAGAATGAAAGGGCTATGATATGAGGAATGTTTCTTGGCTCTGGGTCTGTACTCACTGGAATATAGAAGGATGAGAGGGGATCTCATTGAAACCTTTCAAACGTTTAAAGGCTTAAACAGAGTAGATGTGGAAAGGATGTTTCCCATGATGGGGGAGTCTAGGATGAGAGGGTCAGACTCAGGATCGGGGGACATCTATTTAAAACAGAGGTGCAGAGAAATTTCCTTAGCCAGAGGATGGCGAACTTGTGGAATTTGTTACCACAAGCAGCTGTGGAGGCCAGGTTGTTGGGTGTATTTAAGACAGGGATGAATATTGAGTAAGGAATTCGTTAATGTGATTCAATATACTGTATCTGGTATTATTATATTTTTTTCTTTTGTTTTATAATATGTATTCTCTTGAACTCTGTATTCTTCTATATAGAAATCAATAAAAATATTGGAAAAAGAAAGAAAGACAGAGATTGATAGGTTCTTGATTGGACACAGCATCAAAGGTTACAGGGAGAAAGCTGGGTAGTGGGGCTGAGGAGGAGAAAAGAGGATCAGCCATGACTCGATAGGCCAAATGGCCTAATTCTGCTCCTGTGTCTTATGGCCTATGGTCTAATAGGCAGGATGTTGGGAGCATGGATTGGGAACGTATGTATGAGGGGAATTGTAGAATAGAAGGGTGGAAGTTATTTCGGGAGCATGTCCGTGGGGTTCTGGATAGGGTTGTCCCATTTTGGTAGGGAAAGGATGGTTGACAAGAGGAAGATGGAAGTTTACTTAAGGTTTAGGGATCAAGAATCAGAGAGTTACAAAGTATCCAGGAAGAAGCTGAAGAATGGACTTAGGAGATCTCAAAGGGGGCTTGAGAAGGCCTAGGCAAGTGGGATTAAGGAATCCCCACGGCAGTCTAAATATATGTGAGGAACAAAAGGATGACTAGCGTAAGGGTTGGACTAAGACCATAAGACCCTAAGACATGGGAGCAGAATTAGGCCATTTGGCCCATCAAGTCTGCTCTAATCAGGGATGTACCTGGAGTCAGGAGAGGTCCTTAATGAATTTTTTTGCTTCAGTATTCACCAGTGAGAGGGACCTTGGTGTTTGTGAGGACAGTGTAAAACAGCTCATATGCTAGAACATGTCGACTTTAAGAAAGAGGATGTGTCGGATTTTTTTGAAAACCAGTAGGATAGGTAAGTCCCTGAGGCCAGATGGGAAATATCCCAGCTTACTACAGGAAGTGAGGGAAGGTATTGCTATGCCTTTGGTGATTATCTCTGTGTCCTCACTGGCCTCAGGAGTAGAACCAGAATATTGGAGGGTGGCAAATGTCATTCCTTTATTCAAGAAAGAGAATCAGGATAAGCTTGGGAATTAGACACCAGTGAGTATTACTTTAGAGGTGGATAAACTATTGGAGAAGATTCTTACAGACCAGATTTGCGAGCATTTAGAGAAACATAGTCTGATTAAGGTTGGTCAGGATAGGTTTGTGAGTCTGACTGAACTCACTATGAATGTGACAAAGCACACCAGTGAAGGTTGAGCAGTTGATGTGGTGTTTATAGATTGTAGTAAGGCATCTGGTCGGTTCATTCAGAAAGTCAGGAGGCATGGGATCCAGGGAAGGTTAGCTGTGTGGATACAGAAATGGCTTGCCCACAGAAACTGGTAGTAGATGGGACATATTCTATCTGGAGATCAGTGACCAGTGGTGTACCACAGGGGTCTTGTCTGGGACGGCTGCTCTTGGTGATTATTATAAAGGGCTTGAATGACAAAGTGGAAGGATAAAGTTGTAGGCGACACGAAGGTTGGTGGCGTTGTGGATCTTGTGGAGGGTTGTCGGAGGTTCCAACAGGACGTTGTGTGACAAAAGAGGGTTACAAAAGTACACATAGACTAAGATGTTAACTGTCCTGTGCTAGCACCAGTGGGATCAACAGTTGATCTGCCACCTGTCTTCAGGAGAAAGAGAGATAAGTAAGACAATGGAGCAGCATTTGGAAATGTTAATGAAGAGACGAGAGAGTTTAACGGAAGGAGACACCAGTCTGAGTATTGTCAAGACCGGCTCCATTTGAACCCTGAACTGTTTGAAGTGTGATGGACAGGCGATACCCCAGCAGGGGGATAAAAAGGGGCAGGTTCGCTAAGACACCACACACACAACTCCACGAGGTAACGAGACCCAGAAAGTGGTGTGCCCCCCCCCCACTAGTTGGTGGGAGTATTTTGGAGGTCTGGTCGCGGGACCAGCCATAGACGCACAGGGTGGAAAGGTACGATCGGCGGGAACCTGGTGTGTGTGTCCGCCCTTGCCTGGGTGCCGGGTTCACCGCAGAAGAACGATCGTATCTGGAACGGAGGGGTCACAGTCGGTGACCTCAGAAGACATTACAAAGGGCTTGCCCGAAAGCTGACTGCGAGGAATATTGAAGGTCTGTTTGGAATCCGATCTGAATATTCATTCGTTCTCTCTCTCCCCCAACCCCACCCCCAACGGCACAACAGTGATTACTGTGAACTGAACTGAACTCAATTGAATTTAACTTTGTGTCATTTGAAACTGGTCATTTACCCCTAGACGAAGATAGAGCTTGATTGATCCTGTTATCCTAGTTCTGTGTACATGTGTGTTTATCATTGCTGCACTGTTGCATTCATTATCCTTTTGATTAGAGTACTGTGTTGCTTATCTCTTTAATAAAACTTCCTTAGTTCCAGTAATCCAGACTCCAACTGAGTGATCCATTTCTGCTGGTTTGGCAACCCAGTTACGGGGTACGTAACATAAGTGGGGTTCTCGTCCGGGATTTTGAACATTAAATTTGGGATGGGGTAAATTGATTGGGTTAAAATTCCCGAAAGAAAGAAAAGGCAAACAGCAGAAATGGAGATTGAGGAATTTCTAAAGGCGCCGACCTTGGAGGCATTAGAGGATGCCAGGAAAGCGGAATTGGCAGCTGTGGCCAAACGGTTGAATCTTGTTAAGGGGAAGTCGACAATGAGGAGAGAGGAGATACACAGCGCTATCGTAGAGCACTATGTATCTAAAGGTGTGTTTCCCCAAGAGGAGCTGGAGGTGATATCTATTGGAAAATCTGGTGGAGACGCAGTACAGGTGCAGATGGAAAAACTGAGACTCGAGCACGAGTTCCAGGTACGGCAGCTAGAACACGAAGAGAAACAGTTAGAACGACAGCGAGAAGAGAGAGAGAGACAGTTAGAACAGCAAGAGAGAGAGAGGCAGTTGGAGCGAGAAGAGAGGCGGGGGAAAGGGAATTCGAGCTGGAGAGGTTAAAGATAACGGCAGCGAAGGGGCCCATGCCGAACCAAGGTGGAGGGTTCAGGGCGACCCAGGAGGTTAGGCTGGTTCCCCCATTTGATGATACCGATGTTGATCGGTACTTTCTCCATTTCGAAAAAGTTGCTGCAAGTCAGGACTGGACGAGGGATAAGTGGGCTGTTTTGCTTCAGAGTGTACTTAAAGGGAAAGCCCAACAAGCTTACTCAGCTTTGTCCACGGAAGATGCCCAGAGGTATGGGGTGGTGAAAGAGGCCATCCTCAGGATTTATGAGTTGGTCCCGGAGGCATACCGGCAGAGGTTCCGGAATGCAAGGAAGCCGTGGGACCGCACGTATTTAGAGTTTGCCCGTGAGATACAGACATATTGTGAGCGTTGGTGCGCCTCGAAGGGGGTAGGTGGGGATTATGACAGACTGCTACAGCTGATCCTGATTGAGCAGTTTAAAGGTTGTGTCCCTGATGGTATGAGACCCTACCTAGATGAGAAAGAGGCAGCCACATTAGCCGCAACTGCTAAGTTAGCGGATGAGTATGCGTTGACACATAAACTGAAGTCTGCCCCGAGTAAAGGCTACCAGAAGGGTAGTCAGGACGGCGGGGAGAGTCCGCCAGAAAAGTCAGAAAATAAGCCGGGGACTATTGAGAAGGATAAGGTAGACCGGGAGCAGTCTGGTAGGAAGTCTCCTGGGGTCGTATGCTATAATTGTGGGAAAGTCAGACACTTTGCGTCCAGGTGGTTTGTCCCAAAGAAGGAGACGGGAAAAGGAAAAACGGCGATTTTGACTGGCTGTATCAAGCTGGTAAACGAACTGCTAGGCGAGGAAAGGTCTGCCAAAGTTCAGGAAGGGCGCGAGAGGTTTATCTCAGCCGGATTGGTGTCGGTGAAGGAGGGGTTAAACCCAGTTCCAGTGCAGATCTGGAGAGACACGGGAGCATGTCAGTCACTAATACTGAAGAGTGTATTAGAGTTTAGCTCAGAGACCCAGACTGGGGAGGTCAAGGTCAAAGGTATTGGGGAAGGGACAGAGTCAGTCCCTTTGCACCAGATACACCTACAAAGCAACTTGGTCTCTGGACTAGTCACGATCGGGGTGAGGCCCGAATTACCGATGAAAGGCGTGGAAGTCTTGCTCGGTAATGACCTCGCCCGGGGAATTGCAGTGAGATTGACAGGTCAGCCTGCCAGCATTGAGGCCCCGCCCATGGACTCACGGGTTCATCCTGTTTGCGCAGTGACTCGCTATATGTCCAGAGAGACTGCTGAGACGTTTCTACCAGCCTTGTACGAGGAGGGGGTAGAAAGTGAAAAGAAGGAGCGTGATGAAACAGGAGGAAGTGGGGAAATTAAGGTAGATTTATCATTAGAAAAGAAGGACTCTATACAGGCACAGGAGCGAGACGAGGAAACAGCTCGCTGTGAAACAGAATTAGAAAGGGGGCCAGTGAATTATGGTGTGAAGGGGGAGGTGCTAAGGAAGGAAGGGAGACCAAGTACTGCAGATGAGGAATGGGGGGTAGTGCAAAAGAGTTATGGGGATGAGATTTTTAACCTGGCCTACAAAGTACCCCTCGGTGGACATTTGGAGGTGCTGAAGGAAACAGTCGGCGAAGCCATGAGAGAGTTTTTCTGGCTGCACAGGAGGAAGGATGTTATTGATTATTGCAGATGCGAACTGAGACGGTCACAGGCTTTTGATATGCTAACAAACCTAGTCGGTGTTAGTGCGGAAATCAATGAAGCTAGGGTGCCACCTGATAAGGGGAAAAACCATTTTGAAAAGATGAGTATGGTACCAACCAGATGGGAGAAGGCTATTGTTTTGGCCAGCTCTGCTGATAAGGTCTCTCCCTTAATCCCCAAACAAAGCGACCCTTTAGGAGAGCTAATTAAACAGCTTGCACACGTGTGTTTGATTGTCCCGAGATGATGCAAAGAACTGGGACGTTGGGTGGTGTTTGTCACACTGGGTCAGCCTAGTGAGAAACAGCCCTATAGAATGAGTAATTCAGTGACGAAAGGGCTAAAGAACAGAGAAGTGTATATTGGCGATGTAATACGGCTGTCTGAAGCCAGCTTGATAGTGAACCTTGGAAAAAATGAGTTCAGCCACACAAAGGTCACTTACCTGGGAATTGTGGTAACACAGGGGCAGCTGGCAGCGATGCAAGCTACAGTGCAGGCTATCTCTGACATCCCAACCCCGACAGACAAGAGGGCCCTCAGAAGGCTCTTGGAGATGGTGGGGTACTGTAGGAAGTTTTGCAATAACTTTGAGGTTACTACCCCTCCCCCTCCTACTAAGCCCTTGCGAGAGAAAACTAAGTCGGGATGGGACGACCCTTGTTATCGTGGTCCGGGACGAAACTCAATGAGAGGTTACACTGATCACAATTCATCAGTGTTTTCGGCCACTATGAAGTTTGCTAAGTTGGAGCCTGGTTTAGAGGATTATTAAAATAACACATATAAAAGGAACGGAAAATGTGATTGCTGACTGTCTGTCAAGGTATTGACCACTTAAAATTCTCTGTATTAGCCAAATAGCTGATGAAGATGTATATTTGTGTGTATCTAATAATGTATTCATGCTTATAATTTTTACCCTGGTAAAAATCCTTAAAGGGGAGGGGTGTGACGAAAGAGGATTACAAAAGTACACATAGACTAAGATGTTAACTGTCCTGTGCTGGCACCAGTGGGATCAGCAGTTGATCTGCCACCTGTCTTCAGGAGAAAGAGAGATAAGTAAGACAATGGAGCAGCATTTGGAAATGTTAATGAAGAGATGAGAGAGTTTAATGGAAGGAGACACCAGTCTGAGTATTGTCAAGACCGGCTCCTTTTGAACCCTGAACTGTTTGAAGTGCGATGGACAGGCGATACCCCAGCAGGGGGATAAAAAGGGGCAGGTTCGCTAAGACACCACACACACGATTCCACGAGGTAACGAGACCCTGAAAGTGGTGTGCCCCCCAACTAGTTGGTGAGAGTATTTTGGAGGTCTGGTCGTGGGACCAGCCATAGACACACAGGGTGGAAAGGTACGATCGGCGGGAACCTGGTGTGTGTCCGCCCTTGCCTGGGTGCCGGGTTCGCTGCAGAGGAACGATCGTATCTGGAACGGAGGGGTCACAGTCGGTGACCTCAGAAGACATTACAAAGGGCTTGCCCGAAAGCTGACTGCGAGGAATATCGAAGGTCTGTTTGGAATCCGATCTGAATATTCATTCGTTCTCTCTCTCCCCCCCCCGCCCCCAACGGCACAACAGTGATTACTGTGAACTGAACTGAACTCAATTGAACTGAACTTTGCGTCACTTGAGACTGATCATTTTACCCCTAGACTGCGATAGAGCTTGATTGATCCTATTATCCTAGTTCTGTGTACATGTGTGTTTATCATTGCTGAACTGTTGCATTTATTATCCTTTTGATTAGAGTACTGTGTTGCTTATTTCTTTAATAAAACATTCTTAGTTCCAGTAATCCAGACTCCAACTGAGTGGTCCATTTCTGCTGGCTTGGCAACCCAGTTACAGGGTACATAACAGTTGACAGGATCAGAGCTGGACTGAGAACAGGCAGATGGAATTCAATCTGGAGAAGTGTGAGATAGTTCTCTTTAGAAGGTTGAATTTGAAGGCAGAGTACAGGGTTAATAGCAATTCCAGTCGCCTCATCATAGAAAGGATGTGGAATCTTTAGAGAGGGTGCAGAGGAGATTTACCTGGACTAGAGAGCAGAAATTCTGAGGATAGGCTGAGTGAGCTGCAGCTTTTCCCTGTGGAGTGGAGGAGGATGAGAGGTGATTTGATGGAGGTGTACAAGGTGATAAGAGGCATAGATCGAGTGGACAGCCGGAGACTTTAACCCAGGGTGGAGAAGGCTCATACCGGGGACATCATTCAATATTACCGGAGGAAGGTATCGGGAGGATGTCAGAAGGGTTGTTTTTTACACAGAGAGTGGTGGGGGTGTGGAACAGGTTGCCAGGAGTGTGGTAGAGACAGATACATCAGGGACATTGAAGAAACTCTTAGATAGGCACATGGGTGTGAGAAAGATGGAGGGTTATGTATGAGGGAAGGGTAGATTGATCTTAGAGTAGGTTAAAAGGTCGGCACAACATCATGGGCTGAAGTGTCTGTGCCATGCTGTAGTGTTCTCTGTCTACAACATTTCCCTGCAATCCTGTTGTAAAACAGTGAGACAACAGCCCCTCCTTTTGACACCTGCTGGTGCTTTAAGGTAACTGTTCAACCAGTTCCGCTCCCCTCCTCTCCCTCCAGAGTCCAGCTCCTGTTTCTGTGAGGGTCACAAAGCCCTTTTGTCCATCGCATTTGGGCCAGCCATCAAACGTACATTCAGAGCGTCACACAAAATGCTGGAGGAACCCAGCAGGTCAGGCTGCGTCCATGGAGAGGAACGAGCAAACGTACACCCACCACTGATTCCTTTCTCCACTTTTCCCTCCTCAAATCCCTCCTCCAACTCTCTGGCCACCCACCGACACACTGGGAGGGGGGAGCGAAGGGGAGGCAACTTACCAGCAATCAAATAACCTACCAACCCACAGGTGTTTGGGATGTAGACACAGGGAGAACGTGCAAACTCCACACAGACAACACAGATGAACAAATGCGCCAGCAATGTTAACTTCTACATATCTGAATTAGATATCTGAAGTAACACAGATAAAATGCTGGAGGAACTTAGCAGGCCAGGCAGCATCTGTGGCAAGGAAAGAACAGTCAACGTTTCGAGCCCAGATGCTCCTCCAGCATCTTGTGCGTGTTGCTCAGGACTTCTGGCCTCTGCAGAACCTCATGTCAGATACTTTTAAATGTGTTGACCTGTGTTATGTCTGTCGGTGTTTTAATATTTTTAAGACTTTAATTTGAAACATTAACAATACTCAGGTTTTGACAAGTACAAGTGACTACCAGCTATCAGAGACTTCCTATCAATGCAGTCAGTGGCCAGCACTCAGACCACACAGGCATTAAGCATGATAAATGGGGACACCTATTTTTCTCTTTTTAGGCAGGGAGTGAGCCTGTGGTATGTCAAATACTGGGTGAATGAGTAGTCTGTGGGGTTCTGCAATTCTGTGTCTTTATTGATGCTTCGCTGCATGCTTGAGTGCTTGGTGGAGGCTGTTGATGCTTTTTTGCTGGTGGGCAGGGGGGTCATTGATTTACTGCTGCTTGGTAGGAGGAAGAGCTTGGGGGGCACTTTGGGGTTCTAACATTTAACTGTCATTCATTCTTCGGGGCACTCCTCTGTTTCTGTGGATGTTTGCCAAGAAAAAGAATTTCAGGATATATACATTTCTCTGACATTAAATGCACCTATTGAAACTGACCACAGCATTGCTACACTTTCACAACATATGCCGGTGATGTTAAACCTGACTCAGATTCGAGTTGTGTCGGTTGGTTCAGGAACCGAACGTTTGAAAGGAAGTAACCGGCGATGTGGGGCTTCAGGAGCCTGTGCCCGCTGCCCGGTAGCTGCAAGACGACAGCACGGTCTGCACGATGAGAGTCTGTGATGATGGATGTTGCTTCTTGGGGCAGCAGTTCCTGTGGATACACTGACCGAGTGGAGGGGTGTAACCGGGATGTCTTTGACAGGCTGCATTCATCTGTGCAGTTTCTTTGGCAACTGGGCAGGAGGTTCATATTCCAGATTTTTGGAAGTCAGTTCATTTTAATCCAAGTTTGTCCAACCGCTCCTTTTCACACATGCCCCTGAATCCAGCCAGTAACCTGGTAAACCTTTTCTGCACCTTCTCCAGAGCCTCGACAGCCTTCCCCTAGTGCGGGGACCAGAACTGAACACAATACTCCGGATTTGACTAAACTAGAGTTTTATAAAGCTGCAGCATAATTATGGATTTTTGAACTCAATGTCTCCATTAAGAAAGGCAAGCATATCATAGATCTTTTTTACTGCCCCTTCGACTGGTGTAGTCACTTCCAGGAAGCAATGGACTTGGACCTTATTATGATGATGATTATGAGGACACGCCGTCCCCTTTTATTGTCATTTAGTAATGCATGCATTGAGAAATGAAAAAAAAATGTTTTTCCAGAATGATATCACAAAAACACATGACAAACCGACTTAAAAACTAACAAAAAATACATAATTATAACATATAGTTACAACAGTGCAAAGCAATACCGTAATTTGATAAGAACAGACCATGGCACAGTAAAAGTCTCAAAGTCTCTCGAAAGTCCCATCATCTCACGCAGACGGTGAACCTCCAGCGCCGCCAACATGCCGATGCAGCATCCCGAAAGCATCCGACCACAGTCTGACTCCGAGTCCGTCCGAAAACTCCGAGCCTCCGACCACCTATTCGACACCGAGCACCAAGCACCGTCTCTGCCGAGTGTTTCGGCCCCGGCCCCAGCAACAGGCGATACGCAAAGCTGAGGATTTGGGGCCTTCGTCTCCGGAGATTCTCGATCACACAGTAGCAGCGGCAGCGAAGCAGGCTTTTCAGAAGTTTCTCCAGATGTTCCTCTGCACTTTCTCATGGCTGTCTCCATCAAATCCAGATTGATGCACGGCCCCTAGTTACACATAATCGATATTCATTGGGAACGGCTGCGCGCGCTGCAACTTGGACCCCACTGTTCGGGGTCTTGCCATTAACAGTGCACCCTCCCTTTACATTTGATCTCCCAGTGCAGGTTTACTATCACTGCATGTGTCGTGAAATTTGTCAGCTTAGTGGCGGCAGTGCAATCAAATACATGATATTAGAGAAAATAAATACATAGGTCAATTACAGTAAGTATATAGTGTATATGTATATTAAATAGTTAAATTAAAATTAGTGCAAATACAGAAAATAACTTTTAAAAGGTGAGGTAATGTTCATGCATTCAATGTCCATTTAGGAGTCAGATGGCAGAGGGGAAGAAGCTGTTCCTGAATCACTGAGTGTGTGCTTTCAGGCCTGACAGTAACAATGAGAAAAGGGCATGTTCTGGGTGGTGGGGGTCCTTAATAATGGACACCCCCTTTCTGAGGCCACACATTTCTTCACATCTGGCCAGGTTAAACTTCATCTGTCACTTCTCCACCCATATCTGCAACTGATGATATTCCCCTGTATTCTTTACATTCCGCTACGTGATCTACAACACGGCCAATCTTCATTTATCTGAAAACTTACAGACCACAGCCTCATCTACGTTGTCATTCAGGACAATCAGCAGAACACCGCTCATCAAAGACCTCCAGCTGGAAAAGTCCCATCAACCACGACCCTCTGGCATCCATCAGCCAGGAAATCCTGACTCAAAACGGTCAACTCACCATGGACTCTGTGCATCTTAATCTTGTGGGTGAGCCTCCAATCAGAGACTTTATCAAATGCCTTCCTGTAATCCACATAGACAACATCCACAGCACTACCTTCCTCCTTCCCCACCTTGGAAAACTCATTAGTAAGACATGACTTCTCCACACCAGGTCTTGCCCCTAATTAAGCCATAGTTTTCAGTTGCTCAGAAATCCCACCTGTGACTCCCTGTCACTGGCACCGGCCTGCCAGCCATCAAGGACATGCATACGGGAAAGTACCAGAAAAGGGCCAGCAGTGTCACGAGGAGTCCCACTCAGAGTCTCGGCCTGAAACGTTGACTGCTTATTCATTTCTATAGATGTTACCTGACCTGCTGTTCCTCCAGCATTTTGTATGTGTCACCATTCCTAGTTTCTCCCAGAGACTGAACCTCTTTAGATATCAGAAGGGAAGATGGCGGCACAACGCATCTCGCAGCAGCCACTCCAATGAATGATATCTGTTATTTGTCAAGTGCACAATTCTGATTTGATGGAGGCAGACGTGAGAGCACGGAGGAACATCTGGTGAAACTTCTGAAATGCCTGTTTCACTGCCTCTGCTACTGTGTGATCCGAAATCTCCGGAGGGGAAGGCCCCGAGTCCTCGGCTTTGCTCGTTGCTCGTCGGCCGGGGCGGGGTCGAAGCGCTCGGCAGAAATGGTGCTCGGTGTCAGAGGGCTGGTCAGAGGCTCGAAGTTTTCGGACGGACTCAGAGTCGGCTGCGGTCGGGTGCTTCCAATGGTGCTACATCGGCAAGCTGGCGGCACTTGGAGGTTCATGGTGGGGAGAGTTTCTCCTTTCTGCCCCCTGCGTGAGTTGATGAGTCTATTGAGACTTTGAGACTTTTTTTTACCCTACCCACGGTCTGCTCTTTATCAAATTATGGTATTGCTTTGCACTGTTGTAACTATATGTTATAATTATGTGCTTTTGTCAGTTTTAGTCTTGGTTTGTCCTGTGTTTCTTGTGATATCATTCTGGAGGAACGTTGCATGATTTTTTAATGCGTGCATTTCTTAATGACAATAAACGAGGACTGAGTGTCCTCATAATCTAATACCTAATGAATTCCACAGTCCGTGTATTAAAACAGGACTGATATGACAAATGGCACAGAGGCTTGGTGCAGAAGTCGGTGAATAGTGGGACCAACTTCATCATTAGTTGACTCAGGAAACTGGAAGGTGCAGTAAAACTCAGCAGGTTCTTTTCTGTCCTACAGGTTGATAGTCTCTAAACTGATTTCCCCAACCATGGGGACACAAGGGGCAGTAGATTCCACAATCAAGAGAAAAAGGGAATAGACAGCCACAGGAACTCGGCCAGTGAAGCAGCTTCTGGGCAGGCAAAGTGAAGGGTGACCTTGCATCAGAATTTTTCAGACTCAATGCAAAAACAATTCACCCTCAGATCTCCTTATCTTAATATGAGTTGCCATGCAAGTTACCAGGGTTGTTAAGTATGGTGTGTTGGCTTTCCTTAGTTGAGGGATTGAGTTCAGGGCTGTGAGGTAATGTTGCAGCTCTATAAAACCCTGGTTAGACCACACTTGGAGTATTGCGTTTAGTTTTGGTTGCCTCGTTATGGGAATGTGGCACGTGGCCAAGTAGTTAAGGCGTTTCCCTAGTGATCTGAAGGTCACCAGTTTGAGCCTTAGCTGTGGCAGCATGTTGTGTCCTTGGGCAAGGACCTTAACCACACATTGCTCTAGTGTCTGTGTGAGGAGTGGTGCCCCACACAGACTTCCAATCTGCGCCTTGTAAGGCATGAAAATGCCCGACGCTGGCCTCAATCCCTCCCTGCTCCCCCCCCCCCCCCATTATAGGAAGGATGTGGAAGCTGTAGAGAGGGCGCAGAGGAGATTTTCCAGGATGCTGTCTGGATTAGAGAGCATGTCTTATAGAGAGGTTGAGTGAGCCAAGGGTTTTCTCTTTGGAGCGAGGGAGGATGAGAGGTGATTTGATAGAGGTGTCCCAGTTAAGATACATAGATCACATGGACAGAAACTTGTGCCCAAGACGGAAAAGGCTAACACAAGGGACCGTAATTTTAAGGTGATTGGTGGAAAGTATAGTGGGGATGTCTATGGTAATTCTTTTTACACCGAGAGTGGTGAGTATGTGCCAGGGTTGGTGGTAGAGGCAGGATATTGGGGACATAGAAGAGACTCTTAGATGGGCACATGAATAATAGAAAAATGGAGGGTTATGTGGGAAGGGAGGATTGGATTGATCTTAGAATAGGTTAGAAGGTCAGCACAACATTGTGGGCTGAATGGCCTGTACTGTGCTGGGATGTTCTATGCTCTGTCTTGATAAGTAGGAGCTTTAGATTTAGACATTTCTAATGTAGCGGCTAATCAGAATCAGGGTTATTTTGACTGTCATAGATTGTGAATATTCTTGTGTTGAGGCGACATTACAGTGTGATACATTAAAAAAATTACTGTTACAATGAACAAGTGAATAAGCAATAAAGAAGTAGTGCAAAAAGAATTAGTGAGGTTGTGTTCGGGGGTTCATGGAGCATTCAGAACTGAGAGCGGAGGAGAAGATGTTGAATTGGGGTCTTTCTCCTCACTGATGGGAGCAATGAGAAGTGGGCATGTCCAGGGTGGTGGGGGCTCCTCACAGTGGATGTTGCCTTCTTGAGGCCTCTCCTATTGAGGATGTCCTGGATGCTGGGGAGGTTGGTGCTCACGATGGAGCTGACTGAGTTTGCAACTTTCTGCAGCTTTTTTTCTGACCGTGTGCAGTGGCCCCTCCATACTGGACAGTCACAATGCTCTCCACCGTACGTTTGTAGAAATGTGCGAAAGCCTTTGAACTCATATCAAATCTCCTGATCCAAACTCCCAGTGGAGCATAATCTCTGTGGTGTCTTTTTTGTAATTGCATCAAGACAGTGCAATTTCTGAAATATTAAAAGTATCTCAGCATTTCTGGGATACACACATATCAACATTTCGATTGCAAGAGGTTTATGCAGTACGAAGCATTCCTCTGCAGGAGCTTGTATCTAAATCTGAAGTTTGTATTCATTAAGATAAGAAATAGGAACTCGAGGAGCGATCCCGAGGGAAATATTTGTCCACACGCAGGTCTCCTGAGTCTCTGCAATCTGCTGTGAGTGAACATTTGAAGCAGGTACTCTGACAGTAGTGAATAAATATCTACCTGAGCACTTGCATTGCCAGAGAGGGATGTGAGCTGCATTTGGGTAAATGATGTTAGTCTGGACAGGTGTTTGATGCTCAGAATGGATCTGAGGCAGTGGACGTTACCCACATCGATTTCCCCAGGGTCCCTCATGGTACCTTGAATGGACGAATTGGATCCAGGGTGAAACTGGTACCATTAGAAGACAGAGACAGGACTGGAAGCAAGTATCACTGATCTACTTTATTTGCCACACACTCTTAAATGTATTGGGAATTTACTGTGATTTGTTGGTCAGGGCACGATATACAATACAAAACAACAGTCTACAATTATAAATAATTATATATATACTATACACATACATTCAGCGGCCACGTGATTAGGTACCTCCTGTACATTCATGGTCTGCTGCCGTAGCCCATTCATTTCAAGCTTCAACGTGTTGTGCGTTCAGAGATGCTCTTCTGCCCACCACCGTTGTAACATGTGGTTATTTGAGTTACTGTCACCTTCCTGTCAGCTTGAACCAGCCTGGCCATTTCCCTCTGACCTCTCACATTAACAAGGCATTTTCGATGAAAGATTTGTCTGTTTTTGCACCACTCTCTGTAAACTCTAGAGACTGTTGTGCATGAAAATCCCAGGCGATCAGCAGTTTCTGAGATACTCAAACCACCTTGTCTGGCACCAACAATCATTCCACGGTCCGAGTCACTGGGATCACATTTCTTCCCCATTGTGACAGGGTGTCCAGGGAGGGGTCACACCTCTGGTGAAGGGACTTGTCGTGTCCATTCCGGGGCAGCTCACTCACCTTTGCTCCCCACCGGACACTCATCTCTCACCTGTGACAGCGGTGACACCCCAGCACGGTTTCAACAGGTACACTTCCCACCCCTGTCCTATCACGTGAGGCCAGCTCTGGCAGACTGGGCGGACCAGACCGACAGTGAAATCCAACGGCCAGGAAGACAGTTCCGCAACACTTTGTGGAGGGCATGATAAGGTACAGAGGATGTCATGATCATCTATTGCAACCAGGAAAAACCCCAGGAGGTGACGACTATTCACAACACTCATTTCATAGGCATCCGTTAGTCTCGTGAGACCAGGGATTTGCGCCTTGGAGGGTTTCCAGGGTGCAGGCCTGGGCGAGGTTGTATGGAAGACCGGCAGTTGCCCGTGCTGCAAGTCTCCCCTCTCCATGCCACCAATATTGTCCAAGGGAAGGGCATTAGGACCCATACAGCTTGGCACCGGTGTCGTCGCAGGACAATGAGTGGTTAAGTACCTTGCTCAAGGACACAACACGTTCCCTCGGCTGGGGCTCGAACTCACGACCTTTAGATCACTAGACGAACGCTTTAACCACTTGGCCACACGCCAACACTGGACCCAGACTATATAAGCTAACAAAGTTAGAGGTTAAAGGTCAGATATGGAATTAAATGTGTATAAATACCAGAATGTATACAATGTAATGAGCATTATAAAGAGTGGTTTAAAGTGTTCACATTGCAGTGACAGGGGTAATAGAGAGGTATTGGGGGCGGGGGTCTAACCAAATGTTTGATCAGATTAATTGCCTGGGGGAAGAAAGCTTTAACATGGTGCTTTAATAGCCCTATGGAGCTTTCCAGAAGGAGTTTTTGGAAAAGGCAGTTTGCAGGGTGGGTAACATCTGCAATGATTTTTCCTGCCCACTTTCTTGTCCTGGACACACACAAGTCCTCGGGGGACTTTATTCTGTCTGGAGGTCCTTGGCCAGTGGTGTTGTGCAAAGATCTGCACTGAGACCTCTGGTGCTTGTGGTTTATGTCAACCAGCTGGATAAAAATCTAGGTGGGCAATTTTCCCGATGACACCAAGACTGGTGGAATTGTGGGCAATGCAAAGGACTATCAAAATATACAGGGGACTATAAATCAGTTATGGATGTGGGCAGGGAAGTGGCAGGTGGAGTGTGAGGTGATGCTTTTTGTGAGCTTGAATGAGAAAGCACATGGTTGATAATGGGGCCACCTGATCGTACTTGTGTCCACAGTTCATTGGAAGTGGATAGGCTGGTGAAGAAGGGGCGGACTTGCTGTTCTGTGAGTCTGGCACAATTAATTTGGTACAGACTTCACTTCCTGTGTGCTGGCTGTTGCCTTTCCGATCAGAAACGCATGGAGCACAGACGTCCATCGCCCTCCACTCTTTACTTGTCCTTGAAACAGCAACATCTGTGAGTCTGAAGCTTTTGGTAGTATTAATAAATGTCTCGTACATATATTTTGAAGAAAATGTCATATTTAAGTTTATAAAATGTGAGTACCTGGGATCCTCAGAAGGTTCAAATTGAGAGGCTCAAAAACGAATCCTAAAGCTTTAAGTTTATTTTTGTTCCTTGTGGATCTGGATTGCTACTGTTAAATCTGTCTGTATACTACCTTGGTTAACACCCATTCTGAGAATAATTGACAGTATTCGTATGTTCAGACACAAGATGATTCTATATTGAATTTAATATGCATTTTACAGACCTCTCTGCAGTTACACAACATCATTCCCATTAAAAACCCAAAAAGAAAGCTTCTGCCTCGGGTGATTTTTGAGAAGCTGTTTAGCTCACTCTGTAAATGGGCTCACACACACACACACAGTGAGGGCCCTGGACTTGCCTTCATTGGTTGGGGTTGGGTCCTGCTGCTGTGTAAACTCTTGTCACGTCACATCGCACTTGGAGAGCTGTGTGCAGCTCTGGATGTGGCATCATAGGAAGAACGTGGAGACTTTGGAAATGATGCAGAAGAGGTTTATCAGGACTCTGCCTGGATTGCAGGGTACGAGCTGTGAGGAAAGATTGGACGAACTTGGGTTGTGCTCCATCACGTTGGAGGCTGAGCAGAGACCTGTTGGAGGGTCCTTAAAATGATCAAAGGCCGGGTCAGCCAGGGTAGGGGGAAAAGTTGAAAGATGATATGAGAGGCAAGCCTTTCAGGCAGAGTACTGAATATTGACAACTCTTCCCCACACCCCCACCCTACCCACAGAAACTGTTTGAGCAGCATGTCATTTGTCACCCCAGATTCCAGCATTTATAGCCATTAAGCCATGGGAGCAGGTGGTGGATGGTCGTATGAGCAGCCGGTGCAGATCACAAGTCCCAGTTATGCAACCACTGATGCCAGGAATATATTTTCTGAAGAGTATCGATAATAGCTGGGATCTCCCATTTTATAAAGACACTGGCCAAAAGAAGGCCGTGACAAACCACTCCTGTAGAAAAATTTGCCAAGAACAATCAAGGTCATACAACATGGCACATAATGACAGTGATGATGACGTCAATGTACTGTTCTGTGTACACAGTAGGCAGCCGTCAATCCCAGGGGATCATGGTGGACTGTGTCCTTTCCGGGGCACAAGCCTGGGAGGGAAGATTTGAAGAACCAGCTGTTGCCCATGTGGTGAGTTCCCCCTCTCCACGTATCCAAGGGAAGGGCAAGTGCCGATACAGCTTGGCACCAGTGTTGTGGCAAGGGTTGCCAGAGTGAAGCTGTAAACAACATCAAACTGCCTAAGGGACCAAGGCTGACAAGCCCAACCTGCCCAAAGCAACTGGCTGTCCGCCTTTGCCCCTTCTCCTGTCAGTAGAAACACTTCCGCCAGGCTAGTAGCTAAGCCACACGCGAAGGCCAGGAGTTGGACCTGGTTGTCAGAGGCTGTTAGGGACACATGCCATTTGGAGCTTATCTCCACTACCACTGCCCCCACCCCCCACCCCCACACCCGGCTATGACAACCTTCGGAACCTGGCCAAAAGAAGGCAATGGCAACTGTCCTGTCTAAACAGTATGCAAGATAACCTTTCCAGTGTACCTCAATGACAAATCTATTCCAATTCCAATAAGCAAACCTCTGATTAGGGCCCAGAAACTTGCCAGAGAATGTGGAAATTCTGTTCAGCGACTCCAGGGAATCTGCGATCAGTTGGCATCGATGAGAAGCCATAGTCCATGAGTCGGTGGACTAGATCAAATTCAGGGATTCATCTTCGGATGTGACTGAATATGTCACAGTTGTCACCGACTTCACAGTGACACCAGGGTCCGTGTGACGAGGTATACGAACCATAACAGATTACAGGTCCACGCTGCCTGTCAATGACAGCGACACCTCCCTTCCTGACAGGCTGACTACCTTCTCTGCACCATCTAACACAGTTAGTGACGTGACAGGGAAGTCAGGAACCTAAAGTTTGAGCGTGGTGAGACTAATGTCCTGAGCTGTGTAGACTTCAATATTTCAATGCAAGTATCGTAGGAAAGGCAGATGAGCTCAGGGCATGGATCAACTCCCGGAATTATGGTATTGTAGCCATTAGTGAGACTTGGTTGCAGGACTGGCAGCTCAATATTCCGGGGTTTCGTTGTTTTAGATGTGACAGAGTGGGAGGGATTAAAGGGGGAGGGGTGGTGTTACTAGTCAGGGAAAATATGATGACAATGCTCCGTCAAGACAGACTGGAGAACACATCTAGTGTGGCATAAGGGATGGAACTGAGAAATAAGAAAGGAGTGATCATATTAATGGGGCTATATTACAGACCACCCAACAGTCCGAGGAACACGCACAACACGCTGGAGGAACTCAGCAGGTCTGGCAGCAAATGAAGAGTCAACGTCTCGGGCTGAGACCCTTCGTCAGGACCCGAAACGTTAACTGTTCGTTTCCACGGATGCTGCCCGAGCTGCTGAGTTCCTCCAGCATGTTGTGCATGTTGCTTTGACCCCAGCATCTGCAGAGTATTTTGTGTTAACAGTCTGAGGGATTTAGAGGAACAAATTTGTAAAGAGATCATAGACTGTTGCAAGAAACATAAGGTTGTTATAGTAGGTGATTTTAGCTTTCCTCATATTGACTGGGAATCCCATACTGTAAAAGGACTGGATGGGATAGAGTTTGTCAAACATGTTCAGGAAAGTTTCCTTCATCAGTAGATGAAGAAAGGGTACAATACTGGATCTGCTATTAGGGAATGAGACAGGGCAGGTGACAGACATTCGTGTAGGGGAACGCTTTGCATTCAGTGACCACATTACCATTAGTTTCAAAGTAAATATGCAAAAAAGTTCAGTCTGGTCTGCGGGTTGAGATTCTAAATTGGAGAAATGATCTGGCAAGTGTGGACTGGGACGGGCTGTTTTCTGGCAAAGGTGTTCTTGGAAAGTGGGAGGCATTCAAAAACGAGATCTTGAGAGTACAAAGCTCAGAATAAAAGGTGAAGATGACAAGTGGAGGGAACCTTGGTTTTCAAGAGATATCGAGGCCCTGGTTAAGAGAGAAAAACGAGGTACATAGCAGGTATTGGGAAGTAGGGACAAATGAGGTGCTTATGGAGTAGAAGAAATGCAAGAGAACACTTAAGAAAGAAATCAGGAGGGCTAAAAGAAGGCATGAAGTTGCTCTAACAGACAAGGTGAAGGAGAATACTCAGGTGTTCTACAGATATGTTAAGATCAAGGGACAAAATCAGTCCTCTGGAAGATCAGAATGGTAATCCATGTGTGGAGCCAAAGCGATGGGGGAGATATTAAATGAATTCTTTGCGTCTGCACTTACTCAGGAGACAGACACAGGGGGTGTAGAAGTGAGGCAAAGTGGCATCATCTTTATGACCTTGTACAGATTACAGAGGAGGAGGTGTTTGCTACCCTGAGGCAAATCAGGGTGGATAAATCCTCAGGGCCTGAGTTGTTCCCTCAGATTCTACAGAAGGCAAGTGCAGAAATTGCCTGGGCCCTAGCTGAGATATTTAAAACATCCTTAGTGACAAGAGAGGTACCAGAGGATTGGAGGATATTCAATATTGTTCCGCTGGAGGATGGTCAATCTTGTTCTGCTGTTTAAAAAAGGCTCTAAACAGAAACCAGGAAATTCTAGGCCTGTGGGTCTGATGTCACTTGTGGGATATAACCAAGTTTCCTGCCTTCTTCCCGTATCCCTTCATGCCACGAGCAATCAAGAATCTATCAAGCTCTGCCTGAAAAGTACATAAAGACTTGGGCACCACAGCTGCCTGTGGCAAAGAATTCCGCAGATTCACCGCGCTCTGGCTGTCCTCCTCATCTCCATTCTGAAAGGACATCTCGCTATTCTGAGGCTGTATCCCCTGGCCTTAGACTCTCCCACCATAGGAAACATCCTCTCAACATCCACTCCATCAAGCATTTCACCATTTGATAGGTTTCAACTCGGTCACCCCTCATTCTTCTGAATTCTGGTGAATACAGGCCCAGGTCATCAAGCTGTTTAATCCTGGAACCATTTTTGTGGACCTCCTTTGAAACACCTCCAGTTTCAGCACATCCTTTCTAAAATAAGGGGCCCAAAACTGTTCACAATACTCCGTGAAACCTCATCAGTGTTTTATAAATTTTCAACATAACTTCCTTGCTTTCATATTCAAGTCCTCTTGAAATGAATGCTAACATCAGTCCTTTCATTTCTTCTACCAAAGCCCAACACCATACACTTCCTGACACTGTATTCTACCTGCCATTTCTTTGCCAGTTCTCCTAATCTGTAGCCTCTCTACTTCCTCAAAACTACTTGCCCCTCCACCTATCTTACTGTTGTCTGCAAACTTTGCAACAAAGCCATCATCCAAATATCTGACATGTAACGTAAGAAGAATCAGTCCCAACACAGACCTCTGTGGATCATGACTGGTCGCCAGCAGCCAACCAGAGAAGGGTCCATTTGTAAACAAGAGACAATCTGCGGATGCTGGAAATCCGAGCAACACACACACAATGCTGGCGGAGCTCAGCAGGCCAGGGAGCATCGATGGGAAAGAGTGTAGGTGACGTTTCAGGCCGAGACCCTTCGGCAGGACTGGAGATAAGAAGCTGAGGAGTAGATTTAAAAGGTGGAGGGAGGGGAGGGAGAAGGACAAGGTGATAGGTGAAACTGGGAGGGGAGGGATGAAGCAAAGAGCTGGGAAGCTGGTTGATGAAAGAGATACAGGTCTGGAGAAGGGGGAGTCTGATAGGAGTCTTAGCCATGGAAAAAAGAAAAGGTGGGGAGGGGTTTAACCAGAGGGAGGTGATGGGTGAGAGAGGGAAAGGGGACGGGGAACGGTGCGGGGGGAGGGGTTTGACCAGAGGGAGGTGATGGGTGAGAGAGGGAAAGGGGATGGGGAATGGTGAGGGGGGAGGAGTTTAACCAGAGGGAGGTGATGGGTGAGAGAGGGAAAGGGGATGGGGAGTAGTGAGGGGGGAGGGGTTTAACCAAAGGGAGGTGATGGGTGAGAGAGGGAAAGGGGATGGGGAATGGTGAGGGGGGAGGGGTTTAACCAGAGGGAGGTGACGGGTGAGAGAGGGAAAGGGGATGGGGAATGGTGAGGGGGGAGGGGTTTAACCAGAGGGAGGTGACAGGTGAGAGAGGGAAAGGGGATGGGGAATGGTGAGGGGGGAGGGGTTTAACCAGAGGGAGGTGACGGGTGAGAGAGGGAAAGGGGATGGGGAATGGTGAGGGGGGAGGGGTTTAACCAGAGGGAGGTGACGGGTGAGAGAGGGAAAGGGGATGGGGAATGGTGAGGGGGGAGAGGTTTAACCAGAGGGAGGTGATGGGTGAGAGAGGGAAAGGGAATGGGGAATGGTGAGGGGGGAGGGGTTTAACCAGAGGGAGGTGATGGGTGAGAGAGGGAAAGGGGATGGGGAGTGGTGAGGGTGGAGGGGTTTAACCAGAGGGAGGTGATGGGCGAGAGAGGGAAAGGGGATGGGGAATGGTGAGGGCGGAGCGGTTTAACCAGAGGGAGGTGATGGGTGAGAGAGGGAAAGGGGATGGGGAGTAGTGAGGGGGGAGGGGTTTAACCAAAGGGATGTGATGGGTGAGAGAGGGAAAGGGGATGGGGAATGGTGAGGGAGGAGGGGTTTAACCAGAGGGAGGTGATGGGTGAGAGAGGGAAAGGGGACGGGGAACGGTGAGGGCAGAGGGGTTTAACCAGAGGGAGGTGATGGGTGAGAGAGGGAAAGCCGATGGGGAACGGTGAGGGCGGAGGGGTTTAACCAGAGGGAGGTGATGGGTGAGAGAGGGAAAGGGGATGGGGAATGGTGAGGGGGGAGGGGTTTAACCAGAGGGAGGTGATGGGTGAGAGAGGGAAAGGGGATGGGGAGTAGTGAGGGGGGAGGGGTTTAACCAAAGGGAGGTGATGGGTGAGAGAGGGAAAGGGGATGGGGAATGGTGAGGGGGGAGGGGTTTAACCAGAGGGAGGTGACGGGTGAGAGAGGGAAAGGGGATGGGGAATGGTGAGGGGGGAGGGGTTTAACCAGAGGGAGGTGACAGGTGAGAGAGGGAAAGGGGATGGGGAATGGTGAGGGGGGAGGGGTTTAACCAGAGGGAGGTGACGGGTGAGAGAGGGAAAGGGGATGGGGAATGGTGAGGGGGGAGGGGTTTAACCAGAGGGAGGTGACGGGTGAGAGAGGGAAAGGGGATGGGGAATGGTGAGGGGGGAGAGGTTTAACCAGAGGGAGGTGATGGGTGAGAGAGGGAAAGGGAATGGGGAATGGTGAGGGGGGAGGGGTTTAACCAGAGGGAGGTGATGGGTGAGAGAGGGAAAGGGGATGGGGAGTGGTGAGGGTGGAGGGGTTTAACCAGAGGGAGGTGATGGGCGAGAGAGGGAAAGGGGATGGGGAATGGTGAGGGCGGAGCGGTTTAACCAGAGGGAGGTGATGGGTGAGAGAGGGAAAGGGGATGGGGAGTAGTGAGGGGGGAGGGGTTTAACCAAAGGGATGTGATGGGTGAGAGAGGGAAAGGGGACGGGGAATGGTGAGGGGGGAGGGGTTTAACCAGAGGGAGGTGATGGGTGAGAGAGGGAAAGGGGATGGGGAATGGTGAGGGAGGAGGGGTTTAACCAGAGGGAGGTGATGGGTGAGAGAGGGAAAGGGGACGGGGAACGGTGAGGGCAGAGGGGTTTAACCAGAGGGAGGTGATGGGTGAGAGAGGGAAAGCCGATGGGGAACGGTGAGGGCGGAGGGGTTTAACCAGAGGGAGGTGATGGGTGAGAGAGGGAAAGGGGATGGGGAATGGTGAGGGGGGAGGGGTTTAACCAGAGGGAGGTGATGGGTGAGAGAGGGAAAGGGGATGGGGAGTAGTGAGGGGGGAGGGGTTTAACCAGAGGGAGGTGATGGGTGAGAGAGGGAAAGGGGATGGGGAATGGTGAGGGCGGAGCGGTTTAACCAGAGGGAGGTGATGGGTGAGAGAGAGAAAGGGGATGGGGAGTGGTGAGGGGAGGGGTGTAACCAGAGGGAGGTGATGGGTGAGAGAGGGAAAGGGGATGGGGAGTAGTGAGGGGGGAGGGGTTTAACCAAAGGGAGGTGATGGGTGAGAGAGGGAAAGGGGATGGGGAATGGTGAGGGGGGAGGGGTTTAACCAGAGGGAGGTGATGGGTGAGAGAGGGAAAGGGGATGGGGAACGGTGAGGGCGGAGGGGTTTAACCAGAGGGAGGTGATGGGTGAGAGAGGGAAAGGGGATGGGGAACGGTGCGGGGGGAGGGGTTTAACCAGAGGGAGGTGATGGGTGAGAGAGGGAAAGGGGACAGGGAACGGTGAGGGCGGAGGGGTTTAACCAGAGGGAGGTGATGGGTGAGAGAGGGAAAGGGAATGGGGAATGGTGAGGGGGGAGGGGTTTAACCAGAGGGAGGTGACAGGTGAGAGAGAGAAAGGGGATGGGGAATGGTGAGGGCGGAGGGGTTTAACCAGAGGGAGGTGATGGGTGAGAGAGGGAAAGGGGATGGGGAACGGTGAGGGCGGAGGGGTTTAACCAGAGGGAGGTGATGGGTGAGAGAGGGAAAGGGGATCGGGAACGGTGAGGGGGGAGGGGTTTAACCAGAGGGAGGTGATGGGTGAGAGAGGGAAAGGGGATGGGGAATGGTGAGGGGGGAGGGGTTTAACCAGAGGGAGGTGATGGGTGAGAGAGGGAAAGGGAATGGGGAATGGTGAGGGGGAAGGGGTTTAACCAGACGGAGGTGACAGGTGAGAGAGGGAAAGGGAATGGGGAATGGTGAGGGGGAAGGGGTTTAACCAGAGGGAGGTGACAGGTGAGAGAGGGAAAGGGAATGGGGAATGGTGAGGGGAGAGGGGTTTAACCAGAGGGAGGTGATGGGCGAGAGAGGGAAAGGGAATGGGGAATGGTGAGGGCGGAGCGGTTTAACCAGAGGGAGGTGATGGGTGAGAGAGGGAAAGGGGATGGGGAGTAGTGAGGGGGGAGGGGTTTAACCAAAGGGAGGTGATGGGTGAGAGAGGGAAAGGGGACGGGGAATGGTGAGGGGGGAGAGGTTTAACCAGAGGGAGGTGATGGGTGAGAGAGGGAAAGGGGATGGGGAATGGTGAGGGCAGAGGGGTTTAACCAGAGAGAGGTGATGGGTGAGAGAGGGAAAGGGGACGGGGAACGGTGAGGGGGGAGGGGTTTAACCAGAGGGAGGTGATGGGTGAGAGAGGGAAAGGGAATGGGGAATGGTGAGGGGGGAGGGGTTTAACCAGAGGGAGGTGATGGGTGAGAGAGGGAAAGGGGACGGGGAACGGTGAGGGCAGAGGGGTTTAACCAGAGGGAGGTGATGGGTGAGAGAGGGAAAGCCGATGGGGAACGGTGAGGGCGGAGGGGTTTAACCAGAGGGAGGTGATGGGTGAGAGAGGGAAAGGGGATGGGGAGTAGTGAAGGGGGAGGGGTTTAACCAGAGGGAGGTGATGGGTGAGAGAGGGAAAGGGGATGGGGAACGGTACGGGCGGAGGGGTTTAACCAGAGGGAGGTGATGGGTGAGAGAGGGAAAGGGGATGGGGAGTGGTGAGGGGAGGGGTGTAACCAGAGGGAGGTGATGGGTGAGAGAGGGAAAGGGGATGGGGAATGGTGAGGGCGGAGGGGTTTAACCAGAGGGAGGTGATGGGTGAGAGAGGGAAAGGGGATGGGGAGTAGTGACGGGGGAGGGGTTTAACCAGAGGGAGGTGATGGGTGAGAGAGGGAAAGGGAATGGGGAATGGTGAGGGGGGAGGGGTTTAACCAAAGGGAGGTGATGGGTGAGAGAGGGAAAGGGGATGGGGAATGGTGAGGGCGGAGGGGTTTAACCAGAGGGAGGTGATGGGTGAGAGAGGGAAAGGGGATGGGGAACGGTGAGGGGAGGGGTGTAACCAGAGGGAGGTGATGGGTGAGAGAGGGAAAGGGGATGGGGAACGGTGCGGGGGGAGGGGTTTAACCAGAGGGAGGTGATGGGTGAGAGAGGGAAAGGGGATGGGGAATGGTGAGGGGGGAGGGGTTTAACCAGAGGGAGGTGATGGGTGAGAGAGGGAAAGGGGACGGGGAACGGTGAGGGCAGAGGGGTTTAACCAGAGGGAGGTGATGGGTGAGAGAGGGAAAGCCGACGGGGAACGGTGAGGGCGGAGGGGTTTAACCAGAGGGAGGTGATGGGTGAGAGAGGGAAAGGGGATGGGGAATGGTGAGGGGGGAGGGGTTTAACCAGAGGGAGGTGATGGGTGAGAGAGGGAAAGGGAATGGGGAATGGTGAGGGGGAAGGGGTTTAACCAGAGGGAGGTGACAGGTGAGAGAGGGAAAGGGGATGGGGAATGGTGAGGGGGGAGGGGTTTAACCAGAGGGAGGTGACGGGTGAGAGAGGGAAAGGGGATGGGGAATGGTGAGGGGGGAGGGGTTTAACCAGAGGGAGGTGACGGGTGAGAGAGGGAAAGGGGATGGGGAATGGTGAGGGGGGAGAGGTTTAACCAGAGGGAGGTGATGGGTGAGAGAGGGAAAGGGAATGGGGAATGGTGAGGGGGGAGGGGTTTAACCAGAGGGAGGTGATGGGTGAGAGAGGGAAAGGGGATGGGGAGTAGTAAGGGGGGAGGGGTTTAACCAAAGGGATGTGATGGGTGAGAGAGGGAAAGGGGATGGGGAATGGTGAGGGGGGAGGGGTTTAACCAGAGGGAGGTGATTGGTGAGAGAGGGAAAGGGGACGGGGAACGGTGAGGGCAGAGGGGTTTAACCAGAGGGAGGTGATGGATGAGAGAGGGAAAGCCGATGGGGAACGGTGAGGGCGGAGGGGTTTAACCAGAGGGAGGTGATGGGTGAGAGAGGGAAAGGGGATGGGGAATGGTGAGGGGGGAGGGGTTTAACCAGAGGGAGGTGATGGGTGAGAGAGGGAAAGGGGATGGGGAGTAGTGAGGGGGGAGGGGTTTAACCAGAGGGAGGTGATGGGTGAGAGAGGGAAAGGGGATGGGGAATGGTGAGGGCGGAGCGGTTTAACCAGAGGGAGGTGATGGGTGAGAGAGAGAAAGGGGATGGGGAGTGGTGAGGGGAGGGGTGTAACCAGAGGGAGGTGATGGGTGAGAGAGGGAAAGGGGATGGGGAACGGTGAGGGGAGGGGTGTAACCAGAGGGAGGTGATGGGTGAGAGAGGGAAAGGGGATGGGGAACGGTGCGGGGGGAGGGGTTTAACCAGAGGGAGGTGATGGGTGAGAGAGGGAAAGGGGATGGGGAATGGTGAGGGGGGAGGGGTTTAACCAGAGGGAGGTGATGGGTGAGAGAGGGAAAGGGGACGGGGAACGGTGAGGGCAGAGGGGTTTAACCAGAGGGAGGTGATGGGTGAGAGAGGGAAAGCCGACGGGGAACGGTGAGGGCGGAGGGGTTTAACCAGAGGGAGGTGATGGGTGAGAGAGGGAAAGGGGATGGGGAATGGTGAGGGGGGAGGGGTTTAACCAGAGGGAGGTGATGGGTGAGAGAGGGAAAGGGAATGGGGAATGGTGAGGGGGAAGGGGTTTAACCAGAGGGAGGTGACAGGTGAGAGAGGGAAAGGGGATGGGGAATGGTGAGGGGGGAGGGGTTTAACCAGAGGGAGGTGACGGGTGAGAGAGGGAAAGGGGATGGGGAATGGTGAGGGGGGAGGGGTTTAACCAGAGGGAGGTGACGGGTGAGAGAGGGAAAGGGGATGGGGAATGGTGAGGGGGGAGAGGTTTAACCAGAGGGAGGTGATGGGTGAGAGGGGGAAAGGGAATGGGGAATGGTGAGGGGGGAGGGGTTTAACCAGAGGGAGGTGATGGGTGAGAGAGGGAAAGGGGATGGGGAGTAGTAAGGGGGGAGGGGTTTAACCAAAGGGATGTGATGGGTGAGAGAGGGAAAGGGGATGGGGAATGGTGAGGGGGGAGGGGTTTAACCAGAGGGAGGTGATGGGTGAGAGAGGGAAAGGGGACGGGGAACGGTGAGGGCAGAGGGGTTTAACCAGAGGGAGGTGATGGGTGAGAGAGGGAAAGCCGATGGGGAACGGTGAGGGCGGAGGGGTTTAACCAGAGGGAGGTGATGGGTGAGAGAGGGAAAGGGGATGGGGAATGGTGAGGGGGGAGGGGTTTAACCAGAGGGAGGTGATGGGTGAGAGAGGGAAAGGGGATGGGGAGTAGTGAGGGGGGAGGGGTTTAACCAGAGGGAGGTGATGGGTGAGAGAGGGAAAGGGGATGGGGAATGGTGAGGGCGGAGCGGTTTAACCAGAGGGAGGTGATGGGTGAGAGAGAGAAAGGGGATGGGGAGTGGTGAGGGGAGGGGTGTAACCAGAGGGAGGTGATGGGTGAGAGAGGGAAAGGGGATGGGGAGTAGTGAGGGGGGAGGGGTTTAACCAAAGGGAGGTGATGGGTGAGAGAGGGAAAGGGGATGGGGAATGGTGAGGGGGTAGGGGTTTAACCAGAGGGAGGTGATGGGTGAGAGAGGGAAAGGGGATGGGGAACGGTGAGGGCGGAGGGGTTTAACCAGAGGGAGGTGATGGGTGAGAGAGGGAAAGGGGATGGGGAACGGTGCGGGGGGAGGGGTTTAACCAGAGGGAGGTGATGGGTGAGAGAGGGAAAGGGGACAGGGAACGGTGAGGGCGGAGGGGTTTAACCAGAGGGAGGTGATGGGTGAGAGAGGGAAAGGGAATGGGGAATGGTGAGGGGGGAGGGGTTTAACCAGAGGGAGGTGACAGGTGAGAGAGAGAAAGGGGATGGGGAATGGTGAGGGCGGAGGGGTTTAACCAGAGGGAGGTGATGGGTGAGAGAGGGAAAGGGGATGGGGAACGGTGAGGGCGGAGGGGTTTAACCAGAGGGAGGTGATGGGTGAGAGAGGGAAAGGGGATCGGGAACGGTGAGGGGGGAGGGGTTTAACCAGAGGGAGGTGATGGGTGAGAGAGGGAAAGGGGATGGGGAATGGTGAGGGGGGAGGGGTTTAACCAGAGGGAGGTGATGGGTGAGAGAGGGAAAGGGAATGGGGAATGGTGAGGGGGAAGGGGTTTAACCAGAGGGAGGTGACAGGTGAGAGAGGGAAAGGGAATGGGGAATGGTGAGGGGGAAGGGGTTTAACCAGAGGGAGGTGACAGGTGAGAGAGGGAAAGGGAATGGGGAATGGTGAGGGGAGAGGGGTTTAACCAGAGGGAGGTGATGGGCGAGAGAGGGAAAGGGAATGGGGAATGGTGAGGGCGGAGCGGTTTAACCAGAGGGAGGTGATGGGTGAGAGAGGGAAAGGGGATGGGGAGTAGTGAGGGGGGAGGGGTTTAACCAAAGGGAGGTGATGGGTGAGAGAGGGAAAGGGGATGGGGAATGGTGAGGGGGGAGGGGTTTAACCAGAGGGAGGTGATGGGTGAGAGAGGGAAAGGGGACGGGGAACGGTGAGGGCAGAGGGGTTTAACCAGAGGGAGGTGATGGGTGAGAGAGGGAAAGCCGATGGGGAACGGTGAGGGCGGAGGGGTTTAACCAGAGGGTGGTGATGGGTGAGAGAGGGAAAGGGGATGGGGAATGGTGAGGGGGGAGGGGTTTAACCAGAGGGAGGTGATGGGTGAGAGAGGGAAAGGGGATGGGGAGTAGTGAGGGGGGAGGGGTTTAACCAAAGGGAGGTGATGGGTGAGAGAGGGAAAGGGGATGGGGAATGGTGAGGGGGGAGGGGTTTAACCAGAGGGAGGTGATGGGTGAGAGAGGGAAAGGGGACGGGGAACGGTGAGGGCAGAGGGGTTTAACCAGAGGGAGGTGATGGGTGAGAGAGGGAAAGCCGATGGGGAACGGTGAGGGCGGAGGGGTTTAACCAGAGGGAGGTGATGGGTGAGAGAGGGAAAGGGGATGGGGAATGGTGAGGGGGGAGGGGTTTAACCAGACGGAGGTGATGGGTGAGAGAGGGAAAGGGGATGGGGAGTAGTGAGGGGGGAGGGGTTTAACCAGAGGGAGGTGATGGGTGAGAGAGGGAAAGGGGATGGGGAATGGTGAGGGCGGAGCGGTTTAACCAGAGGGAGGTGATGGGTGAGAGAGAGAAAGGGGATGGGGAGTGGTGAGGGGAGGGGTGTAACCAGAGGGAGGTGATGGGTGAGAGAGGGAAAGGGGATGGGGAGTAGTGAGGGGGGAGGGGTTTAACCAAAGGGAGGTGATGGGTGAGAGAGGGAAAGGGAATGGGGAATGGTGAGGGGGGAGGGGTTTAACCAGAGGGAGGTGACAGGTGAGAGAGAGAAAGGGGCCGGAGAACGGTGAGGGCGGAGGGGTTTAACCAGAGGGAGGTGATGGGTGAGAGAGGGAAAGGGGACGGGGAACGGTGAGGGGGGAGGGGTTTAACCAGAGGGAGGTGATGGGTGAGAGAGGGAAAGGGAATGGGGAACGGTGAGGGCGGAGGGGTTTAACCAGAGGGAGGTGATGGGTGAGAGAGGGAAAGGGAATGGGGAATGGTGAGGGCGGAGGGGTTTAACCAGAGGGAGGTGACGGGTGAGAGAGGGAAAGGGGACGGGGAATGGTGAGGGCGGAGGGGTTTAACCAGAGGGAGGTATGGGTGAGAGAGGGAAAGGGAATTGGGAATGGTGAGGGGGGAGGGGTTTAACCAGAGGGAGGTGATGGGTGAGAGAGGGAAAGGGGATGGGGAATGGTGAGGGCGGCGGGGTTTAACCAGAGGGAGGTGATGGGTGAGAGAGGGAAAGGGGATGGGGAGTAGTGAGGGGGGAGGGGTTTAACCAAAGGGAGGTGATGGGTGAGAGAGGTAAAGGGGATGGGGAGTAGTGAGGGGGGAGGGGTTTAACCAGAGGGAGGTGATGGGCGAGAGAGGGAAAGGGGAATGGGGAATGGTGAGGGGGAAGGGGTTTAACCAGAGGGAGTTGATGGGTGAGAGAGGGAAAGCCGATGGGGAACGGTAAGGGCGGAGGGGTTTAACTAGAGGGAGGTGATGGGTGAGAGAGGGAAAGGGGACGGGGAATGGTGAGGGCGGAGGGGTTTGACCAGAGGGAGGTGATGGGTGAGAGAGGGAAAGGGGACGGGGAACGGTGCGGGGGGAGGGGTTTGACCAGAGGGAGGTGACAGGTGAGAGAGAGAAAGGGGATGGGGAATGGTGAGGGCGGAGGGGTTTAACCAGAGGGAGGTGATGGGTGAGAGAGGGAAAGGGGATGGGGAATGGTGAGGGCAGAGGGGTATAACCAGAGAGAGGTGATGGGTGAGAGAGGGAAAGGGGACGGGGAACGGTGCGGGGGGAGGGGTTTGACCAGAGGGAGGTGATGGGCGAGAGAGGGAAAGGGGACGGGGAATGGTGAGGGCGGAGGGGTTTAACCAGTGGGAGGTGATGGGTGAGAGAGGGAAAGGGGATGGGGAGTAGTGAGGGGGGAGGGGTTTAACCAGAGGGAGGTATGGGTGAGAGAGGGAAAGGGAATGGGGAATGGTGAGGGGGGAGGGGTTTAACCAGAGGGAGGTGATGGGTGAGAGAGGGAAAGGGGACGGGGAATGGTGAGGGGGGAGGGGTTTAACCAGAGGGAGGTGATGGGTGAGAGAGGGAAAGGGGATGGGGAATGGTGAGGGCGGAGGGGTTTAACCAGAGGGAGGTATGGGTGAGAGAGGGAAAGGGAATGGGGAATGGTGATGGCGGAGGGGTTTAACCAGAGGGAGGTGACGGGTGAGAGAGGGAAAGGGAATGGGGAATGGTGAGGGCGGAGGGGTTTAACCAGAGGGAGGTGATGGGTGAGAGAGGGAAATGGGACAGGGAACGGTGAGGGCGGAGGGGTTTAACCAGAGGGAGGTGATGGGTGAGAGAAGGAAAGGGAATGGGGAATGGTGAGGGGGGAGGGGTTTAACCAAAGGGAGGTGATGGGTGAGAGAGGGAAAGGGGATGGGGAGTAGTGAGGGGGGAGGGGTTTAACCAGAGGGAGGTGATGGGCGAGAGAGGGAAAGGGGAATGGGGAATGGTGAGGGGGAAGGGGTTTAACCAGAGGGAGGTGATGGGTGAGAGAGGGAAAGCCGATGGGGAACGGTGAGGGCGGAGGGGTTCAACCAGAGGGAGGTGATGGGTGAGAGAGGGATAGGGGATGGGGAGTAGTGAGGGGGGAGGGGTTTAACCAAAGGGAGGTGATGGGTGAGAGAGCGAAAGGGAATGGGGAATGGTGAGGGGGGAGGGGTTTGACCAGAGGGAGGTGATGGGTGAGAGAGGGAAAGGGGTTGGGGAGTGGTGAGGGGGAAGGGGTTTAACCAGAGGGAGGTGATGGGTGAGAGAGGGAAAGGGGACGGGGAACGGTGAGGGGGGAGGGGTTTAACCAGAGGGAGGTGATGGGTGAGAGAGGGAAAGGGAATGGGGAACGGTGAGGGCGGAGGGGTTTAACCAGAGGGAGGTGATGGGTGAGAGAGGGAAAGGGAATGGGGAATGGTGAGGGCGGAGGGGTTTAACCAGAGGGAGGTGACGGGTGAGAGAGGGAAAGGGGACGGGGAATGGTGAGGGTGGAGGGGTTTAACCAGAGGGAGGTATGGGTGAGAGAGGGAAAGGGAATTGGGAATGGTGAGGGGGGAGGGGTTTAACCAGAGGGAGGTGATGGGTGAGAGAGGGAAAGGGGATGGGGAATGGTGAGGGCGGAGGGGTTTAACCAGAGGGAGGTATGGGTGAGAGAGGGAAAGGGAATTGGGAATGGTGAGGGGGGAGGGGTTTAACCAGAGGGAGGTGATGGGTGAGAGAGGGAAAGGGGATGGGGAATGGTGAGGGCGGAGGGGTTTAACCAGAGGGAGGTGATGGGTGAGAGAGGGAAAGGCGATGGGGAGTAGTGAGGGGGGAGGGGTTTAACCAAAGGGAGGTGATGGGTGAGAGAGGTAAAGGGGATGGGGAGTAGTGAGGGGGGAGGGGTTTAACCAGAGGGAGGTGATGGGCGAGAGAGGGAAAGGGGAATGGGGAATGGTGAGGGGGAAGGGGTTTAACCAGAGGGAGGTGATGGGTGAGAGAGGGAAAGCCGATGGGGAACGGTGAGGGCGGAGGGGTTTAACTAGAGGGAGGTGATGGGTGAGAGAGGGAAAGGGGACGGGGAATGGTGAGGGCGGAGGGGTTTGACCAGAGGGAGGTGATGGGTGAGAGAGGGAAAGGGGACGGGGAACGGTGCGGGGGGAAGGGTTTGACCAGAGGGAGGTGACAGGTGAGAGAGAGAAAGGGGATGGGGAATGGTGAGGGCAGAGGGGTTTAACCAGAGAGAGGTGATGGGTGAGAGAGGGAAAGGGGACGGGGAACGGTGCGGGGGGAGGGGTTTGAACAGAGGGAGGTGATGGGCGAGAGAGGGAAAGGGGACGGGGAATGGTGAGGGCGGAGGGGTTTAACCAGTGGGAGGTGATGGGTGAGAGAGGGAAAGGGGATGGGGAGTAGTGAGGGGGGAGGGGTTTAACCAGAGGGAGGTATGGGTGAGAGAGGGAAAGGGAATGGGGAATGGTGAGGGGGGAGGGGTTTAACCAGAGGGAGGTGATGGGTGAGAGAGGGAAAGGGGACGGGGAATGGTGAGGGGGGAGGGGTTTAACCAGAGGGAGGTGATGGGTGAGAGAGGGAAAGGGGATGGGGAATGGTGAGGGCGGAGGGGTTTAACCAGAGGGAGGTATGGGTGAGAGAGGGAAAGGGAATGGGGAATGGTGATGGCGGAGGGGTTTAACCAGAGGGAGGTGACGGGTGAGAGAGGGAAAGGGAATGGGGAATGGTGAGGGCGGAGGGGTTTAACCAGAGGGAGGTGATGGGTGAGAGAGGGAAAGGGGACAGGGAACGGTGAGGGCGGAGGGGTTTAACCAGAGGGAGGTGATGGGTGAGAGAAGGAAAGGGAATGGGGAATGGTGAGGGGGGAGGGGTTTAACCAGAGGAAGGTGATGGGTGAGAGAGGGAAAGGGGATGGGGAATGGTGAGGGCGGAGGGGTTTAACCAGAGGGAGGTGATGGGTGAGAGAGGGAAAGGGGATGGGGGGGTAGTGAGGGGGGAGGGGTTTAACCAAAGGGAGGTGATGGGTGAGAGAGGGAAAGGGGATGGGGAGTAGTGAGGGGGGAGGGGTTTAACCAGAGGGAGGTGATGGGCGAGAGAGGGAAAGGGGAATGGGGAATGGTGAGGGGGAAGGGGTTTAACCAGAGGGAGGTGATGGGTGAGAGAGGGAAAGCCGATGGGGAACGGTGAGGGCGGAGGGGTTTAACCAGAGGGAGGTGATGGGTGAGAGAGGGAAAGGGGATGGGGAGTAGTGAGGGGGGAGGGGTTTAACCAAAGGGAGGTGATGGGTGAGAGAGCGAAAGGGAATGGGGAATGGTGAGGGGGGAGGGGTTTGACCAGAGGGAGGTGACAGGTGAGAGAGAGAAAGGGGATGGGGAATGGTGAGGGCAGAGGGGTTTAACCAGAGGGAGGTGATGGGTGAGAGAGGGAAAGGGGACGGGGAACGGTGCGGGGGGAGGGGTTTGACCAGAGGGAGGTGATGGGCGAGAGAGGGAAAGGGGACGGGGAATGGTGAGGGGAGGGGTGTAACCAGAGGGAGGTGATGGGTGAGAGAGGGAAAGGGGATGGGGAACGGTGAGGGCGGAGGGGTTTAACCAGAGGGAGGTATTGGGTGAGAGAGGGAAAGGGGATGGGGAGTAGTGAGGGGGGAGGGGTTTAACCAGAGGGAGGTATGGGTGAGAGAGGGAAAGGGGACGGGGAATGGTGAGGGGGGAGGGGTTTAACCAGAGGGAGGTGATGGGTGAGAGAGGGAAAGGGGATGGGGAATGGTGAGGGCGGAGGGGTTTAACCAGAGGGAGGTATGGGTGAGAGAGGGAAAGGGAATGGGGAATGGTGATGGCGGAGGGGTTTAACCAGAGGGAGGTGATGGGTGAGAGAGGGATAGGGGATGGGGAGTAGTGAGGGGGGAGGGGTTTAACCAAAGGGAGGTGATGGGTGAGAGAGCGAAAGGGAATGGGGAATGGTGAGGGGGGAGGGGTTTGACCAGAGGGAGGTGATGGGTGAGAGAGGGAAAGGGGATGGGGAGTGGTGAGGGGGAAGGGGTTTAACCAGAGGGAGGTGATGGGTGAGAGAGGGAAAGGGGACGGGGAACGGTGAGGGGGGAGGGGTTTAACCAGAGGGAGGTGATGGGTGAGAGAGGGAAAGGGAATGGGGAACGGTGAGGGCGGAGGGGTTTAACCAGAGGGAGGTGATGGGTGAGAGAGGGAAAGGGAATGGGGAATGGTGAGGGCGGAGGGGTTTAACCAGAGGGAGGTGACGGGTGAGAGAGGGAAAGGGGACGGGGAATGGTGAGGGTGGAGGGGTTTAACCAGAGGGAGGTATGGGTGAGAGAGGGAAAGGGAATTGGGAATGGTGAGGGGGGAGGGGTTTAACCAGAGGGAGGTGATGGGTGAGAGAGGGAAAGGGGATGGGGAATGGTGAGGGCGGAGGGGTTTAACCAGAGGGAGGTGATGGGTGAGAGAGGGAAAGGGGATGGGGAGTAGTGAGGGGGGAGGGGTTTAACCAAAGGGAGGTGATGGGTGAGAGAGGTAAAGGGGATGGGGAGTAGTGAGGGGGGAGGGGTTTAACCAGAGGGAGGTAATGGGCGAGAGAGGGAAAGGGGAATGGGGAATGGTGAGGGGGAAGGGGTTTAACCAGAGGGAGGTGATGGGTGAGAGAGGGAAAGCCGATGGGGAACGGTGAGGGCGGAGGGGTTTAACTAGAGGGAGGTGATGGGTGAGAGAGGGAAAGGGGACGGGGAATGGTGAGGGCGGAGGGGTTTGACCAGAGGGAGGTGATGGGTGAGAGAGGGAAAGGGGACGGGGAACGGTGCGGGGGGAAGGGTTTGACCAGAGGGAGGTGACAGGTGAGAGAGAGAAAGGGGATGGGGAATGGTGAGGGCAGAGGGGTTTAACCAGAGAGAGGTGATGGGTGAGAGAGGGAAAGGGGACGGGGAACGGTGCGGGGGGAGGGGTTTGACCAGAGGGAGGTGATGGGCGAGAGAGGGAAAGGGGACGGGGAATGGTGAGGGCGGAGGGGTTTAACCAGTGGGAGGTGATGGGTGAGAGAGGGAAAGGGGATGGGGAGTAGTGAGGGGGGAGGGGTTTAACCAGAGGGAGGTATGGGTGAGAGAGGGAAAGGGAATGGGGAATGGTGAGGGGGGAGGGGTTTAACCAGAGGGAGGTGATGGGTGAGAGAGGGAAAGGGGACGGGGAATGGTGAGGGGGGAGGGGTTTAACCAGAGGGAGGTGATGGGTGAGAGAGGGAAAGGGGATGGGGAATGGTGAGGGCGGAGGGGTTTAACCAGAGGGAGGTATGGGTGAGAGAGGGAAAGGGAATGGGGAATGGTGATGGCGGAGGGGTTTAACCAGAGGGAGGTGACGGGTGAGAGAGGGAAAGGGAATGGGAATGGTGAGGGCGGAGGGGTTTAACCAGAGGGAGGTGATGGGTGAGAGAGGAAAGGGGACAGGGAACGGTGAGGGCGGAGGGGTTTAACCAGAGGGAGGTGATGGGTGAGAGAAGGAAAGGGAATGGGGAATGGTGAGGGGGGAGGGGTTTAACCAGAGGAAGGTGATGGGTGAGAGAGGGAAAGGGGATGGGGAATGGTGAGGGCGGAGGGGTTTAACCAGAGGGAGGTGATGGGTGAGAGAGGGAAAGGGGATGGGGAGTAGTGAGGGGGGAGGGGTTTAACCAAAGGGAGGTGATGGGTGAGAGAGGGAAAGGGGATGGGGAGTAGTGAGGGGGGAGGGGTTTAACCAGAGGGAGGTGATGGGCGAGAGAGGGAAAGGGGAATGGGAATGGTGAGGGGGAAGGGGTTTAACCAGAGGGAGGTGATGGGTGAGAGAGGGAAAGCCGATGGGGAACGGTGAGGGCGGAGGGGTTTAACCAGAGGGAGGTGATGGGTGAGAGAGGGAAAGGGGATGGGGAGTAGTGAGGGGGGAGGGGTTTAACCAAAGGGAGGTGATGGGTGAGAGAGCGAAAGGGAATGGGGAATGGTGAGGGGGGAGGGGTTTGACCAGAGGGAGGTGACAGGTGAGAGAGAGAAAGGGGATGGGGAATGGTGAGGGCAGAGGGGTTTAACCAGAGGGAGGTGATGGGTGAGAGAGGGAAAGGGGACGGGGAACGGTGCGGGGGGAGGGGTTTGACCAGAGGGAGGTGATGGGCGAGAGAGGGAAAGGGGACGGGGAATGGTGAGGGGAGGGGTGTAACCAGAGGGAGGTGATGGGTGAGAGAGGGAAAGGGGATGGGGAACGGTGAGGGCGGAGGGGTTTAACCAGAGGGAGGTATTGGGTGAGAGAGGGAAAGGGGATGGGGAGTAGTGAGGGGGGAGGGGTTTAACCAGAGGGAGGTATGGGTGAGAGAGGGAAAGGGGACGGGGAATGGTGAGGGGGGAGGGGTTTAACCAGAGGGAGGTGATGGGTGAGAGAGGGAAAGGGGATGGGGAACGGTGAGGGCGGAGGGGTTTAACCAGAGGGAGGTATGGGTGAGAGAGGGAAAGGGAATGGGGAATGGTGATGGCGGAGGGGTTTAACCAGAGGGAGGTGATGGGTGAGAGAGGGAAAGGGGACAGGGAACGGTGAGGGCGGAGGGGTTTAACCAGAGGGAGGTGATGGGTGAGAGAGGGAAAGGGAATGGGGAATGGTGAGGGGGGAGGGGTTTAACCAGAGGGAGGTGATGGGTGAGAGAGGGAAAGGGGATGGGGAATGGTGAGGGCGGAGGGGTTTAACCAGAGGGAGGTGATGGGTGAGAGAGGGAAAGGGGATGGGGAGTAGTGAGGGGGGAGGGGTTTAACCAAAGGGAGGTGATGGGTGAGAGAGGGAAAGGGGATGGGGAGTAGTGAGGGGGGAGGGGTTTAACCAGAGGGAGGTGATGGGCGAGAGAGGGAAAGGGGAATGGGGAATGGTGAGGGGGAAGGGGTTTAACCAGAGGGAGGTGATGGGTGAGAGAGGGAAAGCCGATGGGGAACGGTGAGGGCGGAGGGGTTTAACCAGAGGGAGGTGATGGGTGAGAGAGGGAAAGGGGATGGGGAATGGTGAGGGGGGAGGGGTTTAACCAGAGGGAGGTGATGGGTGAGAGAGGGAAAGGGAATGGGGAATGGTGAGGGGGGAGGGGTTTGACCAGAGGGAGGTGATGGGTGAGAGAGGGAAAGGGGATGGGGAATGGTGAGTGGGGAGAGGTTTAACCAGAGGGAGGTGATGGGTGAGAGAAGGAAAGGGGATGGGGAACGGTGAGGGGGGAGGGGTTTAACCAGAGGGAGGTATGGGTGAGAGAGGGAAAGGGGATGGGGAATGGTGAGGGCGGAGGGGTTTGACCAGAGGGAGGTGATGGGTGAGAGAGGGAAAGGGGACGGGGAACGGTGCGGGGGGAGGGGTTTGACCAGAGGGAGGTGATGGGTGAGAGAGGGAAAGGGGATGGGGAATGGTGAGTGGGGAGAGGTTTAACCAGAGGGAGGTGATGGGTTAGAGAGGGAAAGGGGATGGGGAACGGTGAGGGGGGAGGGGTTTAACCAGAGGGAGGTGATGGGTGAGAGAGGGAAAGGGGATGGGGAACGGTGCGGGGGGAGGGGTTTGACCAGAGGGAGGTGATGGGTGAGAGAGGGAAAGCGGATGGGGAACGGTGAGGGCGGAGGCCCTATAAAGAAGGTGGGGGAGGGTGGGAAGGAGAAGGCTGGTAGGTTCCACGTGAAAAACCAGTAAGGGGAACGATAAAAGGGTGGGGGACGGGAGGCAGGGAGGTGATAGGCAGGAAAGGTGAAGAAGGAATAGGGGAAAACACAATGGGTAGTAGAAGGAGGTGGAACCATGAGGGAGGTGATAGGCAGCTGGGGGAGGGGGCAGAGTGACATGGGGATAGGGGAAGGGAGGGGGAGGGAATTACCAGAAGTTGGAGAATTCTATGTTCATACCAAGGAGCTGGAGACTACCTAGACGGTACATTGCTGACTACATTGGTGCTGCTTCCTGCACCCATGCTGAGCTCGTCAATTTCATCGACTTTACTTCAAACTTCCACCCAGACCTCAAATTCACTTGCTCTATCTCGGACACTTCTCTCCCCTTTCTTGATCTCTCAGTCTCCATCTCTGGAGACAGACTGTCCACTGACAGCTTATACAAGCCCACTGACTCTCATAACTACCTCGACTATACCTCTTCCCACCCTGCCACATGCAAAAATGCCATTCCCTATTCCCAGTTCCTCCACCTCCGCCGCATCTGCTCTGAGGATGAGGTTTTCTGTTCCAGGACATCTCAAATATCCTCTTTAAGGATCGTGGTTTCCCTTCTACCGTCATCAATGATGCCCTCACCCGCATCTCCTCCATTTCCCGCACTTCGGCCCTCACCCCATCCTCCTGCCACCACAACAGGGACAGAGTTCCCCTTGTCCTCACCTACCACCACACCAGCCTCCGGATCCAGCACATTATCCTCCACAACTTCCGCCACCTTCAACAGGACCCCACCACTAAGCACAACTTTCCCTCTCCACCCCTCTCTGCTTTCCGCAGGGATCAGTCCCTCCGCGACTCCCTGATCCACACGTCCCTCCCCACGGATCTCCTACCTGGCGCTTATTCGTGTAAGCGCAAGTGCTACACCTGTCCCTACATCTCCTCTCTTGCCACCATTCAGGGCCCCAAACAGTCCTTCCAGGTGAGGCAACACTTCACTTGTGAGTCTGTTGGGGTCATCTATTGCATCCGGTGCTCCCAGTGAGGCCTCCCCTACATCGGTGAAACCCAACGTAGATTGGGGGACCGCTTCATCGAGCACCTCCGCTCCGTCCGCCACAACAGACAGGATCTCCCAGTAGCCACCCACTTCAACTCTGCTTCACATTCCCATTCGGATATGTCCATACATGGCCTCCTCTGCCACCATGATGAGGCTAAACTCAGGTTGGAGGAGCAACACCTCATATACCGTCTAGGTAGTCTCCAGCCCCTTGGTATGAACATAGAATTCTCCAACTTCCAGTAATTCCCTCCCCCTCCCTTCCTCTATCCCTCTGTCACTCTACCCCCTCCCCAGCTGCCTATCATCTCCCTCATGGTTCTGCCTCCTTCTACTACCCACTGTGTTTTCCCCTGTTCCTTCTTCACCTTTCCTGCCTATCACCTCCCTGCCTTCCTTCCCCCACCCCTTTATCTTTCCCCTTACTGGTTTTTTTACCTGGAACCTACCAGCCTTCTCCTTCCCACCCTCCCCCCACCTTCTTTATAGGGCCTCTGCCCCTTCCCTCTTCAGTCCTGACGAAGGGTTCCGGCCGGAAACATCGACTGATCATTTCCACGGATGCTGCCCGACCTGCTGAGTTCCTCCAGCGTGTTGTGAGTGGTGCTTTGACCCCACCATCTGCAGAGTATTTTGTGTTTACTGAACTCTTTGAGTGCCCATGAGGGTGGGTTGTGGATCGATCAGTGGTCATTGCCGTGCGTGTAAGGGTGACCCTGTGGGAGCCACTGGTGTGTTTAACCCTCGCCTGGGTTGGTGGTTCACCACTACAAGAAGGACCCCCCTTTTCTGTAGTCAAGTTTGGCTAACTGAAGGAACCGGAGGACAACAAGAAGATAGACGGCATTTGTTTGTTTGGATCACAAATACCTCTTTTTCACTTCAATCCCATGAACTGAATTGAGTTTGCTTACCACTGCTTACCAGTAAGACTGTATCATTTTACCACCTGAGCTTGTTAAGTTGGAGAACTTTAACTATACACCTATATATGCTGTCACGAGTCCAGCAACAATGGATATGAAATTGAGTCAGGTTATATAAACAAGCAATGATATTTATTAATCTTTACTCAAAACATAGAAAAGTAAACAAACTAGCTTAACCGGAAGTTAACCGTTATGCGGCTATCGCAAACAAACTTAGAAATAGTTCTTAAAGAGTTCTCATTCACGCACAGTCTTAAAGTAGTAAGTTGAAAAGTCCAAGAGATTTTTACAGTCTTTAAGGAGAGACTTTACTGCAGCAACAATTCCTCCGAAGGAAATGATGAATCTGCCGATCACAGTCAAGCGATGCCTTGTTGAAGCAATCACGAAGAAATAAAGGAACTGACCTTTCGGCTGGAGGGTGGACACTGTACAAACCATCCTGACCTTGCAGGGGTTTAACTCAAACCTGCCTGCACAATTTCCCAGACGATTCCAATTCCAAACAGTCGATCCCTTCCAAAACACCGAATGTCATTAACTTTACCCGGTCATTTATTCCCCTACTTTGGTAAGGTCTTCACTCTCCAACACTGGACTGTAAAGGAAAGCAAAGGTGCAACAAACAAAAACTGGCAGCGACTGGCGAAACTGCCGGCAACAATGTCTTTGCACCTTGAAATAGAAAGTAAAACTGCGTCACACTTTGGCGGGCTTCCTTAAATACCGTAGGGAACATGCCATCACGTGACATAACATCACCCCATGGTCATGAGACAATTACATCATCCCACTCACAAGACCATTACATCATCCAGTGACTAGTGGGGTACCGCAAGGCTCGGTGCTGGGACCACAGCTATTTACAACATACATTAATGATTTAGATGAAGGGATTAAAAGTAACATTAGCAAATTTGCAGATGACACAAAGCTGGGTGACAGTGTGAAATGTGCGGAGGATGTTATGAGAACGCAGGGTGACTTGGACAGATTGGGTGAGTGGGCAGATGCAGTTTAATGTGGATAAATGTGAGGTTATCCACTTTGGTGGCAAGAACAGGAAGGCAGATTATTATCTGAATGGTGTCAAGTTAGGAAAAGGGGAAGTACAACAAGATCTGGGTGTCCTTGTTCATCAGTCACTGAAAGTAAGCATGCAGGTACAGCAGGCAGTGAAGAAAGCTAATGGCATATTGGCCGTCATAACAAGGGGAGTTGAGTATAGGAGCAAAGAAGTCCTTCTGCAGTTGTACAGGGCCCTGGTGAGACCACACCTGGAGTACTGTGTGCAGTTTTGGTCTCCAAATTTAAGGAAGTACATTCTTGCTATGGAGGGAGTGCAGTGTAGGTTCACGCGGTTAATTCCTGGGATGGTGGGACTGTCATATGTTGAAAGATTGGAGCGACTGGGCTTGTATACACTGGAATTTAGAAGGATGAGAGGGGATCTGATTGAAACATATAAGATTATTAAGGGATTGGACACGCTAGAGGCAGGAAACATGTTCCCAATGTTGGGGGAGTCCAGAACCAGAGGCTACAGTTTAAGAATAAGGGGTAGGCCATTTAGAGCGGAGTTGAGGAAAATCTTTTTCACACAGAGGGTTGTGGTTCTGTGGAATGCTGTGCCTCAGAAGGCAGTGGAGGCCAATTCTCTGGATTCTTTCAAGAAAGAGTTAGGTAGAGCTCTTAAAAATAGTGGAGTCAAGGGATATGGGGAGAAAGCAGGAACGGGGTACTGATTTTGGATAATCAGCCATGATCACAGTGAATGGCGGTGCTGGCTCGAAGGGCCGAATGGCCTACTCCTGCACCAGTGTACCTCCTACACTGTCCCATGATCAAACTGTGGGCATGTAACAATGCCTAACATGTAACTCTTGGATTATCTGGTTTAAGTTTACTATAATCAGTAGTTACTAATAAAATAGTGTTTGTTAATGACAAAACCAGACTCCAGGTGTGTTCAATTGCTGTTGATGCTTTTGGTGTTATGTGCATGTAACCAGCACTTCCCCCAGGTACTTTCCCCAGGGTTGTGTATGCATAACAACATCAACTGATTCTCCTTTGTCTATCCTGATTGTTATTTCTTCAAAGAATTCCAACAGATTTGTCAGGCAAGATTTTTCTTTAAGGAAACCATGCTGACGATAACCAATTTTATCATTGGCCTCCAAGTACCCTGAGACCTTATCCTTAATAATTGACTCCAACATCTTCCCAACTGGGGTCAGACTAACTGGCCTATAGTTTCATTACTAATGCCCCCGCCATCTCTTCAGCCACCTCATTCAGAACTCTGGGGTGTACTCCATCTGATCCAGGTGACTTACCTACCTTTAGACCTTTCAGTTTTCCAGGAACCTCCTCTCGAGTAATGGTAACTTCACACACTTCATGACCCCTGACACCTGGAACTTCCCATCATACAGCTAGTGTGTTCCACAGTGAAGGCTGATGCAAAATACTTGTTCTGATTGTCTGCCATTTCCTTGTCCTTATTACTACCTCTCTAGCATAATTTTTCAGTGGTCTGATATACACTTGTGCTTCTCTTTTACACTTTGGTATCTGAAGAAACTTTAGATATCCTCTTTAATACTATTGGTTAGCTTACTTTCGTATTCCAGCTTTACCTTCTTCGTGATCTTTTAATTGCCTTCTATTGGTATTTAAAAGCTTCCCAATCCTCTAAATTACCACTAATTTTTGCTCTATTATATGCCCTCTCTTTGGTTTTATACGTTGGTTTTGACTTCTCTTGTTAGCCAAAGTTGTGTCATCTTTCCTTTAGAATACTTCTTCCTTTTTGTGATGTATATATCCTGTGCCTCCCAAATTGCTTCCAGAAATTACAACCATTGCTGCTCTGCTGTCATCCATGCCAGTGTTCTTTTCCAACTCCTCTCTCATGCCTCTGCAATTCCCTTTACTCCACTGTAATACTGATACATCTGACTCTAGCTTCTCTTTCTCAAATTTCAGGGTGAATTTGATCATATTATGATCACTTTCCCCTAAGGGTTCCTTTACCTTAAGCTCTCTAATCAATTCTGGTTCATTCCACAACACCCAATTCAGAATAGCTGATCCTCCAGTGGGCTCAACCACAAACTGCTCTAAAAAGCCATCTTATCGGCATTCTAGAAATCCTGGAATCCAGCACCAACCTGATTTTCCCAATCTACCTGCATATTGAAGTCCCCCATCACTATGGTAATATTGGCCTTTAAGCATGCATTTTCTATCTCCCATTGTAATTTATAAGCCACAACCTTACTATTATTTGGAGGTCTGTATACAACTCCCATCATGGTCTTTTTACCCTTGCAGTTCCCTAACTCTATTCACAATTCCAACATCTTCTGACCTTCTGTCACCTCTTCCTAATGATCTGTCATAGTCATAGTCATACTTTATTGATCCCGGGGGAAATTGGTTTTCGTTACAGTTGCACCATAAATAATAAATAGTAATAGAATCATAAATAGTTAAATAGTAATATGTAAATTATGCTAGTAAATTATGAAATAAGTCCAGGACCAGCCTATTGGCTCAGGGTGTCTGACCCTCCAAGGGAGGAGTTGTGAAGTTTGATGGCCACAGGTGGGAATGACTTCCTATGACACTCTGTGTTGCATCTGATTTCATTTTTCACCAACAGAGGCATGCCATCCCCTCTGCCTTCCTGCCTGTCCTTTTGATACAATGTGTGTCCTTGGTTATTAAGCTCCCAGCTATAATCTTCTTTCAGCCATGATTCAGTGATGCCTACAACATCATACATGCCAATCTGTAACTGTGCTACAAGTTCATCTACCTTATTGGAATAATAATGTACTGCATGCATTCAAATACCACACTTTCAATTCTGTATTCACCCTCTTCAATTTTGTCTACCTTTTACGTTGGAACTCAAACTGTCGACTGCAACTTTGCCCTATCAACAGCCTCTCTCACTACACATTGCCTCTCTTTGTAAACGAGCTACCTCATCTTCAGCACTATGATCTGCCTTTCCTACAATACTTCCTGCATTGAAATATAGGCAGCTCAGGACACATCGCACCATGCTCAACCTTTTGATTCCTAACTTTGCCTGAGATCTTACCACCATCTGTCTCCACAACCTCTCCACTAACTGTTCTGACGCTCGTGTTCCCATCCCTCTGCAACTCTAGTTTAAACCCCGCCGTGTAGCATTAACAAACACTCATGCTAGGATATTAGTCCCCCTCCGGTTCAGGTGCAAACCGTCCTATCTGTACAGGTCCCATCTTCCCTGGAAGAGAGCCCAATCATCCAAAAATCTGATGTCCTCCCTCCTACACCAACTGCTTAGCCATGTATTAAACTGTATAATCTTCCTAGCTCTGGCCTCACCAGCATGTGGCATGGGTAGCAAATCTGAGACCACAACCCTGGAGGACTTGCCCTTTAACTCAGCACCTAACTCCCTGAACTCCCTTTGCAGAACCTCGTCACTTGTCCTACCCATGTCATCGGTACCTACATGGACCACAACCTCTGGCTGTTCACCATTCCACTTAAGAATGCTGAGGACTTGATCCAAGGTAGCCCAAATCCTGGCACCCGGGAGGCAACATAGCATCTGGGAATCTTCTTCTTCCCTATAGAACCTCCTGTTTGCTCCCCTAACTAATGAATCCACTATCACCACAGCGTTCCTCTTCTTCCCCTTCCCTCCTGAGTCACAGAGACAGAGTCAGTAACAGAGACTTGACCGCTGTGACTTTCTTCTGTTAGGTCACCCTGCCGTCCCACCACCCACGAAAAGGTATCCGTAAAGCAAGATACCTGTTGTTGAGGGGGATGACCACAGAGGCACTCTGCACTGGCTCTTTAACCCCTTTCCACTGTCCGTCACCCAGTTTCCTGTGTCCTGCAGCTTGGCCGTAACTACCTCTCTATATGTCCTATCTATAACCCGCACCCCCCCCCCCCCACCACCCGCAGCCTCCCGAATGATCTGGAGTTCATCCAGTTCCAGCTCCAACTCCTTAACATGGATTGTTAGAAGCTGCAGCTGGATGGACTTCTCGCAGTTGTAGTGGTCAGGGACACTGGAAGTCTCCCTGCCTTCCCACATCCTAGAAGAGAAATATTCCACTATCCTGCCTGACATCTCTACTGTCCTAGCTGAGCAGATCGTCGTCATCTGAGCAGATCGCCGTTGTGCCTATCCCTCAAAGTCGAGGATGATGGTCTTCATTCTGAAGAAGTGGCCCACAGAGCGAAGACGCCTGTGCGTGTATTTTTTTAACGTGTACTTGATGTTGCACTCCAAGAAGCACACGATACTTCACAAATCAACCAACTGATTCCAATGACATGGAAACCACGATGACTGGAGCTGATGGATTTGTTGCAGCCTTCATCCGCCTTCACAGCCGTTGAGTTCAAAATAACTTTGTCCGCCTGTTCCACCGTTGAGATCTTGGTTGGATTGTTCTTTGTCAGGGACCTCACCCTCGACCTTACTGCCATGGGTGACCCTACCAGGAGCATAGCTCCAGACGGCATTGCTCTCGGGAGCACAGGACCACACAAGCTTCTCCACCATGAAAAGGTGACAGTCCACGGAGAAGATATAACCAAGGGAGAAGGAGGAGCATGGGAGAACAAAGGGATCTGGGAATGCAGGTCCATACGTCATTGGAAGTAGTGTCACAGAGAGATAGGGTCATAAAGAGAGCTTTTGACACATTTGCCTTCATAAGTCAATGTATTGAGTACAGAAAATGAACACTATTTATTTAATATATTATTATAACTTATAGTCATCTTTATGTTGGCGCGTGGCCAAGTGGTTAAGGCATTCATCTAGTGATCTGAAGTTCGCTAGTTCAAGCCTTGGCTGAGGCGGTATGTTGTGCCCTTGAGCAAGGCACTTAACCACACATTGCTCTGCGACGACACCGGTGCCAAGCTGTATGGGTCCTAATGCCCTTCCCTTGGACAACATCGGTGGCGTGGAGAGGGGAGACTTGTAGCATAGGCTACTGCTGGTCTTCCATATAACCTTGCCCAGGCCTGCGCCCTGGAAACCTTCCAAGGCGCAAATCCATGGTCTCACGAGACTAACTGATGTCTATAAGTCATCTTTATGTATTGCTCTCTCCCTCCCATTAGTTGTCACTGAAACCCTATTCATTCCATATTCCACTGCCTTTATACCCCGGGAGAGCACCCTATCCAGTGATCCCTTCCAGACTGGGTCCAGTGTCACAAGACGTAACCTCAAACTATTTCTGTCCATGGCACAGTTCCTTTTGGACACCAGGCTCCGGGACAAAGCACATTGATGAAGTGGACTGGTGTACAGTGAGGCGTTTGATAAGGTTCCCCTGGTAGGCTCATTCAGAAAGTCAGGAGGCATGGGGTCCAGAGAAACATGGCTGTGTGGATTCAGAATTAGTTTGACCACAGCAGGCAGACAGTGGTATTAGACGGAATGTGTTCTGCCTGGGCATCAGTGACAGTGGTGTTCTGCAGGGATCCCTGATCCTTGTGATTTTTATAAATGAGGAAGTGGAAGAGTGTGTTAGTAAGTTTGCAGATGATATGAAGGTTGGTGGAGTTGTGGATAATGGAGAAGATTGTCATTAGTTACAATGGTACATTGACAGGAAGCAAAGCTGGGCTGAAAAGTGGCAGGTGCAGTTCAATCCAACAAAGCTCTTTGGAAGGTTGAGCCTGGAAACATAATCCAGGGTTAATGGCAAAAGGAAGAACAGACACATCTTGGGGTCCACCTCAATAGATCCCTCGAAGTTGTCACACGTCTATAAATTTTCTGATGCCACAACCATTGTTGGGAGAATTTCAGACAGTGGAAGAGGGTGTACAGGAGCAAGACATAACAGCTAGTGGAGTGGTGTCACAGCAACAACCTGGCACTCAATGTCAATAAGACCAAGGAGCTGATTGTGGACTTCAGAAAGGGTAAGACAAGGGAACCACACCAATCCACATAAAGGGATCAGAAGTGGAGAGAGTGAGCAGTTTGAAGTTCCTGGGTGTCAATATCTCTGAGGATCTAACCTGGTGCAAATTGATGTCATCAGGCTGGTGGTTACCCAGATGGGGATAAGAGGTGTTGCTCATCCAATCAGAGATTGCCTTGGTGTGGAAGTGGAGGAGGCCAAGGACCGACATGTCAGAATGGGAATGGGGAGTGGAATTAAAATGGAATTCCTGTTCCATTATTGATGACTTTGAAAACTTCCTTTAGAGGATTTTACAACTGGAGGGTCTGCATGATTGAACCTCAGAACCAGCAAAGCCCGGAAATCTGCACTCTCACCTCAGCTGGACAGCGCTGGAGTATCACCATCCTTTCAGGGTGGAAGGAGAGATCTTGTGTAGAGGTTTCAGAGTGACCAGCAAGATGATGAGACTCTTGCAGCAGCAGGAGAGTGTTTCAGACAGCTGGGTGGAACTTCCGGGCGGCTGTGCGGTCAGCGGTGACATCGTTCACACCAGGGGAGAAACCACACCCGCTCCCAGTGAGCACCTGAAATTTCAGTGAACGAACCAGGTGATCAAAGCTCCTGAGGGAGCGACATCGGTGCCAGGTGTTGATGTTTGGAAAAGAACCGATTGCTCTCCCAAATTAGAGAGTGTGGATCATGCTGGGGAGTAACTTTGCGTCCTCTGTGTCCCAAAGGGGTTCGTTGATATACCCTCCCTCCCCCACCCCCAACCGGTTAGGACACCATTGTTGTCACACAAGTGAAACCACTTCTGTTTCCTGGCGGGAAGAATGTCAGGCAAACCAGAGTCCTAACAGAGCAGTCAAAGTAGGCCGAGGTCAGACAACTACTCTCCAAGTGGAAGTCAAGTTCCTTCAGTCCCCCTTCTCTGGTGAGTTCACATGGAAATGCTCCTTGTGTATGTGGAAGTGGGCAGGGGAAGGGATTCTCCCAACCGTCCAACCTCATGGGACACAAGCGGACTCACACGGAGGCACAGCCGTTCACCTGCTCTGAGTGCGAGAAGGGGTCCTGATGAGGCTCCAGCGGGTTCACAACAAGGAAAAGCCCTTCACCTGCTCCGAGTGCAGGAAGGGATTCAGTCGGTCGTCCAGCCTGATGATCCACCAGCGAGTCCACACCGGGGAGAGGCCATCCCCCTGCTACACGTGTGAGAAGCAGTTCACTCAGTCATGCAGTCTACTGCCACACCTGCAGATTCACACTGAGAAGAGGCCTTTCATCTGCTCCGACTGCAGGAAGGGATTCAGTCGGTCATCGAGCCTGATGAGCCACCAGCGAGTCCACACCAGGGAGAGGCCGTTCCCCTGCACCGAGCGTGGGAAAGGATTCACTGAGCAATCAAAGTATGTTCACATTGAAAAGCGTGACGAAGGCCCGTCACTGATTACAGACGGCACATGGCGCACTCGGTAAAACACTCTTCCCCAGCAGTAATAGTGACTGGGTCTGAACCAGAGCTGCTGCATGGAGCTGTCTCATACGGAGGCAGCAGCAACCTGCACAGGTGTGCTGATGGTGGAGGATACCATCTTTAATTGGATAATTGAGTTGATTAGCTTTTGGTTGGTCTAGGGGGACGGGCTTAGCAGTTACAAGCCTCAGGTTACCAAGACCTCAAGGTAGTGTGATTAGCCCATTACTTTTCATGATTATAATCAATGATGTCTTCACAAAGGTACCAGTGGATATAGGTAGGTCACTGTTTGTGGATGATGGGGCCTTGTGGAAAAGAGGCAGGAACATGGACTATATAATCAGGAAACTACAAGAAGCAATTGATGAAGTGGTGGAGTAGGGTTATGATTGGGGATGTAGATTTTCAGTAGACAAAACTCAATCTGTATTTTTTACCAGGAAAAGGGTTGAGGTAGGGAAGAAGTTAAGGATGTATGGGGTTGAATTAGAAAGGGTTGCATCATTTAAATTTCTGGGAGTTATATTTGATTCACGATTAACATGGGCAGACCATATCAGGAAAGTTGAGGAGAAATGTAAAAAAGTAATAAATGTGATGAGATGTTTGACTGGTAGGGAATGGGGAGCAAGTTGTTCAGCGTTGAAGAGAATGTATGTGGTTTTAGTAAGATCTGTATTGGATTATGGAAATATAGTATATGGATCAGCAGCTAGGTCTCTTATAAGGAAACTGGATGTAATTCAGGCTCAGGCCTTGAGAGTGTGCAGTGGGGCTTTTAAAACGTCACCAGTGTCAGCCCTACATGTAGAAATGGGAATAATGCCTTTGGAACTAAGAAGGATGCAACTGATGGCAAACTACTGGGCTAACTTGCAGGGGCACAATGATTCTCACCCTACTAAAGGAGTGTTGCAGGAGTGCTGGGAAAATGGGAGGTTTCAGAGGGATACCTTTAGTCGGGTAGGGAATGATATCGCGAAAGAATGTGGTGTGTTTGATCTGAGGATAAGTCCTTCAGTAGTTTATCCAGTAGTAGCTCCATGGAAGCTTGTATGGCCTGACATAGGCTGGCATTTGTTAGAGGTAAAAAGGAAAGAAAGATATAAAACAGATTTGGTAAATGCATCTAACTGTCATGTGATGGAAAAGTATAGTGATTATACTCACATTTATACGGATGGTGCAAAGGAACCTGAAACAGGAGTGACAGGGTTTGGGGTGGTAATACCAGCAAAAGAAACTGGAATCAGCAGAAGAACATCTAATAAGTTAGGGGTGTTTACAGTGGAGATGCTGGCAGTGTTGGTTGCGTTGCAATGGGTGCAGAAAGCCAGACAAGTCAAAGCATTGATATGTTCAGATTCATCCTCAGTTCTAGCAAGTTTAAGGTCTTTTCACACAACCAGTCGGCAAGATGTACTTTATAAAGTCCTTCAGTTAGTTACAAGGATTGCAAATCAGGGAGGTCAGGTAAAATTTCTATGGGTTCCAGCACATGTAGGGGTGAAGGGGAATGAGAGGGTGGATGAGTTGGCAAAGAGGGTGTTAAAAAAAGAAAATGTGGAAATGCACATTAGTATCAGCAAAGCAGAGGTTGTGTGTGTGTACACTAAACACAAAAGAAAACTAACCCCAAAGCCTTGGTAACCTGAGGCTTGTAACTGCTAAGCCCGTCCCCCTAGACCAACCAAAAGCTAATCAACTCAATTATCCAATTAAAGATGGTATCCTCCACCATCAGCACACCTGTGCAGGTTGCTGCTGCCTCCGTATGAGACAGCTCCATGCAGCAGCTCTGGTTCAGACCCAGTCACTATTACTGCTGGGGAGGAGTGTTTTACCGAATGCGCCATGTGCCGTCTGTAATCAGTGACGGACCTTCGTCACATTACCACCCTCCTCTCCTGCAGCGGCAATGTTTGGCAGTCTTGACAGGAAGTCCGCTGTGATGTTCTCCTTGCCTGCTTTGTGCTGCACACAGAACCTGAAAGGTTGAAGTTCCAGGTGCCACCCAGTCACCCTGGCATTCCGGTCCGGTCTTCTCTCGGCCTAGTGGGCTGGTACCAATGGTTCATCCCTCTCTTTTCAACCCTGGCAGCCCCATTGACCAACCTCACCTGCAAGTTGGCCCGTAATCCTGTAGAATGGAGTGAGGAGTGTGAAAGTGCTTTCCAGGGTCTGAAGGACGAATTGTGCTCTTCCCCTGTGTCGCAGAGTCCTGATTTTGAATGCCGCTTCCTGGTGCAGGTGGATGCCTCAGGTGTAGGCATCGGGGAAGTACTGGCTCAAGGAGAGCCAGGTGAGGAACGTCCTGTGTTACATCTCAGCAGGAAACTTCTGCCCCGTGAAACCCGGTACTCCACAATCAAGAAGGAGTGTCTGGCAATCAAGTGGGCGTTGGACAGCCTCAGGTACTACCTTCTTGGGAGGGAGTTTGACCTCCAGACCACAGAGCCCTGATCTGGATCCAGACAATGAACCTGGAGTCCGGTTAAAATCACACAGTTATAAATTACAAGACAGTAACGTACAGCTAAAGCTGACTATCGTAGATACGGTGGGCTTTGGGGATCAGGTAAACAAGGAGGACAGCTACAAGCCTATCGTCGAATATATCGATGCACAGTTTGAAGCTGAAAGTTTCTGAGGACCCTGTGTTTCTGTTCCACACCAGCCACTTCCCATTTCATCTGTAAGTGTATTTTTAGTCCCTATCTCATCATTCACATTCCTGCTGCTCTTTTCCTCCAATTTCCAGCAGGCTTTCTCCAAACTGTGGGAGCATCTGGACAGGAAAGATGCATACATCAGGAGGCTCTTTGTCAACTACATCTCAGCATTCGATACCATCAAAACTAACCAATAAGTTTCAAGTCCTTAGCAACAATTCCTCCTCATGCAATTGGATCCTCAGTTTCCTCACTTTCAGACCCCAGTCAGTTCAGATTGGCAACAACATTTCCTCCACAGTCTCCATCAGCACCGGTGCCCCACAAGGCTGTGTGCTTATCCCCCTGCTCTACTCACTTATGACTGTGTGGCTGGGCACAGCTCCTATGCCATATTTGAGCTTATTAACAACACCACTGTCGTTGGTCGAATTGAAGGTGGAGATGAATCAGTAAATAGGAGGGAGATTGAAAATCTGGCAGAGTGGTGCCACAACAATAATCTCTTACTCAGTGTCAGCAAGACCAAGGAGCTATTATTGACTTCAGGAGGAGGAAACCAGAGGTCCACAAGCCAGTCCACATCAGAAGATCAAAGGTAGATAGGGTCAGCAACCTTAAATTCCTCCATGTTATTATTTTGGAGGACTTGTCCTAGACCCAGCACATAAGCGCAATTAGGAAGAACACACGGCAGTGACGCTACATCCTTAGGAGTTTGCAAAGATTTGGCACAACATCTAGAACCTTGACAAACTTTTATAGATGTGCAGTGGAGAGTATATTGACTGGCTGCATCTCAGCCTGGTATAAAAACACCAATGTCACTGAACAGAAAATCCAACAGAAAGTAATGGAGATGGCCCAGTCCATCACAGGTAAAGCCCTCCCCACCATTGAGCACATCTACAGGAAGCGTAGTCACAGGAAAGCAGCATCCATCGTCAGGGTCCCCCACCACTCAGCATGTGCCCTCTTCTCACTGCTTTACCCCTCAACCACCAGGCTCTTGGAAGAAAGGAGATAACTTCACTCAGCTCCACTTGCCCCATCATTGAACCGTTCCCACAACCAATGGACTCACTTTCAAAGATTCTTCATCGATATTTACTGCTCATTTATTTAGTATTATTATTTTTTGCTGTTCGTATTTGCAAACTGGTTGAATGCCCGAGTTGATGTGGCCCTTCATTGGTTATTGAGTATGCCCACAAGAAAATTAAGCTCAGAGTTGTAGATGGTGGTGACATATATCTACTTTGATAATAAATTTACTTTCACTTTTGACTCCTGGAGTCAAAGGAGAAGTCATTAAGATTCATTTACTTACCACGAGTACATCAATACATACAGTGAAATAAGTTGTTTGTGTTAAAAACGAACACACCCAAAGGATGTGTCAAGAGCAGCCACAAGTGTCACCGTACATTCCAGTGCCAACAGAGCTTGTCCACAGTGTTCAGCACAATAACGCAGCAGTGACAATAACAGCTAAACAAGACACTTTCCCACCGTCCCACCCACTCATAGACACTAACGCACACAGACCATCCTCCAACCCCCAGGACAGGCTGCCTCCAGTCCTTGTCCCAGACAGACCGTCCTCCAATCTCAGGACAGGCTGCCTCCAGGCCTTGTCTCTCTCTCACACACACACACACACCGTCCTCCAACCCCCAGGACAGGATGCTTCCAGTCCTTGTCCCCAGAGGTAGCCTGTGATTCAGTTTTTAATCAGCTTGTCAGAAATGAAAGACAATGAAGGCTACAAAGGGCTGGTGTGAACACACAGCAGACAGTTCTGAAGTCATAAGTGAGGAGGTGAAGGGGATTTGAAATTGTTTTTTTCATTGTCATATGTACTGAGATGTGGTGAAAAGCTTGCATACTGTTCGTACAGATCAATCTATTCCACAGTGTTGAGGTAGAACAAAGTAAAACAGTAGCCGAGTGTGGAACAAAGTGTAACAGCTACAGAGAAAGTGCAACACTGGCAAACAATAAGGTGCAACAAGGGTAACACATGCAAAATGCTGGAAGAACCGAGCAGGTCAGGCAGACTCTGTGGAAAGAAATGTTTCAGCCCAAGACCCTTCATCAGGACAATAGGGCGCAACAAGGTCTCACTGTACGTGCCAGGGTTCAGCAATGTGTGGGCAGGACTCAGGGTAGACAACCACGGATGTCCTCGATGGTGGGGAGGGTTGTGACCGTGACGGAGAAGGGCGAGTCCGCAACCCTCTGCAGGGTCTTGCGATCCTGCACATCGGAGCCTCCAAACCAGGATCGCCCTTCCAATAGAGGAGGGAAGATCTGCTTTTATATAGCGCCGACCACATTCCCAGAGCCTCCCACAGCCGATGAGGGACTTTCAGAGTGTCACCACTGTGGGAACGTGGAGAGGCTGGCAACCAGTTTATGAACAGCAAGGTGCCAGGGGTGTAGGAGTTCAGAATGAAATTTTTTAACAAAAACTTCCATCATAATCAAAATTATTTCTAAGGAGTGCACCCATTCCATTTCATTCTTTACACTGAGTACATTCAGTACTGTTTGTTTACGTTCATACACATCAAAGGCACTGCCGCCACCCTGGGGTGGTAAACTACTGTCATAATAACTGAGGGGCTTCCTCCCCGCCAGCCCCTCCCTCTCCAATTGGAGAAGAACCGGAACTGTGGCCCTTCCCCACCGAGCCCTGCGGTGGCCGCACCGGGCTTCAGTGCGTCCCTCAGCACGTACTCCTGAGCCTGGAAGGTGCCAGTCGGCAGCATTCTTCCACAGACACCTCGGTGTGTTGGCAGACCAACGGGTTTCCGACAGGCCAAACAGAGTAGGTGATGTTCGTCTGTGTGGGTGTCCCTGGGAACGGTCCGTAGATCAGAGAGTCCCCTGTCATGTAGCTGCTCAGGATGGGCCACGAGTTTCATCTTTCTCCACGTCCTTTTTGCAAACTCCACGGTCTGCAGAGAGGAGAGCCGCCATCTCTTCCCACTCAGTCACCCTGTGAGCAGTGCACTGTGGCAGTGATGCTCCGGGCTCGCAGGAAGGATCCGACTGGGAGATTCCCTCTCACCAGCATCCAGGCAAGGTCCTGGTACCTGTTGGGTTGGTGATGAGGCATTCTGCCTGACAGTCTGGATAGTCTTCAGGAAACCCCCCCACTGTACCCGTTGAGTCCGTTCCCTGCAGAGTCTGCGGGACATTCCGTGTTGTCTTGTGGTCAAAGTTGTTGGTCTGTAAGAACTTTTCCATGAAGAACAGGTAGTGTGGCAATGTTCAGCTGATTGGAACATCATCCTTCGCAACACTGGGGACGAGGAACCACGGCACATAGTGGTATTTGGTGCCCATGTATTCAGATTCCATACTCAGCCTGATGTAGTCACGCACATGTGAGGGTGACACTGGGTACATTTTTGACCCGTTGGGTGAGGTGACACTGGGTACATTTTTGACCCACTGGGTGAGGTGACACTGGGTACATTTTTGCCCCCGTTGGGTGAGGCGACACTGGGTACATTTTTGACCATTGGGTGACGGTGACACTGGGTACATTTTTGCCCTGTTGGGTGAGGTGACACTGGGTACATTTTTGACCCGCTGGGTGAGGTGACACTGGGTACATTTTTGCCCCCGTTGGGTGAGGGTGACACTGGGTACATTTCTGACCCCCCTTGGGTGATGTGAGACTGGGTACACTTTTGCTCCCGTTGGGTGAGGTGACACTGGGTACATTTTTTCCCATTGGGTGAGGGTGACACTGGGTACAGTTTTGACCCCATTAGGTGAGGCGACACTGGGAACATTTTTGCCCATTGTCTGGGGCTTGTACATCATGACCAGTCTGATCTGCTCCATCTTGGATCCCCAGATGAATCTGAAGACACTGTGGTTCCCAGGCTGGAGGGGTGGGGAATGGGCCCCACCTACCCCAGGTACAGGAGCCCTGGGAGCACCTCACACTTGATGGCCAGGTTCTTCCCAGTTATCGATAGGGAGCACCCTCCCCACAGTCCCAATTTCTGGTTTACCTTCTCAGTCCACTCCAGCCAATTCTCATTGCAGGGCTCAACCCCTCCAAACCAGATCCACAGCACCTTCACCTAATCAGACCTGGTGGTGAAGGGGACACTGGATTGGTCAGGCCGTTTGCTGAAAAGCACGGCCTCGCTCTTCGTGCAGTTAACTCTGGCCCCGATGCCACTCACATTGGTCGCAGATGCTGATCAATCTGCAAACTGACCTTGGATCTGAGCAGAAGGCGATGTATGTTCAGGAAAGTTTACATTTGGGTCCCTCCACTGCCTGGCAGCATCACCCCTGTTATGCTCTTGTCCTGCCTGACACCTCTGGCAAAGAGTTCCATACAACACATGAACAAGACAAGAAGGAGTGGGAAACCCGGCCTTCCCGATGCCTTTGGCTAAGGGTTCCCTGCAGCACGTGAACAAGACAAGGGGGTGTGGGCAACCCGGCCTGACTCCAGGCTCGATGGGAAGCTCCGTTTCCCAAACCAGTTTTATTGTTGTCACAGGTGCCAAGGCTCAGTGAAAAGCCTGTTTTGCACAAAGATCAAATTGTTACACAGAACATTGGGGCAGACCAAAGTGGAGTAATAACAAAATGCGGAATAAAGTATAACAGCCACAGAGAAAATGTAATGCAGGTAAACTACAAGGTGCACCGTCATAACGAGATAGATTGTCAAAAGTTCACCTTATTCCACTGGGGAACCGTCTTAATAGCCTTATATCAGCTGGATAGAAGCTGTCCTTGGATCTTCTGCTCGGTGGGAGAGGGCAGAAGAGAAATGTCTGGGGTAGGTGCGATCTTCAATTCTGCTGGCTGCTGCTTCTGATTGTTAATTGTTGATTGTCCTGACGAAGGGTCTCGGCCTGAAACGTCGACTGTACCTCTTCCTAGAGATGCTGCCTGGCCTGCTGCATTCACCAGCAACTTTGATGTGTGTTGCTCTGATTGTTAATGACAGTTGGCAGTCGCAGGTAAAGGTGCACTAGCGCCACCAACTGGACTGGAGTGTGCTACTGCAGTGCAGAATTGGGAAATAAAACCCCCACTGCTTCTCTTTCAAATGGAAGCTAAATCACCCCAAAAAGCCCTATAGATCGTAAGTAATGAAAGACAAAACTGTGAATTAAAGTCACTGCTGTAACTTAGTTTGTAAATGAAAACTATCAACTCCCACAGATAGTAGTGAAGTCTGCATTTGCTTTCTTTCAGCCTTATATGCTTCACATTGTAAATGAATGTGTTTAACTGTTTCATAATGATGACACCTACACACCCCAGAGTGATGGTTTCCAACAAGATAGAAGGGATAATTAAGCAAAGTACACCCAATTCTAAGTCGAGTCAATATAATTCTTTCTCTTGTCTTACCCCCTTCTCCCATCAATCCAGCAGTTTTATGCATTCTGTAAAGGTGTCTCCCATAATGCCCATTATCCCACGGGTCTTTTTTTTTAGATTATGAGGACACGCAGTCCTCTTTTATTGTCATTTAGTAATGCGTGCATTAAGAAATGATACAATATTTCCTCCGGTGTGATATCTCAAAACACAGGCTAGACCAAGACTGAAAAAACTGACAAAACCACATAATTATAACATATAGTTACGACAGTACAATAACAGGTCTTGTCATAATCCCTCAATTCTTAACCCCACCGACTCCTTAGCTTCTGATTTCCTAAGTGGGTCTATCCACTGTTAGACTTTAACAGCTTTTTCAGCCAAACAATCAACCCGTTCACCCCTCTCAAAGCTTCGGTGCGCAAGAACCCATAAGAAGAGGACATGTAAACTTTGTATAAGAAATAAAGTTTGCAGAACTTCCAACAGTAAGTCTGACCTATTGTACGACTCATCAAAACTGGAAAAGAATCTGAACAAGTACAACTTTACAGGGAGAAATTTCCTCCACCCATTGTGAGCCTATAACGACAACAACCAACTCTGCTGTACCTACTGATAGACGGTTAGTAAGTCTTCCCTTCATATGCTGCTGCTTTCCTGAGGCAGCGGATCGAGAGCAAGGGTCAGCTGACAATCTGCTTTCATGATGCAAGCATTGTCTCAAACAAGTGGAATGTTAGTTGTCCCGGGTAGTATGGGAACTGGGGCGATATGAGGGAGGGTTCACTGTCTGCACGGAGGAGAACTGTGGACGGGACGAGGACTGGGACGGAGCCACGGGCGCTCACGGGGAGGGAGCGATGAGCAAGAAAGTGTGGGGGTGGGCAGGGGCAGGAACAAGATAATCGCCCAACCAGGAGAGACTTGCAGTCCGTGTTGAGTTGGGGGATGCCTCCCTTCGCCACTGTTTGTTTGGTAGAAGCTGGATTGCATCCGTCTACGGCTGCATCTGGGTGTTGTTCTTGCAGAAACATGGTAACCAGACAACATCGATGCACCATCGAACTACAGGCCATGACACTCAGGGACTTGGGCTGGATTAGTTTTGTGTCAAAACTGTGTGTTGTTTTTCCCTGCTATCGTAACTCTATGTGCTGTTTGCTGTGTGTGACTGTCGGAGCTGTGTTTGCACCTTGGCCCTGCACAAACTCAGAAAAGAATCTCAGGGTTGTATGTTGTGACATGTATGTACTCTGATAATAAATTTTACTTTGAATAAGGAGCGCTGTTTCATCTGGCTGTATTCATGTGACAATTAAACTTGAAATAGAACTTTTAAGGTGATTGGAGGAAAGTGTAGCAGGGATGCCAGTGATCGGTTCTTTACACAGAGGGGGGTGAGAAACCCTACCAGGAGTGGTGGAGGAGGCAGATACATCCGGGACACTTGGATAATAGAAAAATGGAGGGTCTTGCAGGAGCGGAGGGTTAGATTGATCTTTAGAGCAGCTGGGACAATGCGATGGGCTGAAATCCTGCACTGTGCTGTAATCTTCAATGGTCTATGCTCTAAGATGAGGGCTTGAGAACTCACTGACCATATAGTTGGGAGTCAATGATTTGTTTGGAGATCGCACCAACCTTGCACCTATTCCCATACCTTAGTTACAGGTGTTTGGCAATTAATTTCCGTCCCATGCAGGGCCGAAATGTGGACTTCCATTAAATGTGCCAAACTACATTCAACTCCCTGCTGGCTGCGTTTGGTGAAGCAACTTAGATCGAGATTTCAACTACCTACCTGCCCACTGCATTGTTGGAGAAATGGAGAGTGATTTGTTTTGTTCCAGATGTATGCTACATGTGACCTGGGAGGGTTTCTTTGACCTTGCACTAATCAGTATTTTCAATATTACTCCACCCGAAGACCCTGCCAATGGCCTCAGCCCGTCAAGATTCAAAATTGTTTAATATTATTTCCAGTGTAAAGGAGAACAAAATAATTGTCAGTCTGGATGCGATGCCACACAAGATAAAACACAATAATGAATGCAATTAAAAATTCCATAATAAATAAATACAAATACATAAGGTATCTCATGTACACAAACTGATTGTATGTCTCTAAAGTGACGTGTGTCTGTACACAAGGTGACTCTGACAGGAAACAATAAAGTCGTGGTGATTGGGAGTGTGGAGGGGTGGGTTAGTGGGTGGAGGTGTTGATCGGCCTTACTGCTTGGGGAATGTAACCGTTTTTGAGTCTGCTGGTCCTGGCAAGGATGTGACATAGTCTCCTCCCTGAAGGGAGTGGAACAGTCCTTGGGTGGGAACATTCAGATTGTTACTGGACCTACTCTGGCACCTTTCAGTTTACATGTTCCTGCTGGCTGGTGATATGTTGGACAGTTCTGACTACCTGTTGTGGAGGCTTCCTGTCCGCCACAGTGCTGTTTCCGTACCAGCAGGGACACAGCACGTTAGGATGCTCCTGCCACGTTTCTCAGGAACACCCTTCCAGGAAGAGAACAGTGGCCCTGAATTCCAGATTCACCAGACTCTGACCAAAGAAATTCCCTTTCTGAGCCTGTGCATTCTGGTCCCAGACCCTGTCCATGTCCACTCTGTCTCGGTCTGTCATTATTCGACAGGTTTCAATGAAAACCCCTCCCCCATTCTTCTGAACTCCAGCCCAGAGCTATCAAACGCGCCTCATACGTTAACCCTTTAATTCCCAGAATCATTCTCATGACCCTCCTCTGGACCCTCTCCAATGCCAGCACATCCTTTCCTAGACAGCTGCTCACACTACTCCAAGTGTGGTCTGGCCCGTGCCTTATCAAGCCTCACCATTAAATCCTTGCAGCCTGATGTGTGGCACCTCGTCAAAGCCCTTCTGAAAATACATCCACCTATTCTCCTTTGCCTATCTATCCTGCTTGTTACTCCCTTGAGGAAGCCATGCTGACGACAGTCTGTTATCAAGTGCCCCGAAGCTTGATGTACACCTCGCCGACCGCAGTAGTCAGGCTAACTGGTCTGTAATCGTTTCCCCAGAGCCGCCGCCACAACTGCGGTTTGTTCACTCACTTCCGGCTCAGGAGCAGAGACCGGATCTGACATCACGAACATGCGCAGTACGCTCCTACCACACAAACGCTTCCGGGAGGCCGGCGGCAGGTAGGGGCAGAGCATCGGGTCCCGGGTTTAATCAGCACCGAGGTCGAACCCGCAACTGGAGCCAAACCCGCGGAACAAGGTGGTGAAACTGACGCGGAGAGCTACCACACTGGGACCATACCGCTCTTCGCCTCCCTCCCCGCCGCAGCGCCGGAGTTTTCATTATTCGTCTCGTCAGTCTGGGGCGGAATATCCCGGGGGAGGGGGGGGAGGGAAGTAGGGCTGCGCATGCGCATTGGGCCTGATTCGGTTCGTCCGGGCGGGTTGCTGGAGCGCAGGGGATTGTGGGTCACGTGGCTGACATATTTCTGTTGTCTCAGTTTGCCCACAAACCGAGTCTTGAAACTCAGACAGGCAGATTGCAATGCGGTTTGCTCTCCGAATCCCGCCAATATTCAAATCCCAGATAAAGGCTACGGTTGAGATTGACACCAAAAATTAAGGAATAATGTTGATAATTGTGATTCCACGAATTGCTTGATTAATTCTATTTATTGATCTATTTGATATTCAGCGCGGAACAGCCCCTTAGAGCAAAACCGCTCAGCAACCCCCAATTAACGCTACCCTAATGACAGGAGAATTTATATTGACTAATTAACCTCCTAACCAATACGTCTTTGGACTGTGGGAGGGAAAATACAGCACCCAGAGAAAAACCCACGTGTTCCACAGGGACAATGTACAGGCAAATCAGAGAGAGAGCGAATTGAGTTCTGGACTACAGCTGGTTGCACTAACCACTATGCTAAAATGTTTGCATGGGTTTCCTCCAGAGGCTCTGATTTCCTTTCAAAGACGTGCTGCCCCACAGGGTGGATCGGCCTGTCTCTAAATAAATAAAATGAAATGTCCTCTCTATAAATACTGAAACCTTTCCCATTTGCAGGAGAATACCCCCAGCTCTCTTTGCATAATTCTTGAACCTTGGGGATAATTTACCAGCTCTTCTCAAAATATGCTTTCAGGTGGGGGGGAGGTGTCTAACTAAGTCTCTCAGACTCCAGATTCTTGTGAAAGGTGCCATCTCCAACAATGCAGAAATCCCTCGGTACTACAATGGCATTTAATTTAAGTGGTGTGTCTTACGGAGATACTGTTCTATAGAACCCTGGTTAGACCACACTTGGAGTATTGTGTTTGGTTCTGGTGTCTTCATTATAGGAAGGTTGTAGAAGCTTTCGAGAGGGTGCAGCGTAGATTTACCAGGATGCTGCCTGGATTAGAGAGCATGTCATACGAAGAAAGGTTGAGTGAGCTGGGGATATTTTCTTTGGAGTGAAGGAGGGTGAAAGGTGTACAAGGTGATAAGAGTCATTGATAGCGTGAGCAACCAGAGACATGCCTAGGGCAGAAATGGCTAATACAAGGGGCACCATTTTACGGTGATTTTGAGGAAAGTGGGGGAGGGGAGGTGTCAGAGGTAATTTCTTTGCATCAAGTGGTGGGTGCATACAACACACTGCCAGGGTGATGGCAGAAGCAGATGCAGTGGATGATAGAAAATTGGAGGGCTATGTGGGAGGGGAGGGGAGGGTGAGGTCAATCGTGGGCTGAGGAGCTTGTGCTGTAATGTTCTATGTTCTAATTTTGTGTTTGTGTCTCTGCAGTGGAACTTCAAGTCCAACGTTTGGTGAGGGGCAGTTCTCCATTCTGCCTGAAATGATCAGTTCAGAATTGCTGACTTGCATTTATTGATTACTTTTGTAACACTCCCGTTGAAGGGGATTGTGAGTAGATGTTTGTCTCTGGGAATCTTAAACTCAATACCACACCAGATCCGCAGCGTCTGTCGGTTCAACAGCGTCGCTGAGTGTCACAAGTCGTTTGACTGTGGAGTAGGAGTTGCTTGTTTCTGATGCTTAACCAGACAGGGAACTTAGACACAGTTAAATCTGCATTCTCTACCTGCAGGAAGCTTTTTTTAAGCTTCTGAAGGTGTGAGCAAATAGACCCTGAGATGTCAGTAAGATAGAAACCCAGGGGATTCTGCATTTGCCAGAAATCCAGAGTAACACACAAATGTAAAATACTGGAAGAACTCAGCAGGTCAGGCAGCATCTGTGGAGAGGAGTAAGCAGTTGACATTTTGGGCTGAGACAGTTTATCAGGACTGAAATATCTATGATAGTTGTATAATGTTTGGAAAAGAAATAGTCCCCTCTCCTGGTGGGAAACTGGTGCATCATGTGGGAAGAATTCATTGATTTAGCCTCCTGCTCAAAGCACCTTGTATCCATCATCCTCACAGGCAACAAGCTGTTCCATTGCTCCTCGTGGGATCGGTTGTTCAGTCACCTGACCTGATGAGACCCCAGCGAGAATCTGGGGAGAGGTTATTCTGCTGCTCGGAGTGTGGGAAGGGATTCACCCAGTCGTCCAACCTGCTGAGGCACCAGAGGGTCCACAACAGGGAGAGGCCGTTCACCTGCTCAGAATGTGGGAAGGGATTCACCCACTCCTCCAGCCTGGTGATTCACCAAAGCGTCCACACTGGGGAGAGGCCGTTCATTTGCTCCGAGTGTGGGAAGGGATTCGCCATATTCTCTTACCTTCGCAAGCACCAGCGAGTTCACAGTGGGGAGAGGCCGTTCACCTGCTCCAAGTGCGGGAGGCAGTTCTCCCAGTCAGCTCACCTGAAGAGACATCAGCAAGTCCACACGGGGGAGAAACCATTCACCTGCTCTGAATGCGGGAAGGGATTCACCCGGTCCTCCAACCTGATGACCCACCAACTGGTTCACACCGGAGAGAGGCCGTTCACCTGCTCCGAGTGCGGGAAGGGATTCACTCAGTCGTCCCATCTGCTGACGCACGAGCGAATTCATACCGGGGAGAGGCCCTTCACCTGCTCCGAGTGTGGGAAGGGGTTCAATCGATCGTCTGACCTCCTGATACATCAGAATATTCACACCGGGGAGAGGCAGTTCACCTGCTCCGAGTGTGGGAAGGGATTCACTCGCTCATCCAGCCTGTTGCGACACCAGCAGATTCACACTGGGGAGAGGCTGCTCTTCATCTGCTCTGAGTGTGGGAAGTCGTTCACTCGGTCATCCACTCTCGCCATGCACCAGCGAGTTCACACCCAGGAGAAAAATTTATTAACTATAATTTAACCAGGCATTAACATTCTAACTAGCACAGCCACTCAGCTGCCCGTGTCGCTGCCCTTCACAGCCAGGTCTGAACCCTGGGCACTGGGCACGGCAGGGGTTTGATTCTACTGCTCACCCCTATAACTGGGATGGAGCTTAATAGTCTGGTTCTGTGATGAATAAAGCTGTTCCATTTTAAACTGTATGTTTCAGACCTTCACTGTCTCTAGAATACACACAATGCATTAACTATTGTTTACTGTGAATTAGTATTAACATTTTGTTGGAAAGTAAGGCCATTTGGCCCATCTGGTCCCTGCCAGTGTTTCTGCTCCATAGCTGCCTCCTCCCCTAGTACCCTGCTGGAATGTTCTCGTACGAGGGGTAATTGATAAGTTCGTGGCCTCAGGTAGAAGGAGATGAGTTGTACAGCTCTCCTTACCTGCATGTGTAGTTCAACTGTTTTGAGTGATTACACAGAATGTTTGAAGCTAATAGCTACAAACTTATCAATCACCCTTGTTGTGGACCACTTTCTGGATTCCACGATGCCGACTTCTACAAAGAAGGGATCTGTGTGCTCCACGAGCGCTGGACTAAGTGTGTAAATGTAGGAGGGGACTATGTTGAAAAATAAATGTACCAGGTTTTCTAAGATTGACTCCTTCTACCCTAGGATACGAAATTATCAATCACCCCTGGTATTTCTTTTCCCTCCCGTTGTCACTCAGATCTTCATTTCATCACCTGACCCCCCCCCCCCCCCCCCCCGGGCAACACACACATCACTGGAAGATCTCAGCAGGTCAGGCAGCATCTGTGGAGAGGAGGGGAATGAACAGTCATTCTGGGCCATCGCACTTCATCGGGACTGGAAAGGAAGGGAGAGGGAGCTGGGAAGGATTACAAGCTGGCAGGTGAGAGATGTAATGAGGTGGTTGGGGATGAAGGAAGCAGCTGGCAGGTGATGGGTGGGAAACGTAAGAGGCTGAAGAAGCAGGAATCTGATAAGGACAAGAGAGTGGACCGTGGGACAAAGGGAAGGAGGAGGGACACCAGGGGGAGATGATAGGTGACGAGAAGGTAGAGGTTGGCCCAAGTGGGCAATTGAGGAAGGGGGAGGGGGGAAATTACCAGAAGGTGGAGAAATTGGTGTTCATGTCGTCAGGTTGGAGGCTACACAGACAGAATATGAGGTGTCGCTGCTCCAACCTGAGAGTGGTCTCATCATGGCAGGAGACGAGATTATGTCAGAATGGGAAATAAGATTCTACATTAACCTTACTCTGGGTGAAGGGCTTTCCCCTAATTTCCCTATGGGGACTTCTACAAACTGAAGGACAAGATGAGCTCGCTGGTGTGCCATCATACACATTCCCTGCGCCTTAAGTTGCTGGTGCCTGGGGGGATTACACTGGGTAGTTTACTCCAGACAGTTCAGAAAACAACTACTTTTACGTCTTCTTTTCCTTTCAAATGTGGTTCTGCTACTGTTAAAGCCTGTGATCCACATTCTGGTGGTGTGTTTTTGGGCCGATTGAGCAACCTGGCACTTTGCGGTCTCTGAGGATGCTTCAAGTGAAATGTGTGGCCTCGAGGACAAGAGGCCTAGAGAGGTAGTGTGAGCGCATGATCGACTGCCATTTGTCACCGGTCACACTGGTCAAAGCACCAAGGAAGATTGAAATAATGGAGGTGGGCGGGTGTCCTGCGCCGCTTGCCAACGCCTCGCTCACTGCTGTCAGAGGAAGGTGTCTGTGTGTGACAGTCTCTCTCACTCACTCGCTGCCCCCAAAGGAAGGTCACTGCGGTTGAATGGTCTTTCCCTCGTTGCTGTTGGAGGATGGTACCGGAGTCCTGGGTTTTGGGCAAGGTTTGAACTGACTGAATATGCCTGGACGATTCAATCTTGTGTTACAGTTTCTGTGGTTTTAACTTTTTTATTTGGTTTCCATTTTAATGATTCTTTTTGCATGGTATGGGGGAGGGTTGATGTTCATTGTTTGAACAAGTTCCATGGTTTTTTTTGTTTCTTGGCTGTCTGTGGAGAGGACGAATTTTAGGGTTGTATACTGCATACATATTTGCCTTGACTAATAAAAGCAAGTATTCCACCCAATCGACCTGTGTAGCCATGAACCTGGATCCCAAAATCTCTCTGGTCAGGAACTCTGCTAAGGACCTTGCCCAAACAGTTGCCCTACCAAGGTACAACACTTCACATTAATCTGGGTTAAACTCCATCTGCCATTTCTCTGCCCATATCTGCAACTGACCTATATTGCACTGTATTCTTTCTCAGTCTCCTACACTACCACAACTCCTCCAATCTTGGTATCACCCACAGACTTACTAACCCACCTATCTACATTTTCATCCAGGTCATTTATATACATCACCATCAGCAGAGGTCTCAGCACAGATCCCTGTGGAACACCACAAATTACAGACCTCCGGTTCAAATTAGTTCCTTCAACCAGGGAGAGGGAAGCGCAGAATCAAATATCGCTGTGATGATCATACATTCTAGTATCAATTGTTTGGCGACAATAAAGTAAAGTAACCACTACCCTCTGTCTTCTATGTGAAAGCCATTTCTGAATCAAACAGCCAATTTGCTGTGGACCCCCTACATTTTAATCTTCTGGATCAGCCTCCCATGAGGGACTTTGTCAAACACCTTACTAAAATCCAAGTAGACCATATCCACTGCCCTACCCTCATCAATCACCTTGTCAAAAAAAAAACCTCAGTTAAGCTGGTGAGGCACGACTTGCCACACACAAAGCTATGCTGGCTCTCCCTAATTAGGCCACAGGTTTTGAAGTGCTTATATACCTTATTCCTGAAGAATTTTCTCCAGGAATTTCGCAAGGATCACCATTCTGTAGTTCTGGATTTTCCCTTGTTCCCTTTTTAAGTGGAAACATAACATCAGCCAGTCAGCAGTCCTCCAGGATCTCGACTGTGGCTAGAGAGGACATGAAGATACTGGTCAAGGGCCCACCAATCCTATCTCTTTCCTTCTTCAATAACCTGTGTAAATCCATCAGGTCCTGGAGATTTATCCACCTTAATACTCATTAAGAGGCCCAAAACTTCCTCCTCCTCAACCCCAAAACGCCCTAATGTATTTATATACTCAGCACTGATCTCCTGGTCCTTCATATCCTTTTCCGTGGTAAACACTGAAGCAAAGTACTCATTAAGTACCTCACTCACATTCTCTGCATTCAAACAAATGTTCTCCCCTTTTCCTTGAGTGGTCCCACCCTCTTCCAAGTTATCCTCTTACTTTTGATGTATGTATAGAATGCCTTGGAATTCACCTTAATCCTATTTGCCAAGGACTTTTCATGGCCCCTCCTGACTTTCCTAATTCCCTTCTCTAGTTCTTTTCTGGCTTCTTTATAATCGTCATGCACTTAGTTTGATCTGAGATTCTGAAGCTTTACATACCTTTCTTGTCTAAATTCATCACCTCTCTCCACCAAAGTTCTCTATCTTTCCATCACCGTCCTTCCTTCTAACAGGAACATATATTACTTGTACTCTGTGCAATTGCTCTTTAAAAAACACTCTCCACATGTCTAATGTGAGCTTGCCAATTAACTCTTCTTGCCTAATGCCCTTTTAATTCGTGCTACCTCAATTGAAAACTCTTCTGCAAGGATCATGCCTATCTTTGTCCATAGAAATCCTGAACGATAAGGAGTTGTAGTCCCTGTTCCTTAACTGCTCACCCACTGAAAGGTCAGTCACCTGGCCAGGCTCGTTACCCAACACTAAGTCCAGTACGGCTCCTCCTCTCACTGGACCATCCACATATTGATTTAAGGAACCTTCCTGAATACACTTAACAGACTTTGCCCCATCTAAACCCCGGGCATTAAGAAAGCCACAGTTTATATTAGGGAAGTTGAATTCCCCCTATGACAACAACCCTATTACTTTTACACATTTCCTTAATCTGTTTACATATCTGTTCCTCATTATCTCGGTTGCTGTTAGGGAGTCTGTAGTACAATCCCATCTGTGTGATTACAGTCTTCCTATTCCTGAGTTCCACCCAAATGGACTCAGTGTCTGACCCCTCCATTATGTGTCCCCTGAGTGCAGCTGTGATATTGTCCCTGATTAGTAGTGCAACTCCTCTATCTTTTCTAAAACTTCAACAACCTGGTATATCAATCACCCATTCCTTCCCCTCTCTCAACCAGTTTTTAGTGATGGCCATAACATCGTATTTCCATGTGCTGATCCACGCTCTTTTCATCATCTTTACCAATAGTACTCCTAGCATTAAAATATATACACTTCAAACTATCCAACCCATCACACCTGTTACTTCAAATTTGCCCTTCAATACATTCCCTGATATCTACCTTCCTTACTGATCTGGGGCTCCAGTTCTCAGTCCTCTGCAAAATTAGCTTAAACTACCCCTAAGTAGCATTAGCAAACCTCCTGGCCAGGATATTGGTTCTCCTTCAGTTCACGAGTCACACCTCTTCTACAGGTCACCTCTTCCCCAGAAAATGTCCCAATGATCCAAGAATGTGAAACCCCCTGCACCATCTCCTCAGCCACTCATTCATCTGGGCTATCACCCCATTCCTACTTTCACAAGCCCATGGCACAGGGAGTAATCTGGAGATTACAACCTTGGAGGCCCTTTTCAACCTCTTTCTTAACTCCATATACCCACTGCATAGGACCTCTTCCCCTTTTCTGCCTATGTCATTGGTGCCAATATGCGCCAAAACCCCTGGCTGTTCTCCCTCTCCCCTTAAGAATATCAATAGACAATAGGTGCAGGAGTAGACCATTCAGCCCTTCAAACCAGCATCGCCATTCACTGTGATCATGGCTGATCATCCACAATCGGTACCCTTTTCCTGCCTTCTTCCCATATCCCTTCACTCCACAGAGCTCTATCTAACTCTTTCTTGAAAGAATCCAGAGAATTGGCCTCCACTGCCTTCTGAGGCAGAGTATTCCACAGAACCACAACCCTCTGTGTGAAATATCCTCTAATACATCATGGACCCTAGCACCCAGAAGGCAACACACATTCCTGGTGTCTCTTTTGCGGCTATTGAATCTCCTATTGACTCCCCTGTAACTACCACATTGCCCGACTTTCCCCTTCCCTGTTGAGCCTCAGAGCCACCAGCCTGGCTGCTAGTCCTGCCCCACAGCAGTATCTGAAGAGGTATAATTGTTTCAGAGGGGAAGAGCCACAGGGGAACCTGCACTAACTTATTAACCCCCTTATCTCTCCTGGTGGTCACCATCTACTGTCTGATGCCCGTACTCTGGGTGTGACACCTCTTCAAAAGTCCCATCTATAATATCTTCAGCCTCCCGGATAATCCCGAGCAAATCCTACTCCAGATCCAACTCTTTGACCGGTCAGTCAGGTGCATTTCCCGCAGATGTAATCTACATCTGACAGGGGGAGCATTCCATCCTGACTGCTCTGTAGTACAGAACTACAAGGCTTCCCTCCTCTTAAGTGTGCCTTCGCCTGTTCAGCCAAAGCCTTCACTCTCTGACAATGGCCGCACTGCTTGATCCAACCTTTCTTTTACTTGCAGCGGAGTTCGCCGAATGACACCGACACTTCCCACACCATGTACGTTTACAGCCAGCAGTCACATCACTAGGTACAGGTGTACCGAATAAAGTGCCCAGTGAGTGCACGTCTATTAGCAATTTGCTCTGGTGTTGGTCAGGGTATGGCATGCAATAAAAAACAACAATCAACAGTTCTATATATATAAAAAAAGAATTGTATAAAAATAAAGTTAGAACTTAAAGGATAGATGTTGAATAAAATGGGCACGAATACATAAATAACAGCATTTATTTACAATACAAACAGCATTATAAAAAAGTGGTTTAGAGTGTTCCAGAAACATGAGAAAATCTGCAGATACTAGAAGCCAAAGCAACAGACACAAAATGCAGGAGGAATTCGGCAGGTCAGGCAGCATCTACAGAAAAGAGTAAACAGTTGATGTTTTGGGTCTCAACCTTTCAGTCCTGATGAAGGGTCTTGGCCTGAACGTAGACTGTTTATTTGTTTCCATAGATGCTGTGTGTGTGTTGATTAAGTGTTTGCAGTGTAGTGTGTGAGGTAGTAAATAGAGGGCGGTGGGGCTAACTAGAATGGTTGATCAGATTAACAGCCTGGGGGGGAACTGTCAAAATGGCGTTAAATTGTTGTTTAATAGCGCTTTCCAGAAGGGGGTTTTTAGAAAAGGCATTATGGATTGTGTCTGCGATGATTTTTCCTGCCCAGTTCTTTCTCCTGGACACGTACAGCTCCTACATGACCGTAGATTGCAGTCAATGACCTTTTGACAGTATGCTGTAGTTTTTGTAAACTGCGAGAGGATGCCACATCAAGCCAGACAGTAATGGCTGATGCGAGGATGCTCTCTGTGATGTCAGAGTAGAATTGCACCTGTACGTTCTGGGGAAGATGGAATTTGACCAACTGCCCCCGATGGTAGAGGGGCTTCTGGCACCGGTGAGGGGAGGGGCTGTACTGCTCCTGGACAAGGGTGGGACAATGAGTCGACTATACCTTCCACCTCTGATCAACGAGTCTCTTTGCAGAACTCACTCCCTGTAACCAACTCAGCAGAACAAAATTCAGGTTTCCCAGAAAGCTTGTGTCTTGGGAAAAGTTCTAAACATTTTCACATGGCATTCTCAGCTTTGTCATTTGATTGTGGATATACTGTAAAAATCATTGTAATATGTGTCACAAATCCAAAACTTTGATCAAAACTGTAGGTGTAAATTGTGGCCCCTTATTGCTCCACTGTTCTGAACTTACATTATGTTAAGTTCCAAACACAAGATTTTGCAGATGCCTGAAATCCAAAGGTACACATAAGATGAAAGAGCTGATTGTGAACTTCAGGAAGGGTAAGACAAAGGAACGCTTACCAATCCTCATAGAGGGATCAGAAGTGGAAAGACTGAGCAGCTTCAATTTCTTCAGTGTCAAGATCTCTGAGGATCTAACCTGGTCCCAACATATTGATGTAGTCATAAAGAAAGCAAGACAGCAGCTATACTTTATTAGGAGTTTGAAGAGATTTGGCATGTCAACAAATACACTCAAAAACTTCTATAGTTGTACTGACAGGCTGCATCACTGTCTGGTATGGAGGGGCTACTGCACAGGACCAAAAGAATCTGCAGAGGGTTGTAAATCTAGTCAGCTCCATCTTGGATACTAGCCTACAAAGTACCCAGGACGTCTTTAGGGACCAGTGTCTCAGAAAGGCAGCATCCATTATTAAGGATCTCCAGCACCCTGGGCATGCCCTTTTCTCACTGTTACCATCAGCTAGGAGATACAGAAGCCTGAAGGCACACACTCAGTGATTCGGGAACAGCTTCTTCCCCTCTGCCATCCGATTCCTAAATGGACATTGAACCCTTGACACTACCTCACTTTTTTAATATACATTATTTCTGTTTTTGTACATTTTAAAAATCTGTTCAATATATGTAATTGATTTACTTACTATGTTTTATTTTATTTATTATTATTTTCTGTCTCTGCTGGATTATGTATTGCATTGAACTGCTGCTGCTAAGTTAACAAATTTCACGTCACATGCCGGTGATAATAAACCTGATTCTGATTCTGACACAGAAAATGCCAGGGGAGCTCAGCAGTTTGGGCAGATTAGATACCTGAACAATGCACCTGCTTTTTCCCCTCCCGTACTACGCTTGGGTTTCTCGGGTGCTCCTCATCCGGGCTTGCTCATTTATGTACATTAAGGATGTTTGGGTTTTCCGATACCTCCATGTGTTCATTTCTAACATGTCCAACGTCTCAGCTATCTCCAGTATTACTTGGATAACCCTCTTCGGTGGTGAAGGCAGGTGCAAAGAATTTGGCTCCTTGGACCACACCTCCAAAAAAACAAAACAAAATACTCACTGAACACCAAACACCATCCACAAATTCCCATGTTAGATCTTCCATGGACTATTATTTACTACTCATAGACCCAGAATCAGGTTTATTATCATTGACGTAGGTTGTACATTTTGTTGTTTGGAAGCAGCAGTATATAAAATTATGCAGCAAAAAATAAAGCAGTGGGGTCCAGAAGGAAAGTGAAATAGTAAGGTTGTGTTCGTGGGCTGTTCAGAAATCTGACGGCCATTCAGAAAAACCTGTTCCTAAAATATTGAGTGTGTATTTAGGCTCCTACGCCTCCTCCCTGATGGTAGTAAGGAGAAGGGAACATGTCCTGGATGGATGTGGTATTTTGAGACATCGATGATAGGGAGGCTGGTGCCCTTGCAGTTTTTTCCCTGAGGTCCTCGATGGTGGGAGGCCAGCAACCTCGATGGAACATTTTCCATGCTGAGGTCCCAAACCTGCAGAGGGTTCCGAGCTCAGCCAGCTCCATCATGGGCATCAGCCACCCAGCATCCAGGACATCTTCAAAAGCCGATGATTAAGAAGGCAGTGTGCATCATTGAGGACCCCCATCACCCAGGACACACCCTCTTCTCATTGTTACCATCAGTGTGGAGCAACAGGAGCCTGAAGTTCTTCTGCCGTCAGATTTCTGAATGGTCCATGAACCCATAAATGCTATCTCTCTCTTTTTGACATTAAATTTTTATTATACTTTTACCTATTTCATATTTTTATGCATTGCATTGCACTGCTGCCTCAAAACAACAAATCCCACATCATATGGCAGTGATAACAAAACATAAAATCAGATGTACAAACATAGAACACGAGAGCTCAGTACAGGCCCTTCACCCCACGATGTTGTTTATGAATGTGCAGGTCCTTTGGTCCACAGTATTGTTTCTACATCCACGCAACACATTTGGATTCCATTAATTTTGGCAGATAATCTTTTCTGTCGCTTTCTCTACTGCTCTCATTAGTCTTCGTTTCGCATCCAATTCCTTCCTAATCAGCCTGGCTCCTCTGGTCACTAACAAGAGAAATTCTGCAGATGCTGGAAATCCAAGCCAACACACAAAATGCTGAAGGAACTCAGCAGGCCAGGCAGCAGCTAGGCCAAAGGTACAGTCAACGGTTCAGGCCGAGATCTTTCGGCAAGACTGGGGAAAAAAGAGTAGATCTTAAAAGTGGGGGAGAGATGAAGTAAAGAGCTGGAATGTTGATTGGTGAGAGACACGGGGCTGGAGAAGGGGGAATCTAATAGGACAGGACAGAAGATCATAGAAGAAAGAAAAGGGGGGAGGAACACCAGGGGGCTGGCAAGGAGGTAAGGTGAGAGAGGGGAAAGGGAATGCGGAATGGTGGGGGTGAGACCATTACTGGAAGTTTGAGAAATCGATGTTCATGCAATCAGGTTGGCGGCCCCTTTAGTATTGTGGCTTTCTGGAGTTTTACATAGATTTGTGTTGAGCTAATTCTTTAATGCTATTGTGTAGTGACTTTGGGATGATACCAGTTGAAGATATAACTATTGGGACAATGTATACCCTGTTCATGTTCCATAGTCTTTTAATTTCCTCTTTTAATTCAGCATATTTCCGGTGCTTTTCACTTATTCATTTTTGTAAGTTTGGAATGGCTATTCCTGTTAACTGTTCTTGCTTATTTATCCTGTAATATTATATTATGGATTGTCCTATCTGTACTAATTGATCCGTTGTAATATAATTGTGTTGGACAAGAAGGCTGACAGTGGGTAGTCAAAACTGCCCAACACCATGCTACCTGCCATGAAGGCCAGGTATACAGAAAAGTGACAGGAAAAGGCCAGTAATATCATAAAGGAACCCACCCACCTTGCTCATGGACTGTTGCCTCACTCCCATCAGGGAGGAGGCTATGTAATATCCACACCAGGGCCACCAGACCTGAAAACAGTTTCTTTCTGCAAGCAGGAAAGCTGATCTCCACCCACCAACCCACGTCCACCACCACCACCACCACCACCACCATTTCTTGTCAGTCTCCTCATGCACTTAAAATTGTACATGAAACAATCCTGAATCTGAATGTTGGGCGCAGGGACAATAACCTTATGCAATTATCTGTCACATTTTTGCTGGTGGGAGGTTTATATGCAGAGATTGCCAGTCCCGTTTGGGAAATGAGACCCTGTACAAAGGACCTCTGATTTTATTTCCAGCTTCCGCCAGCAGGGGGCACCCGTTGCAATTAAAAACGGCCTAGCGCGCATGCGCACGACCAATATCACGTCAGAAACGCGCGCACTGCGGATCTTCCAGGCGGAAGCCGCTGGAAAGCAGGTAGGGGCGAAGCGACGGGCTGTGGGATGTTTCACCGCTGAGGGTAAATCCTGGCCGTGGGGGAAAACTCAGTCCAATGCCAGTAAACCCCGCGGGTCACCGCACCGGGACGGCGCCAGCCATCTTCCCGCGGCCCGCGCCGCCACGGCGGCTTTGTCCTGTCAACCTGGCCCGAGATGCATTGCGGTAAAAAGCCGCGCATGCGCGGTTCGCTGTGACCGTTTGTGGGCTGCAGAAAATGCGGATAAATTTTAAACTAGTGGGCTAGCCGACATCCCAATCTTTCTCGCCGCAGGCTGTATACATTTGCAAATCATGTGTATTTTGTTTATTTCCATACATTATCTATTTTCGTATAAAATTTGTACAAATTTGAGAACTTTTTTAAAAAGCTCTGTCACGTACCTTGTGACGGGTTAAAGAACCAGCAGAAATGAAAAACACCTTTTGGAGTCTGGTATTGCTGTGAACTAATACTCGTTTATTAGTAACTACGCAAGACAGTAATAAAATTCAGGTATATCAGACAGGTTAGCAATGCTTTTATATATATATATAAACCAAGTTTCTTCAAGCCTAGGGGTACATGGATACAGTCTTACGGTGATGGGTAAAGTTCAGTTCGTGGGATTGAGTTGAGTAGTGATGGAGAGAGAGAGGAGTTGTGGTTGTCCGAGTAAGCGGATGCCGTCAATTCTGCCTGTTGTCCTCTGAAATCCTTTAGAAGTCACTGAATGTGACCACAACAAGGGGACTGTTTTCTGTGGTGGAGCTATCAACCCAGGCGAGGGTTGGACACTAATAACTTCTCACCAGTCACACCTTTTCCACACTGTGAGAGCCACTGATCGATCCTCCAAAAACCCACCTTTCTGTGGGCACAACAAAGCTCATCCAGTGTCCAAAATCATGTGTGTCTAACAACCAGCTGATCTTATATGTATCTCAGCATGCTGAACACCAGCCGTCCATCAAGTAGCTCCTCCCTTCTCTCTCTGTAGGAACTCAGAAGCTGGCAGTGTCCTTGCAGAAATTCCAAACAAACTGTGAGCAGTCATTGCCTCTCTCTCTCTTCATAACAAGGTGTTTGTGCTTTACAGCTCTCTCTCTTTTTAAAAGCACAGTTCATAAGGGATCATTCAGGATCCCGCCACAACTGTTTAAAAACCATTGAAAAAATAAACCCTGATAATACGTTTATCTGAATTGTGTGGGAAAATTAAAAGTATGGATAAAATAGAGTACAGAAACACGTTCTTTGGATACTTATGTCATATTTGCTTTTGGTTAGTTTTCCAATGATCTTGTACTTTTGCCCAGGAAAGAGTTTCTCTCTAGTCTGTCAAGTTATTGAGTGATGTTTATAGCTATCAGATCTCCCCCCAACCATCTGTTTTCAGAGCAATCCCACTTCTACAGTCCACCCAGAGAACTAAAATCCCTCATCCCTGAGTCGTCTATTCATCCCCAGGAATAAAGCTTCAAAATAACTAGGTATTGATAGAGATCTAGAAGATTATAAGGCTAGCAGAAAGGAGCTTAAGAATGAAATTAGGAGAGCCAGAAGGGGCCATGAGAAGGCCTTGGCGGACAGGATTAAGGAAAACCCCCAAGACACTCCACAAGTATGTGAAGAGCAAGAGCAGACGTGGGAGAATAGGACCAATCAAGTGTGACAGTGGAAAAGTGTGTATGGAACCAGAGGAGGTAGCAGAGGTACTTAACAAATACTTTGCTTCAGTATTCACTACAGAAAAGGATCTTGGCAATTGTAGGGATGACTTACAGTGGTCTGAAAAGCTTGACAATGTAGATATTAAGGAAGAGGATGTGCTGGAATTTTGGAAAGCAGTCAAGTTGGATAAGTCACCGGGACCGGATGAGATGTACCCCAGGCTACTGTGGGACGTGAGTAGGAGATTGCTGAGCCTCTGGCGATGATCTTTGCATCATCAATGGGGACAGGAGAGGTTCCGGAGGACTGGAGGGTTGTGGGTGTTGTTCCCTTATTCAAGAAAGGAAGTAGAGATAGCCCAGGAAATTATAGACCAATGAATCTTACTTCAGTGGTTGGTAAGTTGATGGAGTAGATCCTGAGAGGCAGGATTTGTGAACATTTGGAGAGGCATAATATGATGAGGAATAGTCAGCATTGCTTTGTCAAAGGCAGGTCGTGCCTTACGAGCCTGACTGAATTTTTTTGAGGACGTGACTAAACACATTGATGAAGGTGTAAACTTAAATTTGCTGGACCAATAACCACACCACACACAGTTCTTTACTTTATCCTTTCACCGTTTATTTGTTCGAACTCAGCCGGCGAGCAGCTCGGAGCCAAGCATCAGGGAGACAGAATACCTCTCTCTCTCTCTGGCAGCTCATGATGAGCTTCTGACTAACATGCAGAAACGTTATAATTTATAGAACTAGGAAACAAAGAGCACTTAGAGAAACTGGTATTCTTCACCAGCTCTGTTGGAGCAAAACTTAATTACTTAGATAAGAGAGTCCGCTAAGTCAGAGCTTTAATTAAAAAAAAGAATGTTCTGTCCAGTCTTTATCAGTTACTCCCTTTTGTGAGAAACAAGGAGGGAGCTTACTTCAGTGGTGTGAAACCGTGAGACATGGTTTGTGGACCTGTGTGAACTCAGCCCTCATATCATTCCCAAAGGGACAGCTGTGAGTTATTAATCTAAACAAGCTGAAGGCAGATTTCTCAGAGAAGGACAAACTCTGCACTCTATCCAGAACAGGGCACGCACAAGCTGGCACTTAATTTTAACCGGTTATCTACAAGAATCCGAGAATCATTTCTTACGTCCCCTAATTCCCTTAAAACTTCTTCATTCCCTGCTTTAACAGATTGTCACTTCTACAACATGATACAAAGGCACCATAGGAGACAGGCAATAATCAAAGTTAATACAATTAGACTTCTGAAATGCAAAAACAACCCTCAGAAGTCCCCAAATATATTAAAAGGCCAGGCCATTCTGCTGCCTTACCGGCCCCAAAATTGAGTTGCTTACTGCCAACATCTCAAATTTTCTGGATCTCTTGGGTTATGTATTTAGATAGATCAGTAATATTTGGGGATTTATCAGGGATATAGGCGCAGCATTCTTTTCCTATAATAGCACAGGTCTCTCCTTTTCCTGCTAATATAAAGTCTAGGGCCATCCTATTCTATAGTACTGTTTGGTGAATTGCAACCATTTCAGTGGATATCCCAGTTACCTGTGCTTGAGTATCGGTCAGTGCTGCAGCTGTATTATTGGCCAATTCTTCTAGAGCGGCTTCTAAATTAATCATTTCCCTGGAATTTCTGGCTACCCCATATGACTGAAAATCCAAAATCGTTTGGTTTCCGTTATGCATCTTCATGGCCTATTCCAATGGGGGTGATCTTGAGGATGGGCCATGACTCTCAGATGAGGTTCTAATTATGCTAGAGAACAACAGCCGGTCCACCTTTGCTGGGACTTTGTGGGTCCCATCTACTGGCAGTTTCCCTCGGGAGTCATATATAGGCCCGATTTCCATACACCCAGTGGGTGCTATTTACTGGTTGGGGAGGGTCTGCAGTGGTATAGGTGGCACAGCTGCTATCTCCCAGAAAAAATGCACCTTCCCCTCCATGGAAGTAACAGTAACAGGTAGCATTTACTACTCCACTGCTGGGCACCTGCAGGTATGGCCAGGATGCCTGTCTCGCAGTATATGAGGTTCTGTTTGGTAGGGGCCTGAGATACCATCCCTCAAAACACTGACAGCCATAGTCGCCTCTGACTGGACTACAGTTCCTCACCTCACTTTCCCGGGTGTTATTTGAGAAAGCCCAGGCTGAGAGTTCCTCACTCTGGTTGAGTGGGATTACTGACATTGGGATCATAGTTTTACCATGCTGTGGAAACCCAGGAGGCCCCTAGTTCTACCTGTTTGGCATAGGTGTGACAGAGAGACAGAAGGGTGTTGACATGGGGGCCCCAAGATGCTGGGGTGCAACCAATACATTTTCCTTTAGTCCAAGAGAGTCCTCCACCGAGGTCAGAGTTTCCCTCGATCCCAGTTCTTGATCAGGACAAAAACTCCAGGCTCATTTGTGGGATAGTCAGCCTCGGGCTGGGTTTCATCTTCCCGATAGGCCTGCCGTATCTGTGAATGCAAGCTTTGGAGAGTTGTAGTTAATTTGCATAAGTATTTTCTATCTCCTCCCCCAAAGTATGCATATCTAATTTTGCAGGTAAGCTCTCAGGGAGGAGCAGTAAACAAGGTCGGAGTCCCCATGGGGTTCTCAAAGGCTTCCCGTAGATAATTTCTGCAGGTGATAACTCCGTCTTACTTGATGGCGTGATTCTCATACGGAATAGGGCTAAGGGTAAAGCCTTCAACCAGGTCAATCCAGTTTCTTGTGTAAGTTTGACCAACTTATCTTTCAAAGTACCGTTGGCGCATTCCAGTTTGCCGGCTGCTTTCCGATGATGGGTGCAGTGGAACTGCTGTTTTATAGCAAGTTCCTTACAGACTTCCTCATATATTTTGGCAACAAAATGTGGCCCATTGTCCAAGCTTATCATTTCTGGAAGTCCATAGCGAGGAATTACTTCTTTTAGCAATATTTTCACAACAGTCACAGCAGTATTATCAGTTGTAGGAACAGTTTCAGTCCATCTGCTAAATACATCTACCATCACTAAGCAATACCTATAACAATGCACTCTAGGTAATTCTATAAAATCAAGTTGTAAACAAGAAAAAGGCCCACCAGGCAAGGGGGTAGTTCTGGAAACACAAGGCATTCCCTTTCCAGCATTCGTTTTTTTTTACATTGTAACACTCACTTTTCCTAGTGGCATGATCTCAAGGGTGATGACCACCTCCCACCCCCCCGCCCGGCCAAGCTTTAGAACTCTTGTTTGGGTGGATGCTGTGTGATGTGTCCCCTGTGTCAGATCAGTACTCCGAAATAACAAACAGTACACAATATGCGGTTACACAAGTAAGATTTTATAACTCTTACTTTGACCATGAGACTAATAGAGAAATAAAATATAAAATAAAAGGCACCAATAATCTTATTAAACAGTCCAATGCACAAATCGTTGGAGCTCACGGATTTTCCTTCGCTGATCCTCCTTCGATCGTTGTCGACCTCTGGGCTCCCGCCCAGAGCCCCAAGGGTCGAACAACCCACCGACTCCTCAAGTCGCGTCTTCTCTCTTCATCCTCCTCGCGCCTTCTCCCTGAAGCCCACGCAAACTAACAGCTTTCACACAGACCAGGAAGAATAACATCTCTTCCATTGGTTAGCCCTGAAGTCCAAAGTCCCGTTATCTCTATCTATAACCCAAACATGCTGCTACAGAAAACCCATTACCTGAGCAGTTAACATTACAGAGAAGCCATTTCATTATAATGCTACAGAGAAGCCATTTATTAGCCTTAGCCGTTAACATAAAAGAGAAACCCTTACATTCAAATTAAGCATGCTTTGGCTCATTTTTTTTGGCTGCTTGCTGGAAGTCAGGGTGCCACCAAGATTGTAATAATGTATTAAATATTCCCTCCTTGCCCAGGTGTGTACAATTATGTGCATAATCTATCAAAATATAGATAAGAACATAGAGGGAACACAGACCTGTCCCGCAGGGGTTACCCATAAATTGGTCTGAGGTTCAAGATGGCAACCCATTTGGGACCATAGTCTGCACTCTCCTTCAGGGGCGTCCCCCTGGAAGTTACGTATTTCCCCCATATCTGGCATATCCGTTCTTAGACTTTGTCTATTGGAGCTTGCTGGGTTCCCGAGGGGACTAAAAGTGTGGAATTCAAGGTTGTCTGTTTCGCTGCTGCATCAGCCCAAGCATTACCCTTAAATATCTCATCAGATTCCCCAGTATGGGCTACACATTTAATAATAGTGAACACTCGAGGTAGCTGTAGAGCAGTGAGGAAGTTGTTTACAAAGGTGGCATTATTAATGGGTGGCCAGAGGAAGTCAGAAATCCCTAAAGTCCTGTAGTCAGTGCATAACGGGAGTCTGTGTAAAAGTTTGCACTTTAGTCTGTTGCTAGGATACAGGCACAATTCAGAGCAAGCAACTCAGCCTTCTGGGTGGAGACAGCTGTTTCAAAAGAGGCCTGCTCAATTACTTTACTGTCCGTCACTATCACATAGCCAGAACATCGTTTCCCTGCTGGCTTCCATCCTCATAAAGCGTTGCCTCGGCCTTGAGGGGGTATTGCGGAAGGGATGGGAGAGTCTTTCCTTTTTTCACGGTGTGGCCAACTTCATGGTCTGAAATTGCCCAGAGACGTGGTACAACATCTTGGGTTCGGTCACCATTAAAAGAGTGTTACCAGATGTCCCGTCTTCACCTCCGACTCCTTCCAGTATCGTAGTTGGCCCGTGGCCAAGTCTTGCTATTCTCCCTCAGTGCTGGAGGCTTGTTTTGTCAGGGTGTAGACAAGGAACCTCAGGCTCTTTGGCTTGAACCCAAGGCAAACCCTAACGGTGGTTTGGGGAACCACCAGTCCTGTCTGTCGCCAGAGGAAATCCGAAACTTCGGCCAGTAATGCACAGCCCTCTTTTCCTTTAACCTCTCCCATCACCATGACTGGGAACTCCTATCCCTTGAAGGGTGCATAATATTGGCTTTCGTCAGTTGAGCACCCCGTAGGATCATAGCACAGAGTCACATGAAGGTCTGCCTTTGGCAGAGGGGGTTCGAACAAAGCGGAGTCCAGATTAAGTGCCCACCCCTGGGGGGGGGGGGGTCGGTAGCTGGGGAAGCTGTCGGTTGTTCACTAGTCCCAGGGTGATAAGTTTGCCTGTGCATGGAATCTTGACTTCCAACGGACAGAGCAAGTCTGTCCCTGCTAGATTACACCCCAGACTGGTGGTGGCTGTAAATGAAACCTCACACTGGGTCCCCCTGGAATTCTACCTGCAGTAGCTGGGTACATGAATTCGTGCGTTCTGTGGCTTCGAACCCAGACAGAGTGATTGTAGCATCTGATAACTGGAATCCCTTTTCCGATACTATTTCCTGATCGAGAGCGGGTGTGGTTGCCCCCGCCCCCAGTATCAATCATAAACAGAATTAGAATTGCAGCAACTTGTAATATTACATTGGGCTCTTCCTGAGGGGTGGTACTCATGGTAGGAAGCAGCCTTGCTTGTCAATTTCTAAACAGGTTGTTGTCCCCACCTGTCCCTTTGTAGGTTTTTGTTCCCATTTCTGATCCCCAGATATAGCCCGCTCATGTCCTTCTTCCCACTGAACATATTCACCTTTAATATTAGTTCCCTTCGGGGATATTGGGATTCGAAAGCCGGGTCCCAATAATATGTCAAAGCTTGTCGCATTTGATTTCGGTCATTGTCAGGCCAATCCATATTATTTGTTTAAATCATGTTGGCTAGCTTAATTGGTAAGTATTGGAGCAGTAAGGCATTAAACTGGGGGGACGAATTCCCATTATTAGAGGCTTGGTCTCCCACGAAAGTGCCGTAGCAGGCCACAAATCGCTCCCAATAGTCTGGTCCCGATTTCCCAGGCTTAGGTTTGCATTCAAGTACTTTAGTGATATTGAAGTTGCTGGTGAACGCAGCAGGCCAGGCAGCATCTCTAGGCAGAGGTACAGTCGACGTTTCGGGCCGAGAGGTCTGAAACGTAAACTGTACCTCTTCCTAGAGATGCTGCCTGGCCTGCTGCGTTCACCGGTAAATTTGATGTGTGTTGCTTGAATTTCCAGCATCTGCAGAATTCCTGGTGTTTAGTGATATTTACAGGTTGTTGGAGAGCCCTCGCCAAGGCTTGAATAATCTGGTCTGTCTGTCCATTCTCATTATGGATTCCCGCCAGTAACTCCTGATAGGTTTGGTATCTTAATTCTGCCTTCCATTCCCACCCCTCATCAGCTGAGAGAATCGTGCAGCAGAGACCAAATAAATCTTGCGGGGTCACATTATACATTTGTGTAGTACTGCGGACATACTGAGCAAACTGTGCTGGTTTTTCTTTTCTTTCTGGGGCCTGATTCATGATCATTATCATTTTTTGAGGCTTCCAGGGTGCATACACAGGAATTACTGAGGGCTGTCCCTCCTCGGCTGCTCATGGATTGGGCAGCATTCGGGTGGGCAATTGGCGCTGTGGAGCCATTAACTCTGGGGTTTTATTGGCTTCTTCCCTCCCTGTCTCGGAATAATCCTCAGTATTCCCTTCCTGGATCTCAGGGTATAGGGAGCCTTCCCTTCCCTGCCGCCGCTATTTTACCCGAGCCGCCACCGTATCTGACGTATCTGAGTACTGGGAGGATTGAGGTTCGGGAGCACTGGGTGCACTGGGCCCCGATAAGGTGGGTGCCCACTCCTCATCATGGTCACTGTCCTCAAATAGGGTCGGTATGCCAGACATGGGTTTGGGATCCCGTATTGGCCCTAGAATTTGCGCGCGGCACTGCTGATTTAAACCTTCCTGTCTGTCCATATCTGCCTTTGCCTGTTTTCTTTGTTTCTCTCGTTCTCTTTTTCTTCTCCCATCTACCCATTCTCACTCCGCCTTTAATGTTTCCCAACTCTTGGGATTTCCTTCTGACATACGTACTGCTACACCCCGTTATCACAGGCGTTGTTCCTCCAACTGGCCAGTAAAGTACTATTCCATTTGGTATCAGCTTTATCTTTCCATTTTTAATCAATAATTTCCACTTTTTACTGCAATCCTTTTTCCAAATCAAATTCACTGCTTGTTCACAAGAGGTTATATCCCAAGTTCCCCCTGGGGGCCATACACCGTTTCCCAATCACTTGGTTAGAGCAGCACTTAACATCCGAAGATCCTTATCGTCAAATTTCAACCGGCCATATTTCTGCTGCTGAGGTGAGAAATTTACCGGGCTGCCAGTCTCGTATCCTTATCATCAGATTTCAACTGGCCATATTCTGAGGCATGCACAACCCTTTACCGAATTCGTCAGGCAGCGGCGACCACTTCTCCCGACCGGGGCTCATAATCCTGTTCCGAGCGTAATACAGAATAATCAATGTCACCCGCAGCAACCTCATGAAAACAACTGCTAGCCTTATTCTCTGTTAATACTCACAGAAACAACTGCTTACCTTATTCTCCTGGTCCCGGTGGTTCGTTGGATCCCGTCAAGGTACAAGTTTTGATGGGCGAGGGGCAGAACGCCGGACACAAGGAGTGGCCAGAGGTAAAACACCTCGAGGCGCCCTACCACTCGGTTGTGTTCGATTCAAACCCTCGGTCACTTACTCAGCCCAGGGAAATGTTCCCTATGCTGGGATCCGAGACACGGCACCAAACATAAACTTAAATTTGCTGGACCAATAACCACGCCACACACAGTTCTTTACTTTATCCTTTCACCGTTTATTTGTTCGAACTCAGCCAACGAGCAGCTCGGAGCCAAGCATCAGGGAGACAGAATACCTCTCTCTCTCTCTGGCGGCTCGTGACGAGCTTCTGACTAACGTGCAGAAACGTTACAATTTATAGAACTAGGAAACAAAGAGCACTTAGAGAAACTGGTATTCTTCACCAGCTCTGTTGGAGCAAAACTTAACTACTTAGATAAGAGAGTCCACTAAGTCAGAGCTTTAATTAAAAAAAAGAATGTTCTGTCCAGTCTTTATCAGTTACTCCCTTTCGTTAGAAACAAGGAAGGAACTTACTTCAGTGGTGCGAAACCGTGAGACGTGGTGTGTGGACCTGTGTGAACTCAGCCTTCATATCGTTCCCAAAGGGCAGCTGTGAGTTGTTAATCTAAACAAGCTGAAGGAAGATTTCTCAGAGAAGGACAAACTCTGCACACTATCCAGAACAGAGCACACATAAGCTGGCACTTAATTTTAACCCGTTATTTACAAGAGTCCGAGAATCATTTCTTACGTCCCCCAATCCCCTTAAAACTTTATCAAAGGTAGAGCCATAGATGTAGTGTATATGGATTTTTGCAAGTCATTTGATAAGGTACCCCATGCAAGGCTTATTGAGAAAGTAAGGAGGCATGGGATCCAAGGGGACATTGCTTTGTGGATCCAGAACTGGCTTGCCCACAGAAGGCAAAGAGTTGTTGTAGACTTGCCATATTCCGCATGGAGGTCAGTGACCAGTGGTGTGCCTCAGAGATCTGTTCTGGGACTCCTACTCTTCGTGATTTTTATAAATGACCTGGATGAGGAAGTGGAGGGATGGGTTAATAAATTTGCTGATGACATAAAGGTTGGGTGTGTTGTGGACAGTGTGGATGGCTGTCAGAGGTTAAAGCGGGACATTGATAGGATGCAAAACTGGGCTGAGATGTGGCAGATAAGTGTGAAGTGGTTCATTTTGGTAGGTCAAATATGATGGCAGACTATAGTATTAATGGTAAGACTCCTGACAGTGTGGAGGATCAGAGGGATCTTGGGGTCTGAGTCCATAGGACACTCAAAGCTGCTACGCAGGTTGACTCTGTGGTTAAGAAGGCATACCGTGCATTGGCCTTCATCAGTCATGAGATTGAGTTTAAGAGCTCAGAGGTAATGTTATAGCTATATTGGACCCTGGTCAGACCCCACTTGGAGTACTGTGCTCAGTTCTGGTCACTTCAGTTCAGGAAGGATGTGGATCTATAGAAAGGGTGCAGAGGAGATTTACAAGGATGTTGCCTGGATTGGGGAGCATGTCTTATGAGAATGGGTTGAGTGAGCCCGGCCTTTTCTCCTTGGAGTGATGGAGGATGAGAGGTGACCTGATAGAGGTGCACAGGATGATGAGTGGCATTGATTGTGTGGAGAGCCAGAGGCTTTTTCCCAGGGCTGAAATGGCTAGTACGAGAGGACACAGTTTTAAGGTGCTGGGGAGTAGGTACAGAGGAGATGTCAGGGGTAAGTTTTTTACGCAGAGAGTGGTGAGTGTGTGGAATGGGCTGCCGGTGGAGGCGGAAATGATCGGGTCTTTTAAGAGACACCTGGGAAGGTACATGGAGCTAGAAAAATAGAGGGCTATGGGTAACCCTAGGTAATTTCTAAGGTGGGGACATGTTCGGCGCAGCTTTGTGGGCCAAAGGGCCTGTATTGTGCTGTAGATTTTCTATGTTTAATTGATCTGCACTGTCGTGGAACACCAGACTTGATCTTCGTGCTCAAGTTGAAGTGAAAGTAAATTTATTATCAAAAGTACCATGTACTACCTTGAGGTTCATTGCCCTGCAAACATAAGGCATCAGAGCAAAATATTCTTTTCAGCCCATTAAGTCTGCTCTACCATTTCATCATGGCTGATTTATTATCCCTGTCCTGCCTTCTCCCCGTGACCTTTGACACCCTGGCTGAACTTTAACCTTTGTGCAGCTGAATGGTGGAGCACCAACCCATTACTCACTGATCTTGCTGATTGGCATATAACCATATAACAATTACAGCACGGAAACAGGCCATCTCGGCACTTCTAGTCTGTGCCGAACTCTTACTCTTACCCAGTCCCACTGACCTGCACTCAGACCTCCATTCCTTTCCTGTCCATATATCTAACCAATTTAACTTTAAACGTCAACATTGAAGCTGCCTCAACAACTTCTGCTGGAAGCTCGTTCCACACAGCTACCACTCTCTGAGTAAAGAAGTTCCCCCTCATGTTACCCCTAAACTTTTGCCCTTTAACTCTCAACTCATGTCCTCTTGTTTGAATCTCCCCCATTCTCAATGGAAAAAGCCTATTCACATCAACTCTGTCAATCCCCCTCATAATTTTAAACACCTCTATCAAGTACCCCCTCAACCTTCTACGCTCCAAAGAATAAAGACCTAACTTGTTCAACCTTTCTCTGTAACTTAGGAGATGAAACCCAGACAATATTTCAGTAAACCTCCTCTGTACTCTCTCAATTTTATTGACATCATTCCTACAATTCGGTGACCAGAACTGTACACAACACTCCAAATTTGGCCTTACCAATGCCTTATACAATTTCAACATTACATCCCAACTCTTCTACTCAATGCTCTGATTAATAAAGGCCAGCATACCAAAAGCTTTCTTCACCACCCTATCCACATGAGATTCCACCTTCAGGGAACTATGCACCATTATTCCTAGATCCCTCTGTTCTACTGCATTCTTCAATGCCCCACCATTTACCATGTATGTCCTATTTTGATTAGTCCTACCAAACTATAGCACCTCATATTTTTCAGCATTAAACTCCATCTGCCATCTTTCAGCCCACTTTTCTAACTGGCCTAAATCTCTCTGCAAGCTTTGAAAACCTACTTCATTATCCACAACGCCATCTATCTTAGTATCATCTGCATACTTACTAATCCAATTTACCACCCCATCATCCAGATCATTAATATATATGACAAACAACACTGGACCCAGTACAGATCCCTGAGAAACACTGTTACATGCCGTCCTCCAATCTGACACACAGTTATCCACCACTACTCTCTGGCGTCTCCCATCCAGCCACTGCAGAATCCATTTGACTACTTCGATATTAATGCCAAACCATTGAACCTTCCTAACTAACCTTCCGTGTGGAACCTTGTCAAAGGCTTTACTGAAGTCCATATAGACAACATCCACCGCTTTACCCTCGTCAACTTTCTTAGTAACCTCTTCAAAAAATTTCAGTAAGATTTGTCAAACATGACCTTCCACACACAAATCCATGTTGACTGTTCCTAATCAGACCCTGTCTATCCAGAAGATTATATATGCCATCTCTAAGAATACTTTCCATCAATTTACCCACCACTTACGTCAAACTCATAGGCTGATAATTGCCAGGTTTACTCTTAGAACACCCCTCCTGCAACCACATTTCACTAATGGCTACAACATCATATTTCCAGATATCAATCCATGCTCTAAGCTCATCCACCTTTCTTACAATGCTCCTAGCATTAAAACAGATGCATTTAAGAAACTCTCCACCTCCTACTCTCTGTTTATCCTTAATGGAACAAACAACTTTGTTATCTTTTTCTTTCTTGTCCCCTTCGTCTTTGGTCTGAGTGCTCCTGATCTCTGTCCCCTGCCTATCCTCCCTCACACACTGTCTACCTGCCTTCTCCATTTGTGAACCAACCTCCCCTCTCCTAGTCTCTTTAATTTGATCCCCTCCCCCTAACCATTCTAGTTTAAAGTCACCTCAGTAGCCCTCGCAAATCTCCCCGCCAGGATATTGGTCCCCCTAGGATTCAAGTGCAACCCGTCCTTTTTGTACAGGTCACGCCTGCACCAAAAGAGGTCCCAATGATCCAAAAACTTGAATCCCTGCCCCCTGCTCCAATCCCTCAGCCCGCATTTATCCTACACCTCATTGCATTCCTACTCTCACTGTCGCGTGGCACAGGCAGTAATCTCGAGATTACTACCTTTGCGGTCCTTTTTCTCAACTCCCTTCCTAGCTCCCTATATCCTTCTTTCATGACCTCTTCCCTTTTCCACCTATGTCATTGGTACCTATATGTACCACGACCTCTGGCTCCTCACCCTCCCACTTCATGAACTCTAGGACGCGATCAGAAACATCCCGGACCCTGACACTAGGGAGGCAAACTACCATCCGGGTCTCCGGACTGCGTCCACAGAATCGTCTATCTGACCCCCCCTGACTATCGAGTCCCCTATTACTACTGGCGTCCTCTTCTGTTCCCTACCCTTCTTAGCTACAGGGCCGGACTCTGTGCCGGAGGCTTCCCCCGGGTAAGCTGTTCCCCCCCAACAGTACTCAAGCAGAAATACTTATTATCAAGGGGCGCAGCCACTGGGGTACTCTCTATTACCTGATTCTTCCTATTCCCCCTCCTAATCGTGACCCACTTGTCTGCCTCCCGTGGCCCCGGTGTGACCACCTGCCTGTAACTCCTCTCTATCAACTCCTCACTCTCCCTGACCAGACGAATGTCATTGAGCTGCAGCTCCAGTTTCCTAACGTGGTCCCTTAGGAGCTGCATCTCAGCGCACCTGGTACAGATGTGGACGTCTGGGAGGCTGGGAGACTCCAGGGCCTCCCACATCCAGAACTGAGAACAACAAACTGCCCTCACACTCATACTTCCCCCGCCCCTCAAATAACAACAAAAAATGAATACCAAACCTTCCTTGCCTTGCCCGTTGAGCCAAAGCCCTTAAGCCTTCACTCTGCTTCCGGCTCACTCCGCAGCCCGCAAACTACGCTGCCCGCTGTAGAAGGCTGTGTTCCTTTTAAATCTTCCGCTCTTTACTTCCCGACGTCACACGCCTGCGCAGTCCCGCCTCTCTCAACACTGATGAAAAAAAAACGAAGAATTCATAAAAGGCTTCCTCCGCACTTCCGTTCCGATTCTCAGACTTCCTTTTCCAAATGTTGGGGAAGGTTGATATCGACAAGGATGAGACTGGAAGGCAAGCACCGTCTGCCTGCATTTGACTGGTCTCCCTCTCCCTCATGCTCGGAGGAAGGTGCAAAGAGACTTGGATCTTGGGCGAGGGTTGATTGCCGTGGTTTGTGGATTGGACTCGTTTTTAGAGGACTCTGCGGTCCTGTTACACGTGCTTCGGATTTCTGGTTACTCTTGATATTTTGCACAATTTTGATCAAGGCTGCATTGAGGCGGACTGGCTCTTGGGCCTTCAGCACTAAATTGAACTGAACTGAACAGAATGTCCCTGACTGTTTCAAGGACTCTGTGGTTCAATGTTTTATGTTCTGTGTGTTATTCGCTTGTTTCAGAATTAGAATCAGGTTTATCATCACCAGAATGTGTTGTGAAATTTGTTAACTTAGCAGCAGCAGTTCAACGCAATGCATAATATAGAAGAATGAATAAATTACAGTATATGTATATGGAAAGGAAAGTTACGTCACATCCGGAGTTTCTCCAGTTGCCGGACGATTTCCCTCCACGCCTCTCTGACGTAGTGGGGAACCGCGTACGAGGCAAGTTACAGCAGTGGTTTGCCATTGCCTTCTGCCGGGTGAGTTTCCAAAGAGATCACCAGCTTGTAACCCAGTGTGCAGGGGAGCCGGCTGGATTTGAACTGGGGACCGATCGTCCCAAAGTCCGGCACTGATGCCACTACGCCACCAGTGGAGTCATGTATATTGAATAGCTTAAAAATCGTGCAAAAACAGCAGTAATATAGATTTTAAAAGTGAGGCGGTGCTCCTGGATTCAATGAATTGGCTGGCAGAGGGGAAGAAGCTGTTCCTGAATCGCTGAGTGTGTGCTGTCAGGCTGCTGTCCCTCCTACCTGATTGTAACAGTGAGAAAAGGGAATACCCTGGGTGCTGGAGGTTCTTAATAATGGACGCTGCCTTTCTGAGACACTGCTCCCTTATGATGTCCTGGGTACTTTGTGGGCTAGTACCTGAGATGGAGCTGACTAGATTTACAACCTTCTGCAGCTTCTTTCAGTCCTGTACAGTAGCCCCCCCATACCAGACGTTGATGCAGCCTGTCAGAATGTTCTCCACGGTACATCTATAGAAGTTTTTGTTGACATAGCAAATCTCTTTAAACTCCTAATGAAGTATAGTCGCTGTCTTGCCCTCTTTAAAACTGCATCGATATGTTGGGACCAGGTTAGATCCTCAGAGACCTTGACACCCAGGAACTTGAAACTGCTCACTGTCTCCACTTCTGATCCCTCTGTGAGGATTGGTATGTGTTCCTTCATCTTGCCCTTCCTGAAGTCCACAATCAGCTCTTTCGTCTTACTGACATTGAGTGCCAGGTTGTTGCTGTGGCACCACTTCACTAGTTGACATATCTCACTCCTGTACTTCAGTAGAATCTGAGATTCTACCTACAATGGTTGTATTGTCAGCAAATTTATAGATGGTATTTGAGCAATGCCTAGGCACACAGTCATCTGTATACAGAGAGTAGAGCAGTGGGCTAAGCACACACACCCTGAAGTGCACCAGTGTTGATTGTCAGTGAGGAGGAGACGTTATCGTCAATCCGCACAGATTGTGGTCTTCTGGTTAGGAAGTTGAGGATCCAATTACAGAGGGAGGTACAGAGGCCCAGGTTCTGTAACTTCTCAATCAGGATTGTGAGGATGATGGTATTAAATGCTGAGCTGTAGTTGATGAACGGCACCCTGATGTAGGTGTTTGTGTTGTCCAGGTGGTCTAAAGCCGTGTGGAGAGCCATGGAGATTGTGCCTGCCATTGACCTACTGTGGTGATAGGCAAATTGCAGTGGGTCCAGATCCTTGCTGGGGCAGGAAATTTTTTGAATTTGAGCAATTTGATTTGTTTAAATCGAGCGTCGGGTGTTTCTGTATTTTGTGGCTGTCAGTCGGAAGATGAATCTCAGGGTTGTATATTGCACACATACTTTGATAATAAATGTACTCTGAATCTTTGATCAAGACCCTATCAATGTCCACTTTAAATATGCCAAATGACTTGGCCTCCACAGATATATTTGACAATGAATTCCACAGATTTACCATCCTCTTGTTACAGAAATTCCTCATCTCTGAACTAAATGGATGTCCCTCTATTCTGAGGCTGTGCCCTCTAGTCCTAGACTCCACCTGTATAGGAAACATCCCCTCCACAACCACTCTATCTAGGCTTTTCAATATTCAATAAGTTTCAGTGAGATCCCCACTCTTTCTCCTGAACAAGAGGAAAATAAAGAAATCCTATACAGTTTATGAATATTATATCTAAAAGACTGACAAATTGTACAAATAAAAGTATAAGTATTGAGAACATGAATTAAAGTCCTTGAAAGTGAGTGCATAGGTTATGCAATCAGTTCAGAGTTGCGGTGAGTGAAGTTATCCACATCAGATGCTTGTATGTCTATGGAGTTGGAGCTAACCTTCTTTCCCAAAGACAAGCAAGCTGCTGAGTACTTCCTAGCTGACTACAAATACTCTTCTCAGCTGCTGTCTAGCTATTGATGGCTTCTGTTTACTCTGTTTTACAGGGCAATACAAGCAGAAGATGTACTGGGAGTCTCAAACCCAACATAACGCCACATCCCAATATCATCACCTGAATATGGAAGAGGAGATACTTGTTTGTTTTCTTCCTGGAGAGAGATTACAAAACCTCCTTGTGACAGTGAGCCTGACACCTCTGAATGGGAATCTTCAGTAGCACCAAGTGTGGAAAGACCTCCAGCCGGATGGGAAGGACACTTCAGTTGACAGCAGGAAGATGCCAAATGCATACCCGTCGTGTGTGAAGTTCCGATGAGCTAACTGAGGAAAATCAGGAAGATTTTCTTCATTTCACACAAGGATCAGACAAGTGATATCTCTGTGCAGGTTAGGGACTTTACCTGCTTTGTCTGTAAAGAAGTTGCTGCTCTATCCTTCCCCCAAAACCATCACGCTTGTGTTCCAAATTGGTGGGGTGGATAAGAAGGTGGTTGTTATGTTGGCCTTCATTACTGGGGGGATTGAGTTGAAGACCCGTGGGGTAACGTTACAGCTCACCCTGGTAGACCACACTTGGAATATTGTGTTCGGTCTGGTCACCTCATTATAGGAAGAATGTAGAAGCTTTAGATTTACCAGGAACCTGCCTGGGCTGGAGGGCATGTCTTTTGAGGACAAGTTGAGTGAGCTAGGACATTTCTCTTTGGAGAGAAGGAGGACGAGAGCTGTACAAGATGATGAGAGGCACAGTTCCAGTGGATAGTCAGAGATTTTTTCCCGAAGGTAGAAATGGCTAACACAAGGGTGACTGGCGGAAAGTAAAGGTGGGGGATGTTAGAGGTCAGTTTTTTTTAAAAAAACAGAGAGAGTGGTGGGCTTGTGGAACGTCCTGTCAGGGTTGGTGGCAGAGGCAAATACATTAGGGACATTTAAGAAACTTCTAATAGGCATATGAATGTTAGGAAAATGGAAGGCTATATTGGAGGGAAGGGTTGGATTGAGTAGGTGAAAAGGGACAGTCCTGTGCTGTAATGCTCTGTGTTCTCTGTTCTACATTCCAGTGCGTTCCTGCTGAAGACAGAGCTTTCTACTGCACCCCGAGAGGGAAGGATTCACTATGTCATCTGACTCGATACACCAGCGGGTTCACCCCAGGGATAAGTTGTTCACGTGCTCTGAGTGTGGGAAGGGATTCAACTGGCCATCTGAACTGATGACCCACCAACGGGTCCACACCGGGGAGAGGCCGTTCACCTGCTCCGAGTGCGGGAAGGGATTCACATGCTCTTCCAACCTGCTTAAGCATCAGCGGGTGCACACTGGGGAGAGGCCATTCACCTGCTGCCAGTGCGGGAAAGGATTCAATCAGTCAACAAACCTGGAGATACACCAGCGCACTCACACCGGGGTGAGGCCGTTCACCTGCTCTGAGTGCGGGAAGGGGTTCACGCAGTCGTCCCACCTGCAGACGCACCAGCGTATTCACACCGGGGAGAAGCCGTTCATCTGCTCCGAGTGTGGGAAGGGATTCACTGAGTCATCCAGCCTGACGAGACACCAGCATGTTCACACTGGAGAGAGACCGTTCACCTGTACCGAGTGTGGGAAGGGCTTCATGCAGTCGTTTGAACTGATGACACACCAGCGAGTTCACACTGGGGAGAAGCCATTCACCTGCTCTCAGTGCGGGAGGGGATTCACTCAGTCATCTGCCCTGATGAGGCACCAGCGAGTTCACACCGGGGAGAGGCTGTTCACCTGTTCTGACTGTGGGAAGGGATTCAAATGGTTAACATGCCTGGTGACCCACCAGCGGATCCACACTGGGGAGAGACCGTTCACCTGCTCTGACTGTGGGATCGGGTTCACCACAGTATCTAATCTGCTTCGACACCAGCGGATCCACACTGGAGAGAGACCGTTCTCCTGCTCAGAATGTGGGAAACGATTCATGCATTCATCAGAACTTGTGACACACCAGCGAATTCACACTGGAGAGAGGCCATTCACCTGCTCCAACTGTGGGATCGGATTCACCACATCATCCAACCTGCTGAGACACCAGCGGATCCACACCGGGGAGAGGCCGTTCACCTGCTCCGAGTGTGGGAAGGGCTTCACTCAGTTACCCAATTTACTGAGACACCAGCGGGTCCACCCTGGGGAGACACCGTACATCTGCCCCCATTGTGGGAAGAAGTTCACCCGACTGTCAAATCTTCAGACACACCAGCGAGTCCACACCGGGGAGAGGCCGTTCACCTGCTCCGAGTGCGGGAAGGAATTCACTCAATCATCCCATCTGCAGAGTCACCAGCAGATGCACACCGGGGAGAAGCCGTTCATCTGCACTGACTGATCCAGCCTGACGAGACACCAGCACATTCACACTGGAGAGAGACCGTTCACCTGTACCGAGTGTGGGAAAGGCTTCATACAATCGTTTGAACTGATAACACACCAGCGACTTAACACGGGGAGAAGCCATTCACCTGCTCCCAATGTGGGAATGGATTCACTTAGTCATCTGCCCCGATGACACACTAGCGAGTTCACACCGGGGAGAGGCCGTTCACCTGCTCCGTGTGTGGGAAGGGGTTCGTTCAGCTGTCCCAACTGCAGGCACACAAGTACATTCACACCGGGGAGAGGCCGTTCACCTGCTCCGTGTGTGGGAAGGGATTCGCACAATCATTCCTTCTGGAGAAACACCAGCGAGTTCACACTCGGGAGAAAGTGTAACTGTGTGACACAGTGACACTAAAACACTGCAGTCACCGAGACACCAGTGAGTTCACAGTGACTGCAGGCTGTTGCCTTCTGCAGTTCCTGACACCACTGACCAGACCAAGGACTGAACCCTGGTCAGTTTGGGATTTGTTTCTGATGGTGTCTGTAAATCCTGTAACTGTGTCGCAGGTCCTTTCAATCGGTAACACTCCCGCAGTGAAGTAGGGAGCCAAGCTCCTTGGCCAGACTCGTGTTCCAGCCTCCTCCCAGAGTAAACGTGCTGCCAATGGCACCAGGCTCCATTCTACTCACTGGCTTCAGGAGAAGTTTGAGTGTTGTACTGTGCAACATCTGAACAAAGGTGAACCTTAAGAAAAGTGTGCTGTGGTGCTAACAGAAATGATTCTGCAATAGTCTGAGGGTGTTGGAGTGCAGGAGTTTTACTCTGTATTCAGTCAGTTCCCATTCAATCCATCCCGGCTCTCACCTCAGCCCCTCGCTGTGGCGACAGGTCCCACACAACTGTGTTTACCAAGTTCTGTGGGGTAAATGCAAGCAGGCTCTTTCCTCTGAGGTTGGGTGAGACTAAATCCAGGGGCCACGGGTTAAGGGTGAGAAGTGATCCTGAGGGGGAGCAGCTTCTCTCAGAGTTCGGAGAGAGTGTGGAACGAGCTGCCAGCGGAGGTGGTGGACGTGGGTTCAATTCCAACATTCAGCAGAAGTTCAGATATTACATGGATGGGAGGCTGTGGTTCAGGTGTGGGCTGATGGAACTAGTCAGAGTTCAGCCTGGGCTAGAGGAGCCGAAGGGCCTGTTTCTGTGCTCTAGTAATCTGTGTCTCTATGACACACTGTCCCTACCCTGGGGGTGAAGAGGTTTCCGGGATGGGACTTCCAGTGGACTGAAGGATGAGACGAGAGCTGGCTGGTGCCTTGTCCCAGACTACCCTTGTCCATCGTGCCTCTGGGAGAATTCAGTGGACGCTTAGCCGTTGGCTCCTGATTCTCTAATAGTGAAGATGGAAGAAGGTGGCCTGTCAAGGGCTCGGCCACACGGGTGGGTCTCGGTGGTACAGGACCAGCTCTGACTGGTGTGTGGTCCCGAGAGCTGCACCAGGCCTCATCACCGCCCGCTCAGTGGAAGGGGGCCAGAAACGGGAGAGAGGATCGGTACAGGGCAAGAGTTATGCATTGCTAGGAGAACGGGCCCGTGTCAGAGAGAAGGGGATCACAGTCACGTCTGAAACAGAAGCAGGAGTTGGCGATGAATCTGCTTCACCATTTAGAGAGGTCCCGGCTGGTCCTTGTTCACCCTCCCTTCAGATCTGCAGATTGCTGTTCCATTCCAGATGTTAAATCTAATGTCAATCTCCATGTGAGTTAAATGGTTCCTTAAGGTTGTTATAGCTGGGGGTGGTAATGGGGACAAGCTCCCACTACTTATTAAATGCTCCCAATGGCGTGCATCTCAAATAGCCTCTGACAACCAAGTCCAGCTCCTGGCCTTCACATGTGGCTTAGCTACTAAACCCAGCAGAAGTGTTTCTACTGACAGGAGAAGGGCCCAAGCTGAGTTACTGGCACCTTAAAACCAGTTGATTGGAGCAGATGGGCTTGTTAGCCATGGTTGGCAGCTCATCTGGGAGGAAAAAAAAGTCTCTGATCTCAAACCTCCACGCCTTGCAACTGCACCACTTGTGGGGAGGGCTTCAGGAGTAAAATCCAGGGGAAAATTGTGGAGCTAGAGTCTGTAAGGCGGTCCTGTGTTGAGTTCAACGCTGACTGGCAATTCCTGCCACGCCACAGGTGCCAAACTGTATCGGTCCCTGCTGTTCCTTTGGGTCCATCAGCTGCACGGAGAGGAGGAGTCTGCTGCATGGGCAGCAGCTTGCTCTCCGTATCGTACTGCCCTGGCTTGCCTATCACATAGACCGCTGGGACGCAATAACCATGGTCGTCCCCAAACAACAGGACTCTCAAATGACGTTAAATCCAGGATCGGACAGTGTATCTGATCATAGGTTGAGTAATCTTGGGCTTTTCCTTTGGCGTGAAGGACGGTGAGAGGTGACCTTAGAGAGGTGAACAAGACGAGAGGAGGTATAGATAGAGTGGACAGCCAGAGACCTTTTTTTCCAGGGTTGAAACAGCTAATACGAGGGGGCATAATTTAAGGAGACTGGAGAAAGTATAGGGACGATGCCAGAGGTAAGTATTGTTTTTAAACAGGGATAGGTGGTGAGTGTGTGGAACACCCTGCCTGGGGTGTTGGTAGAGGCAGATACATGAGGGGTATTTAAGAAACTCTTAGAGTGGTACATGGATGATAGAACAGTGGAGAGCTTTGTGGGAGGGAAGGGACAGATTGAGTTTATGTAGGTGAAAACTTTGGCATAACACCGTAGGCTGAAGAGCTTTTCTGTGCAGTCATGTCCTATGTTCTGTGACACAGCAGCCTGCTTTACAGGCACCTCATTCACAACCATTCACTCACTCCACCACCAATGCACAGTAGCAGCAGTTCGTACCGTTGACAGGGCACACTGCAGCAGCACGCCAAGGCACCTTCCAGACCCCCAGCTCAGCCAGCTACAGGGACAAGGGCAGCAAACGTGGGGAACACCAGCTGCTGAAACTTCCCTCCAAGCCACACACCGTCCTGACGTGAAAACTCTCCAATGTAAACTATCAACGTTGTGCATAAGTGGCAGTAGAAATGGGGAAGTTAGTGAGGCGTGTGGGAGAAAAAAAGTTACAGAGACCCACACAAAATGCTGGAGAAACTCAGCAGGTCAGGCAGCATCTGTGGAGAGGAATAAACAGTTGACTTTTCAGGCCAAGACCCTTCATCAGGATGGTCCCATTCATGTTGTCTTTTCATCCCTATCCAGTTAAATTCAACTTGTGGACGGATTGTGGTGAACTGATGGGGCACAACAATAAGTAGACGAGACGAAAGGAGGATGAGGCCAGCAGACCTCTTGAGCTGCCCTGGCTTTCAATATAGTCATGACCAATCGACTCCTCCTCGGCATCAGTTCCCCAGAATCCTTGATGCCGTGACCTTTGAAACACTTACCTGCCTCCACTTCCAATATAGATCCAGCACAGTCCAGGTCCTGCAGCCTGATCTTTAAACCTACTCCAAGATCAATAACCCTTCCCTTTTGTATAGTCCTCCATTCTCCTATGTGCCTACCTACGTGTTTCTTAAATGCTGGGTGTATTTGCCTCCACCACTAGCCCAGGCAGGGCAGCAGGGCGTTCTCTGCACCCTCCGCTTTGTGTAAAATATATACGCCTGATGATCAGGCCTCCGCTATAGAGAATTACTGATAATTCATTACCCCCTCCCCCAGCCCGAGAGAAGAAATGAGTGCACACCTCCGTTTTAAACAACCAGCCGTTAATTTATTTGTTTGTGTATTTATTGATTGATTGATATACAGTGCGGAGTATGAAGGAATTAAAATAGGGAATCAAGCTGGAATGAGCCGAGAACAGTGGCAGACATTTGGTTTGTCTCCTTCCACTGTTCTCAACTCATTCCTGTTTGATGTTTTCTTCCATGTTTTCATTCCTTCCTGGTCAGCATCCCCCCTCTGCCCACTTTTGATTGACAGAACATTCTGTGGACCACACTATAACGGTACTTGCAAAAGTCTTGGGCACATATCCATAGCTAGTGTGCCCAAGACTTTTGCACAGTACTGTAGTAATTTTATGTATTGCACTGTACTGCCACAAAAACTCGTGAGTGATGATAAACCTGATTCTGATATGGGTCTCTACTGTGGACTGAGAGTGGGAAGGCAGCAGGGAGGGAGATTCATGTTTGGGAAAAGGAGAAGGGAGAGGCGAGGGAGTGGGAAGCAGCAGAGAGATGTTCTATCATGATCAATAAACCAATTGTTTGGAATCTGATGACCTTGCCTGGTGTCTCAGGACTGGGGGCGTCTGCAGCCATGTCACCCCCCCCCCCCGCCTCACTTCCAGGTCCCTGGCACTCCACCCGTCCCACGTTCCTCCCGTAGCGCTCCATTCTTGCCATTCCCAACATCCTTTGCTCCCGCCAGATTTACAAATTCACTTTTTGTTCCACGTTGACAAATACAGTTCTGTGCAAGTCTTAGCCTAGATATATACCTGCCTAAGACTCTGCAAAGTATTGTACACACAGACAACAAAATAAAATATATATATATAGAGAGCCCTTGAAAAGTATTCAGCCCCCTTGGAAGTTTTCATGTTTTGTTGTTTACAACATTGAATCACAGTGGATTTTATTTGGGTTTTTTGACACCGATCAACAGAAGGCTCTTTCATGTCAAATTGAAAACAGATTTCTACAAATTGGTCTAAATTTATTACAATATTAAACACAAAATAATTGATTGCATAATTAGTTACTCTCTTCAAGTCAGTCTTAGTAGATGCACCTTTGGCAGCAAATACAGCCTTGAGTCTGTGTGGACAGGTCTCTATCAGCTTTGCACATCTGGTCTCTGCAATTTTTCCCCATTCCTCTTTACAAAACTGCTCAAACTCTGTGAGATTGCATGGGGATCATGAGTGAACAGCCCTTTTCAAGTCCAGCCACAAATTCTTAATTGGATTGAGGTCTGGACTGTGCCTTGGCCACTCCAGGACATTAACTTTGTTGTTTTTAAGCCATGCCTGTGTAGCTTTGGCTTTGTGCTTGGGTTCATTGTCGTGCTGGAAAACAAATTTTCTCCCAAGTCACAGTTCTCTTGCAGACTGCATCAGGTTTTCCTCAAGGATTTCCCTGTATTTTGCTGCATTCATTTTACCCTCTACCTTCACAAGCCTTCCAGGGCCTGCTGCAGTGAAGCATCCCCACAGCATGATGCAGCCACCACTATGCTTCACAGTAGGGATGGTGTGTTTTTGATTTTGTGCAGTGTTTGGCTTATGCTAAACATAGCACTTAGTCTGAGTTCAAAAAAGCTCAAATTTGGTTTCATCAGGCTATAGAACTTTCTTCTAGCTGACTTTGGAGTCTCCTACATGCCTTCTGGTAAACTCTAGCTGAGATTTCATGTGAGGTATTTCAACAGTTGCTTTCTCTGCCACTCGGGAGAGTTTAAAAAGTGAGCAGATTGAGAATGGGAAGGTCATTTCTTCAACAGTTTGAACGGGGTATGACTGCGCAAGCACGTGAAGGTCAGCCTGTGAGAACAGCGGGTGAGTCTGAAAAGCGAGCAGATTAAAGGAGTGGGAGACAGGGTAGGAAGGCTTTAGCTCAAGAAGCTTCGGCAAGCAGAGGCTGAGGACGAGTTTCACTCCGAGTGAGGTACGGGTAAGTTCCTGTAATTAATTTAATTACCTTAGGAGTAGGTCATGGAGGCAGCAATTAGAGCAGTTGAGTGCTCTGTATGTAGTATGTGGGAAGTCGGGGAGCACAATTGTCCCTGATGACTATACCTGTAAAAGGTGCATCCAGCTGCAGCTCCTGACAAACCAAGTTAGGGAACTGCAGCTGGAGCTGGATGAACTTTGGATCATTCGTGAGGCAGAGGCAGAAATGGACAGGAGTTTCAGGGAGATAGTCACCCCTAAAAGTCAGGAGACTGGTAGCTGGGTGACTGTCAGGAGAGGGAAGGGGAATAGACAGAATGAGCAGAGCACCCCTGTGGCCGTTCCCATCAACAATAAGTATACCATTTCGGATACTGTTGGTGGGGACGACCTACCAGGGACAAGTTGCAGTGGTTGCGTCTCTGGCACTGAGACTGAACCCTCAGCTCAGAAGGGAAGGAGGGAAAAGAGGAAAGCAGTAGTGATAGGGGGCAGATAAGAGGTTCTGTGGGAGAGATCAAGAATCCCAGATGGTCTGGTGCAGGGGTGCGCAATATCTTGGATCAAGTTCTCAGTATTCTCAAGAGGGAGGGTGAGCAGCCAGATGTCATGATCCATGTTGGGACCAATGACGTGGATAGGAAGAAGGAGGAGGTCCTGCAAAAACACTTTAGGGAGTTAGGTGCAAAGTTGAAGGACAGGACCTCCAGGGTTGCAAACTCAGGATTGCTACCCGTGCCACCTGCTAGTGAGGCTGGAAACAGGAAGATCATGCAGCTAAATACGTGGCTAAGGGGTTGGTGTAGGAGGGAGGGCTTCGTGTTTCTGGACAATTGGGCCTTGTTCCAGGGAAGGTGGGACCTGTTCCGATGGGACGGGTTGCACCTGAACTGTAGGGGAACTAACATTCTTGCGGGAAGGTTTGCTAGTGCTGCTCCGGGGGGTTAAACTGGATTTGCAGGGGGAGGGGAACCAGAGTGTTAGAGCAGATAGTGAGGTGGAGGAGGATAAAGGTCATGCGAGAACTGCAAGTATAGTGCATGGAGTAAAGCCAGATCTAACATATAGAGAGGCTTTGAGGAAAGAGAAGCAGAATAAACGGTGTAAAGGTAGAAGGGCTGAAATGTGTGTACCTCAATGCAAGAAGCATCAGGGACAAAGCTGATTGAACTGAGAGCTTGGATACATACATGGAATTATGTTGTAGTGGCCATTACAGAGACTTGGCTGGCACCAGGGTAGGAATGGATTCTCAATACTCCTGGATTTCAGTGCTTTAAAAGGGATATAGAGGAGGGAGAAAGGGGAGGAGGGGTGGTATTACTGGTCAGGGATACTATTACAGCTACAGAACGGGTGGGTAATGTAGCAGGATCCTCTTTTGAGTCAATATGAGTGGAAGTCAGGATCAGGAAGGGAGCAGTTACTCTACTAGGGGTATTCTATAGGTCCCCTGGTAGCAGCAGAGATACCGAGGAGCAAATTGGGAGGCAGATTTTGGAAAGGTGCAAAAATAACAGGGTTGTTATCATAGGTGACTTTAACTTCCCTAATATTGATTGGCACCTGATTAGTTCCAATGGTTTAGACGGGGCAGAGTTTGTTAAATGTGTCCAGGACGGATTGCTGTCACAGTATGTTGACAGGCTGACTAGGGGGAATGCCACATTAGATCTAGTACTAGCTAATGAACCAGGTCTGGTCACAGATCTCTCAGTGGGACAGTGACCACCGCTCCCTGGCCTTTAGCATTATCATGGAAAAGGATAGAATCAGAGAGGACAGGGAAGTTTTTAATTGGGGAAGGGCAAATTATGAGGCTATAAGGCTAGAACTTGCGGGTGTGAATTGGGATGATGTTTTTGCAGGGAAATGTACTGTGGACATGTGGTCAATGTTTAGAGATCTCTTGCAGGATGTTAGGGATAAATTTGTCCTGGTGAGGAAGATAAAGAATGGTAGGGTGAAGGAACCATGGGTGACAAGTGAGGTGGAAAATCTAGTCAGTTGGAAGAAGGCAGCATACATGAGGTTTAAGAAGCAAGGATCAGATGGGTCTATTGAGGAATATAGGGTAGCAAGAAAGGAGCTTAAGAAGGGGCTGAGAAGAGCAAGAAGGGGGCATGAGAAGGCCTTGGCGAGTACGATAAAGGAAAACCCCAAGGCCTTCTCATGCCCCCTTCTTCAGTTATGTGAAGAACAAAAGGATGACAGGAGTGAAGGTAGGACCGATTAGAGATGTGCCTGGAGGCTGTGGAAGTGAATGAGGTCCTCAATGAATACTTCTCTTCGGTATTCACCAATGAGAGGGAACTTCATGACGGTGAGGACAATATGTGTGAGGTTGATGTTCTGGAGCATGTTGATCTTAAGGGAGAGGAGGTGTTGGAGTTGTTAAAATACATTAGGACGGATAAGTCCCCGTGGCCTGACGGAATAGTCCCCAGGCTGCTCCACAAGGCGGGGGAAGAGATTGCTGAGCCTCTGGCTAGGATCTTTATGTCCTCGTTGTCCACGGGAATGGTACTGGAGGATTGGAGAGAGGCGAATGTTGTCTCCTTGTTCAAAAAAGGTAGAAGGGATAGTCCGGGTAATTATAGACCAGTGAGCCTTACATCTGTGGTGGGAAAGCTGTAGGAAAAGTTCTTAAAGATAGGATCTATGGGTATTTAGAGAATCATGGTCTGATCAGGGACAGTCAGCATGGCTTTGTGAAGGGCAGATGGTGTCTAACAAGCCAGATAGAGTTCTTTGAGGAGGTGACCAGGCATATAGATGAGGGTAGTGCAGTGGATGTGATCTACATGGATTTTGGTAAGGCATTTGACAAGGTTGTACACGGTAGGCTTATTCAGAAAGTCAGAAGGCATGGAATCCAGGGAAGTTTGGCCAGATGGATTCAGAATTGGCTTGCCTGCAGAAAGCAGAGGGTTGTGGTGGAGGGAGAACATTCAGATTGGATGGTTGTGACTAGTGGTGTCCCACAAGGATCTGTTCTGGGACCTCTACTTTTCGTGATTTTTATTAATGACCTGGATGTGGGGGTAGAAGGGTGAGTTGGCAAGTTTGCAGACGACACGAAGGTTGGTGGTGTTGTGGATAGCGTAGAGGATTGTCGAAGATTGCAGAGAGACATTGATAGGATGCAGAAATGGGCTGAGAAGTGGCAGATGGAGTGCAACCCAGAGAAGTGTGAGATGGTACACTGTGGAAGGACAAACTTCAAGGCAGAGTACAAAGTAAATGGCAGGATACTTGGTAGTGTGGAGGAGCAGAGGGATCTGGGGGTACATGTCCACAGATCCCTGAAAGTTGCCTCACAGGTAGATAGGGTAGTTAAGAAAGCTTATGGGGTGTTAGCTTTCATATGTCGAGGGATAGAGTTTAAGAGTCGCGAGGTAATGATGCAGGTCTTTTAAATTCTGGTTAGGCCACACTTGGAGTACTGTGTCCAGTTCTGGTCACCTCACTATAGGAAGGATGTGGAAGTATTGGAAAGGGTACAGAGGAGTTTTACCAGGATGCTGCCTGGTTTAGAAAGTATGCATTATGATCAGAGATTAAGGGAGTGAGGGCTTTACTCTTTGGAGAGAAGGAGGATGAGAGGAGACATGATAGAGGTATACAAGATATTAAGAGGAATAGATAGAGTGGATAGCCAGTGCCTCTTTCCCAGGGCGCCACTGCTCAATACAAGAGGACATGGCTTTAAGGTAAGGGGTGGGAAGTTCAAGGGGGATATTAGAGGAAGGTTTTTTACTCAGAGAGTGGTTGGTGCGTGGAATGCACTGCCTGAGTCAGTGGTGGAGGCAGATACACTCGTGAAGTTTAAGAGACTACTAGACAGGAATATGGAGGAATTTAAAGTGGAGGCTTATATGGGAGGCAGGGTTTGAGGGTCGGCACAACATTGTGGGCCGAAGGGCCGGTTATCTGCTGTACTTTTTTTTGTTCTTTGTTTGTTTGTTCTCCCATAAAGCTGCGACTGGTGAAGCACATGGGCAACAGTTGTATGGACAGTCTCTCTGGTCTCATGATGGCCTTCCTCACTAGTCCACTTCTTGCACAGTCACTCAGCGTTTGAGAGCAACCTGCTTGAGGCAGATTTACAGCTGTGCCATATTCTTTCCATTTTTTGGTGATTTACTTAACTGTACTCCAAGGGATATTCAGTGACCTGGAAAGTTTTCTTGTATCCATCTCCTGAATCATAACCTTTTTGCAAAGTTGCTTAGCGTGTTCTTTTGTCTTCAGGGTGTAGTTTTTGCCAGGATACTGACTCACCAGCAGTTGGACCTTCCAGATACAGGTGTATTTTTACTACAATCAATTGAAACACCGTGACTGTACACGATGATACACAGTTAACTAATTGTGAGACTTCTAAAACCAATTGGCTGCACCAGTGATGATTTAATGTGTCATATTTTAGGGTGTGAATACTTATGAAATCAATTACATATAGTAATTATACAATGTTCATCTGCATTGCAATACATATAACACACAACACACAAAATGAGTTTTGAAATGGAATTAACACATAAACACTTAAATTGTTTAGTTGCCATTGAAAAACATTTAGGAAAGTACATTGGATAATAATTAGAACAAAAGGCAGGACAATAATATAAATCCAAAGATGTACATTATCATTCAGTCCCCAGGTCCAAACTTCACTCCAAAAGGCTAGATTGTGCAAAACATCATTAGCTAAATCCACATAATCTTTAATAGTCTTGGATAGTTCATCCTATTGTCAGCTGGAACCAGTCTGGTGTGAGCAGAATTATCTGCAGCTTAATGTGAAAAAGACTAAGGAGCTGGTGGTAGACCTGAGGAGAGCTAAGGTACCGGTGACCCCTGTATCCATCCAGGGGGTCAGTGTGGACATGGTGGAGGATTTCAAATACCTGGGGATATGAATTGACAATAAACTGGACTGGTCAAAGAACATTGAGGCTGTCTACAAGAAGAGTCAGAGCAGTCTCTATTTCCTGAGGAGACTGAGGTCCTTTAACATCTGCCGGATGATGCTGAGGGTGTTATATGAGTCTGTGGTGGCTAGTGCTATCATGTTTGCTGTTGTGTGCTGGGGCAGCAGGCTGAGGGTAGCAGACACCAACAGAATCAACAAACTCATTTGTAAGGCCATGATGTCGTGGGGATGGAACTGGACTCTCTGACAGTGGTGTCTGAAAAGGGGATGCTGTCCAAGTTGCATGCCATCTTGGACAATGTCTCCTAACCACTACATAATGTACTGGGTGGGCACAGGAGTACATTCAGCCAGAGACTCATTCCACTGAGATGCAACACAGAGCGTCATAGGAAGTCATTCCTGCCTGTGGCCATCAAACTTTACAACTCCTCCCTTGAAGGGTCAGACACCCTGAGCCAATAGGCTGGTTCTGGACTTATTTCCAGGCATAATTTACATATTACTATTTAACTATTTATGGTTTTATTACTATTTATTATTTATGGTGCAACTGTAACGAAAACCAGTTTCCCCCGGGATCAATAAAGTATGACAATGACTATGACTATGACTCCTCTGACCTCTCTCGTTAACAAAGCATTCTTGCCCACACAACTGCCACCAACTGGGTGTTTTTTGTTGATTTTTTTTTTCCCTGTAAACCCTGGGGACTGTTGTTCGTGAAAATCACAGATCAGTAGTTTCTGAGATACTCAAACCACCCTGTCTGGCACCAACAATAAGTCCATGGTCAGTCACTAGGACCACGTTTCCTTCTTCACCACTCTGATATTTGGTCTGACCAACAACTGAAATTGTTGGCCACGCCGACAGGCTTTCACAGATTTGAGTTGCTGCCACATGATTAGATCTTTCCATCAACGAGCAGGTGTACCTAATAAAGTGACCATGAGTGCATGTCTGTTAGCAATTTGCTGTGGTGTTGGTCAGGGCACGACATTCAGTAAAATAAAAGAACATTCAGCAATTAAAATTGTATAAAACTAAAGTTACAGTTTGAGGTACAATATGCAATAAAATCTCAACAAATACATAATTGCAAATCTAAAGAGCATGATAAAAATGGTTTAAAGTGTGTACAGGGCATTGACGGAGCAAAAGTTGAGGGAAGTGAGGTGCTAACTAGAAAGGTCAATCGGATTAATTGGGGAAGATACAAGCTGCAGTATTGGCACCTCCAGATGAAAGAAGCTCCATAGGCTTGTAAACAGCCAGCTCCATCATGAGCACCAGCCTTTGCACATCTTTAAAAGGCGGTGCCTCAGAAAGGCAGCATCGATCATTAGGGACCTCTGTCACCCAGGACGTCCTCTCTTCTTGTTACTGTACCACCGTCAGAGAGGAGGTGTGGGAGCCTGACGTCACACATTCCACTCGGCTCTTTAGAAACAGCTTCCTCTGTCAGGTTTCCGAGCAGTCCATGAACCTACCCAAACAACTCTCTAATTTGCTCACTTTTCATGCTGTTTGTTATTATTTTATTACACATTACAATATTTATGTTTTTATGTATTTCACTGTACAAAACAAATTTAACGTCATCTATCAGTGATAACAAAACACGTTTGATATTTTCAACAGAACACACTGTTACGTACCCCGTAACTGGGTTGCCAAACCAGCAGAAATGGAACGCTCGTTGGAGTCTGGATTACTAGGAACTAATAAAGTTTTATTAAAGAAATAAGTAATACAGTACACTAATCATAAGGATATAAATGTAACAGGTTAGCAATGATAATACACATGTGTACACAGAACTAGGGTAATAGGAATCAACCAAGCTCTATCGCAGTCTAGGGGTAAAATGATCAATCTTAATTGAAGCAGAGTTCAGTTCAGTTTAGTGCAGTTCGAAGTAGTCGCTGTTGTTGTACCGTTGGAGAGAGAGAGAGAGATGCAATCTGGTTTCAGGCAGACCTTTTGATGTCTTCTATCCCGCTGTGGTCACCAACTGTGACCCCTCCATTCCAGATACGATCGTTCTTCCACGGTGAACCCGGCACCCAGGCAAGGGCGGACACACACCCCATGTTCCCACCAATCATACCTTTACACCCTGTGAGCCTCTGATTGCTTCCCGTGAACCGGTCCTCCACACTCCCACCAACTTGTGGGGGCACACTGCTCTTTCCAGGGTCTCGTGGTGTGTCTCATGCCTTAGCAAACCTGCTCCTTTTATCCCCCTAACAACAGGAATTCTGCAGATGCTGGAAATTCAAGCAACACACATAAAAGTTGCTGGTGAATGCAGCAGGCCAGGCAGCATCTCTAGGCAGTGGTGCAGTCGACGTTTCAGTCCTGATGAAGGGTCTCGGCCTGAAGCGTCGACTGCACCTCTTCCTAGAGATGCTGCCTGGCCTGCTGCATTCACCAGCAACTTTTATGTGTGTTCCTTTTATCCCCCTGCTGGGGTATCACCTGTCCATCAAACTTCAAACAGTTCAGGTTCAAAGCAACCAGTCTATCAATATCTGAATTGTGTTTCTTTCCCGTTAATCCCTCTCTTCTCTCTTATTAGCATCATCCATCCGGTAGCTCTGCTGGGCGTCACACATGACACCCCCACCCTTAAAAGGATTTTTACCGGGGTAAAAATTATGGGCAGAAATGCACATTATTAGATACACACTAATATACAGGTTGTCATCAGCTATTCGGCTAATACAGAGAACTTTAAGTTTTAACACCGTGACAGACAATCAGCAATCACATTGTCTGTTCCTTTTATATGTTTTATCTTAATATCAAATTCCTGTAAGACCAGGCTCCAACTTAGTAAGCATTTGTTTTTATCCTTCATTGTGGCCAAAATCACTAACGGATTGTGATCAGTGTAAATTATCAGTGGTTTCCGTGCCGGACAAATATAAACCTCAAAATGTTGTAATGCTAATATGATTGCCAGTTATTCCTTCTCCACAGTGGAATAATTTCTCTGATGGACATTAAACTTCTTAGAAAAATAAGCCACTGGGTGTTCAATGTCCTCTTTGTCTGTCTGCAACAGCACCGCCCCGGCTGCTTCGTCGCTAGCATCTGTTGCTAGGGAGAAGGGTTTTGAAAAATCAGGCACATTCAATACAGGGTGGTGACACAGAATCGCCTTCAGACTCTCGAAGGCTTGTTGACAAAGGTCGTTCCACACAAACTTCGCATTCTTCGGCAAGAGCTTAGTAAGAGGGAGGGTAATATCCGCAACGTTTTTGCAAAACTTCCGATAGTACCCCACCATCCCCAAGAACCTTCTCAGGGCTCTCTTGTCCGTTGGGATGGGAATTTCAGAGATAGCCTGCACCTGAGCCTGCATGGGTGTCAGCTGCCCCTGTCCTACCACATACCCCAGATAAGTGACCTTAGCGTGACCGAACTCACTTTTCGCGAGGTTCACTGTCAGGTTAGCTTCAGACAGCCGTTTAAACAGTTCCTCTACCGCCACAATGTGCTCCTCCCACGTGTCACTCCAGACCACTAAATCATCAATATATGCTTCTGCGTCCTTTAACCTTTTTATCACTGAATTAATCATCCTATAGGGGTGTTGCTTAATGGGCTGATCTGAGGTGACAACAACATCATGTACCATCCCCTTGTCTCACCTCGGGACATCCGGACATACATCTGCATGCCAGTTAATTAGCTTTATCAGCGGCTCGCTCTGTTCGGGGGTTAAGTGAGAGACCTTATCAGCAAAGTTGGCCAAAACAATAGAGTTCTCCAATCTGGACGGCACCATATTTATCTTTTCAAAATGGGTTTTCCCCTTATCATTTGGCACCCCAGCCTCATTAATTTTCGTGATAACACCGACTAGATCTGCTTTCTGATCGTGGTAAGCTTTTAACATATTAATAGGCTCTAGCTGTGTCGGCTCACATCTACAATACTCAATAATATCCTTCCTCATGTTCGGCCAGTAGAACTCTTTCATAATTCTATCAACTGTTTGCCGGCTCAATACAGCCAGTCGGAGTCGTCGTTTTTCCTTTCCCCGTCTCCTTCTTTGGGGCAAAATACCTGGATGCAATGTGACCAGCTTTCCCACATTTATAGCATACGACCCGAGGAGACTTCCTACCAAACTGCTTCCTGTCTTCCTTATCCTTCTCGCTAGTCCCCGGCTTACTTTCTGGCTTTTCCAGTGGACTTTCTCCGCCCTCTCGACTACCCTTGTGGTAGCTCTTGCTCGGGGTAAACTTTGCTTTGTGTGTTACCGCGTACTCATCCGCTAACTTAACAGTTGCGGCTAAGGTTTCTGCCTCTTTCTCATCTGGATAGGGCCTCATACCTTCAGGGACACAACCTTTAAACTGCTCAATCGGTATTAGCTGTAGCAGTCTGTCATAATCCCCATTGACCCCTTTCGAGGCACGCCAACGCTCACAATACATCTGCATCTCATGGGCAAACTCTAAATACGTGCAGCCCCACTGCTTCCTCACATTCCGGAACCTCTGCCGGTATGCCTCCAGGACCAACTCATAAATCCTGAGTATCGCCTCTTTCACCACATCATACCTCTGGGCCTCTTCTGCGGACAATGCCGAGTAAGCTTGCTGAGCCTTCCCCTTAAGTACGCTCTGAAGCAAAACAGCCCACTTATCCCTCGGCCAGTCCTGACTTGCAGCGACTTTTTCAAAATGTAGAAAGTACCGATCAACATCGGCCTCCTCAAATGGGGGAACCAGCCTAACCTCCTGGGTCGCCCTGAACCTTCCACCTTGGTTCGGCATTTGGCCCATCTCTAGTGTCATCTTTAACTTCTCCAGCTCAAACTCCCTTTCCTTCTGCTTCTCTCTCTCTTCCCGTTCTAACTGCCTTTCTCTCTCTCCTCGTTCTAACTGCCTTACTCTCTCTTCCCGTTCTAACTGTTTATTTTCTCATTCTAACTGCTTTATTCAGAACTCGTGCTCGAGTCTCAATTTTTCCATCTGCAGCTGCACTGCTTCTCCACCAGGTTTGCTCATAAACACCACCTCCAGCTCCCCGAGGGGAAACACTCCTTTAGACACATAATGCTCAACGATAGATCTGTGCATCTCCGCTCTCCTCATTGTCGGCTTCCCCTTAAAAAGATTCAACCGTTTGGCAACAGTTGCCAATTCTGATTTCCTGGCATCCTCTAATGCCTCCAAAGTTGGCGCCTTTAGAAATTTCTCAATCTCCATTTCTGCTGTTTGCCTTTTCTTTCTTTTGGGAATTTTAACCCAATCAATTTACCCAGTCCCAAATTTAGCGTTCAAAATCCCGGACGAGATCCCCACTTATGTTACGTACCCCGTAACTGGGTTGCCAAACCAGCAGGATTGGAACGCTCGTTGGAGTCTGTGATTACTGGGAGCTAATAAAGTTTTATTAAAGAAATAAATAATACAGTACACTAATCGTAAGGATATAAATATAACAGGTTAGCAATGATAATACACACGTGTACACAGAACTAGGGTAATAGGAATCAACCAAGCTCTACTGCAGTCTAGGGGTAAAATGATCAATCTTAAGTGAAGCAGAGTTCAGTTCAGTTTAGTGCAGTTCGCGGTAATTGCTGTTGCCGTACCATTGGAGAGAGAGAGAGAGAGAGAGAGATGCACTTTGGTTTCAGGCAGACCTTTTGATGTCTTCGCAGTTGGTTTGGGGCAGACCTTTTGATGTCTTCTATCCCGCTGTGGTCACCGACTATGACCCCTCCATTCTGGATACGATCATTCTCCCGCAGTGAACCCGGCACCCAGGCAAGGGCAGACACACACCCCAGGTTCCCACCAATCATACCTTTACATCCTGTGAGCCTCTGACCGATTCCAGTGAACCGGTCCTCCAAACACTCACCAATTTGTGGGGGCACACTGCTCTTTCCAGGGTCGCATGGCGTGTCGTGCCTTAGCAAACCTGCTCCTTTTATCCCCCTGCTGGGGTATCACCTGTCCATCAAACTTCTAACAGTTCAGGTTGAAAGCAACTGGTCTGTCAATATCTGAATTGTGTTTCTTTCCCGTTAATCTCTCTGTTCTTTCTTATTAGCATTTTGAATGTTTCTCCATTGTCTTCTGTTATCTCTCTCATTAGCATCATCCGTCCGGTAGCTCTGCTGGGCGTCACACATGACAACACGTACAAATTTGGCATGAGACTCTGCAGATCTGTAAATCTTGAGTAACACACATAAAGGGCTGGATCTGATGAAGTTTCCTGAAATGTCGATCTCTGTTGATGCTGCCTGACCTGCTGAATCCCTCCAGCATACTGTATTTGTGGAGGGCTGTTGCAGCAGCAGAGGAATCGGTGAGCAATCACAAAATCTTGGCAGTGCACATGTCACACAACATCTCGTGGTCCCAGAACACATCCTACATAGTCAGGAAAGCTTACCAACTCCTTTACTTTCTGAGGAGGCTGAAGAGAGCTGGATGATGCACATCTGTGTTCCCATCTTACTACAGAAGCGTAGTAGAGAGCATCCAGCAAGATAAATTACTTCACTGTATAAAAACTGCCTCTCCAAAACTGCCCAACACATCAGTGGCACACCCTATTCGCTGTCAGGGACATACTCACTGAAAGATGCCGGGGAAAAGGCCAGTAACATCATGGAGGATGCCACCCACCCTGCTCATGGACTGCTTGTCCCACTCCCATCAGGGTAGCATCTGTGCCGGGATCACCAGACTCAGAGACAATTATCTTTCCTGAAGTGGTAAGGCTGATCAACACCTCCACCCACTATCCTACCCAACCAACACGATTTATCATTTCCTGTCGATCACCTTATGAACAGACACCCCTGTGCCTAGCGTCACTCTATAGATATGCAATCAATCTATGCATACAAGACCACAAGACAATAAGAAATAGGAGAGAAATTAGGCCATCTGGCCCATCGAGTCTGCTCCATCATTTCATCATGGCTGATTCATTTCCCTCTCAGCCCCAATTTTCCACTTTTTCCCCAAATCCCTTCAGGCCCTGACCAATCAAGAACCTATCAAGCTCTGCCTTAAACATATCTAAAGACTTGGCCTCCACAGCCCGATTCCGGCAATGAATTCCACAGATTCACCGCTCTCTGGCTAAAGAAATTCTACTTCATCTCTGTTCTAAATCAACGTCCCTCTATTCTGAGGCTGTGTCCTCTGGTATTGGACTCCCGCACCATAGGAATCATCCTCTCCACATTCACTCTTTCGAGGTCTTTCAACATTCAATAGGTTTCAATGAGACCCCCCCCCCCCGCCATTCTTCTGAATTCCAGTAAGTAACCATATAAACCATATAACAATTATAGCACGGAAACAGGCCATCTCAGCCCTTCTAGTCCGTGCCCAGAGCCATCAAACACTCCTCATATGATGTCTTTCAATCCCACAATCATTTTTGTGAATTTTGTTTGAACGCTCTCCAATGTCAACACATCCTTTCTTAGATAAGGGGCCCAAAACTGCTTACAATGCTTCCAATGAGGCCTCGCCAGTGCCTTATAAAGCCTCATTACACCCTTTTATTTATACCCTAGTCCTCTCGAAATGAATTTGCTTTCCTCACCACCGAGTCAACCTGCAAATTAACCGGTAGAGAACGCTGCGCAATGATTCCCAAGACCCTTTGCACATCAGATTTTTAAATTCCATCCCATTTAGAAAATAGTCTATTATTTTATTCCTTGTACCAAAGTGCATGACCAGACACTGACCGACACTTCTTTGTCCACTCTCCTAATCTGTCTAAGTCTGAATGTAGACTCTCCACTTTCTGAACACCATCTGCCCCTACATCTATCTTCGTATCATCTGAAAACATGGCCTCAAAGTCATCAATTCCTTCATCCAAATCAATGACATGTCATGCAAAAAGAAGTGGTCCCAACACTGACCCCTGTGGAACACTACTTGTCACAGCCAGCCAACCAGAAAAGGCTTGTTTATTCCCATTTTTTGCCTTCTACCAATCAGCCACTGCTTTATCCATGCTAGTATCTATCCTGTAATACCATGGGCTCTTAACTTATTAAGCAACCTCATGTGTGGTACCTTGTCAAACGCCTTCTGAAAATCCAAATACACAACATCCATCTATTCTCCTTCATCTATCCCGCTTGTTATTTCTTCTAAGAGTTCCAACAGATTTGTCAGGATAGATTTTCCCTTAAGGAAACCATGCTAACGTTGGCCTATTTTATCATGTCCTTCCAGGTATCTAGAAACCACATCCTTAGCAATGGACGCTAACATCTTCCCAACCTCTGAGGTCAGACTAGTTTCCTTTCATCTGCCTCCCTCCTTTCTTAAAGAGTGGAGTGCAATTTTCCTGTCTTCTGGAAGCATGTCAGCATCCAATGAGTCTTGAAAGGTCATTACTGATGGCTCCACGATTTCTTCAGCTGCCTCGTTCAGAACCATCGGTTTTAGATCACCTGGTCTGGGTAACTTATCTGCCTTCAGACTTTTCAGTTTCCCAAACACCTTCTCCCCAGTAACAGCAACTTCACTCCCTTCTGCCTCCTGACACTTGGACTTCTACCATATTGCTAATGTCTTCCACAGAGAAGACTGATGGAAAATGCTTATTTAGTTCTTCCACCAGTTTCTTGTCCCGCATTATTACCCCTCCGGCATCTTTTTCCAGTGGTCCAATATCTATTCTCATCCCTCTTTCACTCTTTATATATCTGAAGAAACGTTGGTATCCTCTTTAACATTATTAGCTAGCTTGCCTTCATATTCCATCTTTTCCTCCTTTATGACTTTCTTCAGTTGCCTTCTTTTGGTTTTTAAAAGCTTCCCAATCGTCTGACCTCACTAAGTCACTAATTTCTGCTCTATTATATGCCCCCCTCTTTGGCTTTTATGTAGACTTTAACTTCTCTTATCAGCCACTGTTGGTTAATGCTGCCTTTAGAATACTTCTTCCTCTTTGGGATGTATCTATCCTGGCCTTCACAAGTGCTCCCAGAAACTCCAGCCATTGCTACTCTGTCATCATCCATGCTAGTGTTCCCTTCCAATCAATTTTGGCCAGCTCCTCTATCATGCCTCTGTAATTCTCTTTACTCCACTGTAATACTGATACATCTATCTTTAGCTTCTCCCTCTCAAACTGCAGGATGAATTCTATGGTATTATGTTCACTAGCCCTTAAAGGGTCCTTTACCTTATGCTCTCTAATAAATTCTGCTTTGCTGCACAATACCCAATCCAGATTAGCTGATTCCCTAGTTGGCTCAACCAGGAGCTGCTCTAAAAAAAGCCATCCCACAGGCATTCCACAGATTCTTTCTCTTGGCATTCAGCACCAACCTGATTTTCCCAATTTACCTGCATATTGAATTTCCACACGACTATTGTAACATTGCCATTTTGACATGCATTTTCTAACTCCCATTGTACTTTGTAAACCACATCTTTGCTACTGTTTGGAGATCTCTGTATAACTACCACCACGGTGTTTTTAAGCTTACAGTTTCTTAGCTCTATCCCCACAACGATTCTACACCTTCCAATCCTATGCCAGCTCTTTCTAATAATTTGATTCCATTTTTTTACCAGCAGAGCCACCCTGCCCCGTCTGCTGGTTTGGCTGTCTTTTCAATACAATGTGTATCCTTGGATGGTATGCTCCCAGCTACAAACTTCTTTCAGCCATGACTTAGTGATGCCTATATCATCTGTGCTACAAGTTCACCTACCTTATTTTGTATATTGCATGCATCCAAATATAACACCTGTTGTGGTAGTTAGTAGGTTATTGCTATGCTACTCAGTTAGTCACTCTCATAGGGGAGGAGTTAACATACACTAGCAGCAGAGTTATCGGTAAAGTTCAGTTCAGTATTCTGCATGCTGGCATCCTGGTGTGCTCTGCACTCTCCCTCCATAATGAGCACAACATGGTGTTGAGGTGGTTGATCATTGATGAATTGGTGCTACAGACTAAGTGAGATCGCCAACGAGAAAGAATTTACAGTAAGACTGTTCTTGTTCGCATATATCTATGAAAAAAATCCAAAGGTCAGGTTTGCTCAGCAATGCCTTCACACTACACCTAAAGTGGATACGTTGTAATAATCTGTGAGCCGCTAGCCAGGGGAAGTGCACAGAGACACAGACACAGCAGAGAAGTCAGTTAAACTGTCAGGGAGAGAAAGGAAGACTTTTGTAGTCCAAATAAATAGAATAGTAAATTTAAAAAAGACAAACAGGAAAATGGAGCAAATACCTGCAGTACCCACATCTACTTACCAAATAAATAAAGGCCCCCCCAAGGCATTTGATTTCTTCAGGGGACTTTGAGAGATGGTTCAGCAATCTCACTCAGGCTATTACTGTGGTCAGGCAGAGAGAGAATGTTTGTCAGCAACAGGCAAAACTCAGGCATGTGAACAATGCTGAGGTACAGCTGCGCGCTCTACAAAAAGAAGGGTACAAACAAGGTGCATTCAGAAAGACAACAGGAAGAGATGACAACAGAGCTCAGCTCAAACAAATCAGACAAAATGTCCAACTGCAGGAGATGCAGCAAGTCTCCATTCCACGTCAAACAGCTCTGTCCAGCACAAGAAGTGAAATTTCATTTATTTATTGAGATGCAGTGCAGTATAGGCCACACGCAACCCAGCAATCCCCCAATTTAATCCGAGCATAATCATGGAACAACTTATAATGACCGATTAAACAACCAACCAGTATGTGGGAGGAAATCAGAGCACACAGAGGAAACTCACGTGGTCACAGGGAGAATGCGCAAGTTCCTTACAGGAGGTGGCAGGAATTGAACCTGGGTCAGAAGGTCACAGCCTTTATCACACCATATGGACGCTATGCCTTCAAGAGACTCCCTTTTGGCATCTCATCAGCCCCTGAACTCTTTCAGTTGAGGAAGAACCAAATTCTGGAGGGACTGGAAGACATAATCTGCCATGTGGATGATATACTTACCTTTGGAGGCTCAAGTCAGGAATATGACAAAAGAGTGGAAGCTGCCTTGGAGAAACTGAAACAGGCTGGAATCACCCTGAACAAAAAGAAATGTGAATTTGCAAAGTCGGAGATGAAGTTCTTAGGCCATCAACTGTCCTCAAAGGGAGTGCAAGCAGATTCCGACAAACTGGCAGGAGTTCGGAACATGGAACAACCTATGAATATATCAGAGGCCCACAGTTTCCTTGACATGGAAAACCAGCTGTGAAAGCTCATTCCAGATTTAGCAAAGAAGACAAAGCCACTATGTGACCTCCTCTCTCAGAGAAACATTTGGACCTGGGATGCACCACAGGAGAAATCATTCTCACCACTTAAAGCAAAGCTACTCTTTACCAATATTGGTGTTTTTTGATCCAAACAAAGCGACCAAGGTCAGCAGACCCTTCTTCCTTTGGCCTAGAGGGGGGTGCTCATACAACATTGCAGTGATGTATGGAAACTGGTGACATATGCATCAAGAGCACTGACTCCTGCTGAACAGCATTATGCCCAAATCAAAAAGGAGATACCAGATCTTGTGTAGGGTTGTGAACGCTTCAGCTGCTACTTGATAGGCATTAAATTCCTACTGAAAACGGACCACAATCCACTTGTCAGCCTCCTCAGCTCCGACACTTGGATGACTTACCTCCATGTCTGCAAAGATTCAGAATGAGGCTTATGTGATACTGTTATTACATTGAACATATCCCCATCAAATATTTCACACCAGACACTCTGTCGAGGATGCCATGCAAAAGTGAGTGGACAGAAGATGTCTCCACCCCATGGAAGATACAAACATCTGCTTAGCTGGGGTACATGAAAGCTTTCCTGCATCACAGGGTAAACTGGATGAAATTTGTGCTGAGCTGAAAAAGGATCAAACAGGCATACTGTGAGCATAGACGGCCAGCTGTTTCAAAAGGAGCTCACAAATTTAGACCTCACTGGCTTGAAAGAGACACACTCTCCGTTCTTGCTGGCTTGCTGCTGAAGTTCCAGACCAAGCTGTATCTACATCCTCAGTAACAGTTATACAGCACCTGAAAGCTGTATTCAGTCACCATGGAATAGCAGAGACAAAGGTCACAATTCAGCTGCTCAGAATTCAAAGCCCTTCCTCGGGGCTATAGGTTGAAACTCTGGTCAAGCAGTCTCTCGTACCTACGGACAAATGGTGAAGTGGAAAGAGCAGTACGAACTGTTAAGAGTCTCCTGCTGAAGATCCCAACAGGGCTCTGCCTGCTTATTGCTCCACAGCTCTTGTGAATGGCTACAGTCCACTAGAGACTGAAACAAGCCTGCCCGTTCTTCCTTCCCTTCTCCAACCTCACTTGCCAGACATAGACAAAGTGAAAAATGTTGAGACAACACTGCGTGAGAAAACAAAGAGCATGCATGATCTCAGACACAGAGTACAATCTTTGTCACCGCTCAGGAGGGGTGAAGCTTTTGTGTTTCAGACCAAATCACCAAAGGAACAATAGTCTGGCCAAGAAGGAAACAAATGTGTTGTCCTCCCATACATTCAAAATATCTCGGAAATGATGGCCTGACTGCTCCAAGAACATGGAATTTCAGTCATGCACCAGCCAACAGCAACACTGAGGAGAGGACTTTGCAGAGCAAAAGAACTACCCAAGCTATTAGATGAGACCAATGTGGTTTCAAAATCCAATGTGGGGACTGCAGCAAATATTACATCGACCAAACTGGGAGAAAGCTATCCACAAGTATCCACGAACATCAACTGGTCTGAAGTGTGATTTTCTGAAAACATGTAGACCTCAATCCTATTTATGAAGTAACACAGGCAAGGTTTCAGACCACAATGCATGTTCGCCACGCAGCCAACCAGTGATGAAATTTCTTCTCCTCATCACAATAGAATTTCCGTAATGACGACCAATCAGCTGATTGGAATGTATATAAAGGCAAGCATTCAGAGGACGTCACAATTAACAGCGCACCGACAACGTCTCCAACCATAGTGATGAAACATTTGCAAGCAAATTGCCAAGATCGGAGAACAACATGTCCCAAACATCAACCACCTGAGCTACACATTTTCTGAATTATTTATACATTTGTACTTACTGTGTTTTTATTATTCTGTTATGTTATAGTGTTGTTTGGTGTTGCATCGGATCAGGAGTAACAATTATTTCATTCTTCTTTTCACTTACACAGTGCTTTGACATCAAATAATTGAATTGAATTGACTTTATTTCTTACATCCTTCATATACGAGGAGTAAAACTCATTATGTTACGTCTCCATCTAAATGTGCCATGGGCAATCATTGTAAGTTATAATAAATAGAACAGTCAGTGTAATATAGAGTACACTCAAGTCGGCGTGAGTTCATCAGTCTGATGGCCTGGTGGAAGAAGCTGTCCCGGAGCCTGTTGGTCCTGGCTTTTATGTTGCGGTACTGCTTCCCGGATGGTAGCAACTGGAATAGATAGTGGTTGGGACGGCTTGGGTTCCCAATGATCCTACGACCCCTTTTACACACCTGTCCTTGTAAATGTCCTGAATCATGGGAAGTTCACAACTACAGATGTGCTGGGCTGTCCACACCACTCTCTGCAGAATCCTGCGGTTAAGGGAGGTACAGTTCCCATACAAGGCAGTGATGCAGCCAGTCAGGATGCTCTCAATTGTGCCCCTGTGGAAAGTTCTTAGGATTTGGGGGCCCATACCAAACTTCCACAACCATCTGAGGTGAAAGAGGTGCTGTTGTGCCTTTTTCACCACACAGCCTGTGTGTATAGACCGCATGAGGTCCTCAGTGATGTGGATGCCGAGGAACTTGAAGTTATTTACCCTCTCAACCCCAGATCCATTGATGTCTCCATTCCTCCTGTAACCCACAACCAGTTCTTTTGTTTTTGCGACATTGAGGGAGAGGTTGTTTTCTTGACACCACTGTGTCAGGGTGGTGACCTGTAGGCCACCTCGTTATTGTTTGAGATTAGGCCAATCAACGTAGTGCCGTCAGCAAATTTAAATAGCAGATTGGAGCTGTGGGTGGCGATACAGTCATGGGTATACAGGGAGTAAAGGAGGGGACTCAGTACACAGCCCTGAGGGGCTCCTGTATTGAAAGTCAGAGGGTTGGAGGTGAGGGAGCCCACTCTTAAACCTGCTGGCGACCTGACAGGAAGTCCAGGATCCAGCTGCACAAGGCAGGGTGAAGGCCGAGGTCTCTGAGCTTCTTGTTGAGCCTGAAGTATGGTGTTGAATGCTGAACTGTAGTCCGAGAACAGTATTCTCACATAAGCATCCTTCTCCTCCAGGTGTGTAAGGAGGGTATGTAGAGCAGTGGTTATTGCGTTGTCCGTCGATCGGTTGTGTCGGTAGGCAAATTGTAGGGGATCCAGTGTGGGTGGTAGCACCCTGCAGATGTAATCCCTGACCAACTTCTCAACGCAATTGCTTATTATAGTGGTGAGTGCGGCAGGACGCCAGTCGTTCAGGCACGTTACCTTGGTCTTTTTTTGGATTCAAGATTCAATCATCTTGAATCTTTGACTGTTTAATCTGAATGTCGGGTGCAGGGACAATAAATTTATGCAATTGTCTATCACATTTGTGTTGGTAGGACATTTATATGCAGAGATTGTCAGTCCCGTTTGGGAAACAAAGGATCTCCAATTTCATTCCCAACCTCCGCCAGCGGGGCACACCTTCCACGCAGAAGCGGCCGAGAGCGCATGCGCACGACCGACATGACGTCAGAAACACGCGCACTGCGGATCTTCGAAGTGGAAGCCGCTGGAAAGCAGGTAGGAGCGAAACGTCGCGTCGTGGGATGTTTCACCGCTGAGGCTGAATCCGGGAAACAGCCCCTGGGTGGGGGAGAATAGGCGCGGGTTCCAGAAACCCTGCGGGCCGCCGAACGAGCTCGGCGCAATTTATTCCCCCCACCGCGCCGTGACTGGGCTTTGTGCTGCCAATCTGTCCCAAGATACAGTGCAAACCGAATCTGCGCATGCGCGTTTTGCCTGGCCCGATACTTGTAGGGTGGTTTCTGGGCAGCTGGAGATTCTGGGTACGAAGGCCACCATTGCTGTTGCGCCACCCTTTGTACATTCTGTCTGGGCTGCAAGTGAGACTGAAAATTCACGCAGATAGGTTTTAAGTCAGTGGGCTGTTCAGACCCAGCCGGCATGCCGATCTTCCTAGCTTTTGGCTATATTTGGAAAAATATATATTTTGTTTATTTTCATAAACCAAATACAGTAGGTTATGTATTACGTATTCTAAAAAAGGAAATTATAAGCAAGTTACCCTGACTTCAGTTGTTGCAATCCATTATTAAGGATTAGATTTTACGGTACTTCGAGGCACAAGATAAACTAGGCAAACGTTAGCATATTTTGCTTAAGGGGATATCTTGTCTGATAAACCTTTGGAATTCTTCGAGGAAATATAACAGGCGGGATAGACAAAGGAGATTCAGTGGATGTTGTTTACTTAGATTTTCAGAAGGCCTTTGACAAAGTGCCTCACATGAGCCCATGGAAACAAATTACTACACATAGAAGGTTGGCTGACTGGCAGAAAGCAAAGAGTGGCTGTAAAGGGGGCCCTTTTTGCTCTGCTCCAGTTTCCTCCCACCTTCCAAAGATGTACGAGTTAGTAGGTGAAATGATCATTTCAATTGGTGAGGGATAAATCGGGGATTGCTGGGTGGCTTGGGTTGAAGGACAGGAAGGGTGTATTTCACACGGCATCTCAATAAATAAATAAATTCAGTCATGAACGGATTGCAGGGCAAACTCCATGGGCTGAATGGCCTAATCGTGCTGCTATGACCTCTGGTCTATTTTTTAAATAATACTTGTACTAAAATAAGGAACTAAGTTTAACCAACACACATAAAAGTTGCTGGTGAACACAGCAGGCCAGGCAGCATCTCTAGGAAGAGGTACAGTTGACATTTCAGATTTTCCATTGAAAAATAACACCTGATAATACGTTCACCTGAATCAGGTGGGAAAGTAAAGGATGTGGGTAAAATAGTGATCGGGCACAGAGACAGGTCCTGTGGAAAAGTATCTCTTGTTTTGGTTTCTTCTGCTTCTTTTACAAATGATCTACATTCGTGTGTCCTTCAGTTCTTGTACTTTCTGCCCACAGGAAGAGTTTTTCTCTGTTTACTGGTGGTGTTTATACTCGATCAGATCTAGCCCAACCGTCTGCTCCGAGAGCAGCCCCACTTCTACAGTCCGTCCAGACAACAAAAATCCCTCAGCCCCAGATCGATTATTTGTCCCCAGCAAAAAATCTTCAAAATTACTGATCTGCACTCTACTGGAATGCCAGACTTGATCTCGTGCTCAAGTCAAAGTAAATAAATAAATACATTTAATATCAAAGTGCGTAGATGTCACCTCGTACTAACTTGAGATCATTTTCTTGCAGGCATTCACAGGGAATAAAGAAATACAATAGAATTTGTGAAAATTATACTTAAAACTGACAAACAACCCATGTGCAAAAGATAACTAACTGTGGAAATAAAAAAATTATATACTGAGAACATGAGTTGTAGTGTCCTTGAAAGTGAGTCCATAGGTTGTTGAATCAGTTTAGAGTTGAGGTGAGTGAAGTTATCCACACAAAGTATCAGGTATTGTTCATGGATTCATGGACTGTTCGGAAATCTGATGGAGGAAGAAGCTGTACCTGAAATGTTGAGTGTGTGTCTTTAGGCTCCTGTACCTGATCCTGATCCCTGATGGTGGCAATGAGAAGAGAGCATGTCCTGGGTGGTGGGGGTCTTTAATGATGCACGTGGTGTTTTGAGGCGTTGCCTTTTGAAGATGTCCTCGATGGTGGGGAGGGTAGTGCCCGTGACAGAGGCAGCTTTGCATTGGAATGCTCAAAAGTACCAAGTGTGGAGAGAGGTTCAGCCGGAGGGGAAGAGCTCTCCAGTCACTGGCAGGAAAGTACCAGACGCGTGTTCTCTGTGTGTGAGGTTACGTTAAACTAACCTGAGGAGAAATCAGAAACATTTCACACGAGGGTCAGACAGGTGATTTCTCAGTGCAGGTTAGGGATTTTACCTGCTTTGTGTGGAAAGACGTTGATTGCTGTATCCTCCAAATCAAGATAGCGACCTTTTGCAGGCAGCTAAAAGAACTTCTGATGTACCTCTCAACGGTCAGAGCAGACTTGATGGGCCGAATAGCCTAATTCTGCTCCTATATCTTATGGTCTTATGATCACTGCGATATGCAGCCGATCATTCCCTTGCTCTTAAACTATCTAAAACACTGGTTCCCAATTGTTTTGGGGTTATCGCCCCCCCCCCCCCCCCGGCTCCCAGACCACGTCCCCATTGCTACCCCCCCCATCCTGCCTTTCTGGCCATTACATAAAAACTATAAAGTATTTTGATTCACAATGCAGACATAGAAACTGCAAATTCAAAGCATGAACAAATATTGCATAAACAACTCAAATCTGTTTCAAGCTACAAGTAAAATGATTTTTTTATTTGATTACAATTAAAAACAATTTTCATCAACAGTTTTAGAGAGTACATTAGTTATCCAACTTGTCAGTATTTCATTGCTTTTTCACCTTTCAGTGGGAAGGATGGGCTAGGTGCAATGATATCAGCTTCTCAACACCAGGCTGAATGCCACTTGGAAGTATCTCAGATCCCCACATCCAATAATTTGCAGACTGTTTTGTTGTTTTAAAAGAATTTGGGTGACTCCACTAAAACCGCGCTCCGCTAAATATGATATTGGAAAGGCAGTAAAGAACACCTTAACCTTTTTCCAAAGTGTAGGACAGTGTTGAGAGATTTCTTTCTGCAACCAAAGATCTTGATATGTTTCAACTCAAAGTCATTTTGTAGTGAGATCAGTAATTCCTCCATCCTTCCTGTTAATTCCTCATTACAAATGTTCAAGAATGGATTTATTACCCAATCTGGAATTTGGATTGAGAGGAGATCCTGAAATCTCTCTGACGTGTCGTTATGCAGCTCACCCGGGTGGGCACAGTATGGTTGAAGATCATCTGGTATTCTTTCTCCCCCTTCCAAGTCAGAGAGGCTCAGAGATTGGAAAAGGTCACCACAGCCAACATTGCACTTAAGTAGGGCTAACTTGAACAGAATGTGCAGACAACTGATGTGACAGATAAGATTCACATCATTTCCTTGCAATTGAAGACTGATTTCATTAAACTTTGTGAATAATTCTGACAATTAAGCAGTATCATACCCAATATTCTTGAGTCAATTACTGAATGAAGCATTAGAATCTTCAAATAATTTTATCTCAGTTTCAAAAAGTGCATGAGAGCATCTCAGGCAGTTTCCTTTTGAGAGCCATCGGACTCTGTGTGGAACAGCAAGCATTCAGACTGTTTACCATCCTCAATACAAAGCTCTTGAAATTGTGAGAATTGATGTTACTTACCACTGTGATATCTGGAACAGCATTGAATGATTTATGCAGCCAATCGCTTAGGTTTATTGTGACAAGATGTTGTCTGATAATTAAACAGCGAATGGTAACTATGTTAGCTACAACTCTATTCAATAAAGTAATAACCTCACGGCAGTGTCCTATCATTGATGCACAAGCAAGAATGTTGGTGAGTGGAATATCCTTTCTGTTGGAAAATTCCCCAACAACCCAAATATTGTCTCCCCCTTCGTATCTGTTTCCAGTCTCCCTGCAAATAACAACTCCTGAACCATGCTTTCATTCTTTATGAAGTGAACATAACCAAGAAGCAACAATTCATTGTCTGGCAAAGTTGACTAATCCAACAGCGGGACAAATTCTGTTGTCCTAAGTATGTCACACGTAGTGGTTACTTGGACACAAAGCAAAACCGCTGAGGGACTTGAGTACGGGAGTTGAAACCGGGTGATGCCCTTCCTGGATAACCAAGCTCCAAGTTGAAAAAATTCTTATAGCAATAAAAAAAACTAATGAAACTAGAATTTGTGATATAGTGAAATTAACGTAATTAGCATTCCAATTAGTGAAGTTAGCAGCCAATAAATATTATCATTCCCTGTAGGCCTCCCTCTGGCTAAGCTGACTGAGACAAAGTGACAATATGTAACTAGACCCATTCACTTATACCATGCTCCAACCCACACGACAAATTACCTGTGATAAACACACAAATCAAAATATAATACTGAAAATAGAAATTAGGTACATGGCACTTACATTTCAGAATGTGTCTTCCACGTTCTCAGACATTTCATCTATTCATCTTCGAACAGAGTTGTCTCTGAGGGAGTTGCTTTAATTTTTTAATGTGGTGACTTGTGCAAGTCTGTTCTCAGAACCTCCCTTACTGCTGGCAGAATCAGTTCTTCGCCAATTGCACAGGGTTTATCAGATTTAACAATGAGCAATGAAGCACACAGACCATCACTATTTTGTTGTGAAATGTGAGTAACCATGTTTTGAAGTGTTTCCATTTCTGAAGGTCCGTTCCTGTTCTATGTTCTATATTCCAGCACATTCCTGCTGAAGACAGGCTGCACCCAGAGAGGGAATTGTTCACTATGTCCTCTGACTTGAGGAGACAACAGCGGGTTCGTACCAGGGATAAATCATTCTCATGTTCTGAGTGTGGGAAGGGATTTAATTGGCCGTCTGATCTGCTGCGACACCAGCGCACTCACACCGGGGAGAGGCCGTTCACCTGCTCCGAGTGCGGGAAAGGATTTGCATGCTCCTCCAACCTCCTGAAGCACCAGCGGGTTCACACCGGGGAGAAGCCGTTCATCTGCTCTGAGTGTGGAAAGGGGTTCAGTCAGTCGTCCAACCTGGAGATACACCAGCGCACGCACACCGGGGAGAGGCCGTTCACCTGCTCCGAGTGCGGGAAGGGCTTCATTCTGTCATCCAAACTGGTGACCCACCGGCGGATTCACTTTGGGGACAGGCCGTTCACCTGCTCGGAGTGTGGGAAAGGGTTCACTGAGTCTTACAACCTGCTGACGCATCAGCAAATTCACACCGGGGAGAGGCCGTTCAGCTGCTCCGTGTGTGGGAAACGATTCAAACATTCAGCAGAACTGATAATGCACGAGCGAATTCACACTGGAGAGAGGCCATACGTCTGCTCTGAGTGCGGGAAGGGATTCATTCGGAGGGCCAACCTGCTGACACATCAGCGGATTCACACCGGGGAGAGGCCGTTCACCTGCTCCGTGTGTGGGAAGGGGTTCGTTCAGCTGTCCCAAATGCAGGCACACAAGTACATTCACACCGGGGAGAGGCCGTTCACCTGCTCCGTGTGTGGGAAGGGATACGCACGGTCATTCTGCCTAGCGAGACACCAGCAAGTTCACACTCGGGAGAAAGTGTAACTGTGTGACACGTTGACACTAAAACACTGCAGTCACCGAGACACCAGTGAGTTCACAGTGACTGCAGGCTGTTGCCTTCTGCAGTTCCTGACACCACTGACCAGACCAAGGACTGAACCCTGGTCAGTTTGGGATTTGTTTCTGATGATGTCCGTAAATCTTGTAACTGGACTGGCCTTTTATATTCCTGAATCAGTGTGAAATAAATCAAATCTGTTTTAATCTGTGTCACAGGTCCTTTCAATCGGTAACACTCCCGCAGTGAAGTAGGGAGCCAAGCTCCTTGGCCAGACTCGTGTTCCAGCCTCCTCCCAGAGTAAACCTGCTGCCAATGGCACCAGGCTCCATTCTACTCACTGGCTTCAGGAGAAGTTTGAGTGTTGTACTGTGCAACATCTGAACAAAGGTGAATCTTAAAAAAGTGTGAGGTGGTGCTAACAGAAATGATTCTGTAATAGTCTGAGGGTGTTGGAGTGCAGGAGTTTTACTCTGTCTTCCCTTTCTGTGTTTATTCAATCATCCCTGCTCATCATCTCAATCCCTCCCTGAGGTAAGGGGTAACACAGAACCATGAGTACAAAATTCTGAGTGGTATATGTAGATTGGGCAAATGCAAGCAGGCTTTCCCGTCTGAGGTTGGGTGAGACTAAAACAAGAATGAAAGGTGAAATGTTTAAGGGGGGGATGTTCTTCCGGCAGAGAGTTGTGACAGTGTGGGACGTGTGGATGCGGTTTTGATTTCAAACGTTAATGAGAAGTTCCCAGGCTTGTAATGCTCTGTGTCTCCATGACACACTGTCCCCACTCTGGGGGGGGGGGGGGGGTGAAGAGCTTTCCCATGTGGGACTTACTGCAGACTGAAGGACAAGACGAGAGCTCCCTGGTGCCTTATCCCAGACTTTCCTCGTCCATCATGTCCCTGGGAGGATGTAATTGATGTTTAACTGTTGGTTGCCAACTCTTTTTGATAGTGGAGGTGGAAGGACGTGACCAATAAATAGCTCAGGTGGGTCTCTGCGATACAGGACCATTCTGACAAGTATGAGGTCCTGAGGGCAGCATAGAGACATACAGCACAGAAACAGGCCCTTCAGCCCACATAGTCCATGCCAAAACCATTTAAACTGCCCACTTCCACCGACCTGCACCAGGACCACAACCTTCTGTACCCCTACCATCTATGTGCCTATCCAAACTTGTTAAACGTCTGTGCTGGCAGCTCATTCCACACTCTGACGACCCTCTGAGTGAAGACATTTCCCATCATATTCCCCTTAAACTTCTCACCTTTCACCCTTAACCCATGACCTTTGTTGTCTCACCCAACCTCAGTGGAAAAAGCCTGCTTGCATTTGCCTTAACTATAATCCTCATCATTTTGTGTACTTCTATCAAATCTCCTCTCCATCTTCTATGTCCTAAAGAATATAGTCTGAACCCATTCAGTCTTTCCTTATAACTCAGGTCCTCCAGACCCAACAACATCCTTGTAAATTTTCTCTGCCTTCTTTCAACCTTGTTTACATCTTTCCTGTAGGTAGGTGACTAAAACTACACAGAATACTCCAAACAACAACAGGAATTCTGCAGATGCTGGAAATTCAAGCAACACACATAAAAGTTGCTGGTAAACGCAGCAGGCCAGGCAGCATCTCTAGGAAGAGGTGCAGTCGATGTTTCAGGACGTTTCAGTCGTCGTTAGTCCTGATGAAGGGTCTCGGCCTGAAGCGTCAACTGCACCTCTTCCTAGAGATGCTGCCTGGCCTGCTGCATTCACCAGAATACTCCAAATTAGGCCTCACGGATGTCTTATACAACTTCAACATAACACCCCATCTCCTGTACTCAGTACATTGATTTATGAAGGCCAATGTGTGGAAAGCTTTCCTTACGAACCTATCTACCTGTGACACCACTTTCAATGAATTATGGACCTGTATTTCCAGATCTCTTTGATGTACCACAGTCCTCAGTGCCCTACTGTTCACTGTGTAGTACCTACGCTGGCTGGTCCTACCAAAATACAACACCTCACACTTATCTGCATTAAATTCCAGCTGCCATTTTCCCAGCTGATCCAGATCCCTCTGCAAGCCATGACCGCCTTCCTCACTGTCCACTATATCCTCAATCTTGGTGTCATCCACAAATCTGCTGATCCAATTAACCACATTGTCATCCAGATCATTGAGATGGACCACAAACAACAATGGGCCCAGCACCGATCCCTGTGCCACACCACTGGTCACAGGCCTCCAGTCAGAGAGGCAACCATGTACTACTGCTCTCTGGCTTCTCCCACAAACCCAATGTCTAATCCAATTTACTACCTCATCCTGAATGTCAAGCAACTAAGGGCCCATCACCGCCCGCTCTGTGGAATGGGGCCAGAAACAGAGAGAGGATCAGTACAGGGCAAGAGTTATGTATGGTCAGGGGCATTGCTAGGAGAATGGGCCCGTGTCAGAGAGGAGGGGATCACTGTCGCATCTGAATCAGAAGCAGGAGTTGGCGATGGACCCCTTGAGTCTGCTTCACCATTCAGAAAGGTCCCGGCTGTGGTCCTTGTTCACCCTCCCTTCAGATCTGCAGATTGCTGTTTCATTCCAGATGTTAAATCTAATGTCAATCTTCATGTGAGTTTAAATCCACCAGAGTCCAGGATTGGACAGTGTGCCTTATCAGGATAGGTTGAGCAAGCTCTTTAGAGTGAAGGAGGATGAGAAGTGACCTGACAGAGGTGTGCAAGGTGAGCGGAGGCAGAGATCGAGTGGGCGGCCAGAGACTTTGTCCCAGGGTGGAAGTGGCTAATGCAAGGGGTGATTGGAGGAAAATATGCGGGGGATGTCAGAGGTAAATTTTCTTTTACAAAGAGTGGTGAGTGTGTGGAACCCTCTGCCTGGGTTAGTGGTACAAGCAGATACGCTTGGGGACAATTAAGAGATTCTTAGAAAGGCACATGGATGATAGAAAAATGGAGGGCTATGTAGGAGTTCGATTGTTCACAGAGTAGGCTAAAAGCTCAGCACAGCATCATGAGTCGAACTTCCTGTGCTGTGCTGTAATGTTCTCTGTTCTATCTCCACACTCCAATTGTACGTACATTTCAGCCTTGAGTGTCGCTGGTGGCTGGTTGTCGATCATCTTAGTCAGAACTTCTCTGCAGGATGATGCCAGAGGCCCAACCCTTCATTATGACCTTCCCTCAGTGCACCAGACCGCGTCGAGCACCATTCCCATCTCACACCAGCAGTCCAGGGCAGGTAGTGTTCATCCCAGATAATTGCCTGTCACAAGCGCAGGAATGGCCGTGGTTTAGATGCTTCGAAAGGGACAGGGAGGGATGTAAAAGAGGTGGGGGAGTGGCATTGCTAATCTGGAAATAATATCACAGTTGCAGAGAGGGAAGATGTCATGGAGGGAACCTATTCTGAGTGTAAGTCAGGAACAGGAAGGGATTCCAGCTGTCCACACTATTGGGAGTGCAAGGGATTCCAGCTACTCAGGACACATTAGGATCAGTACATCTTGGGCAAAATATGTGGCTGACCCAGTTAGCCAGTTTCATGGGAATAGTTAAACAGGTTTAAAAAAATATAGCTCCTAGTTAAATGAATAACAAATTCTGTATTTAAATGAAATACAGAACAAATTTTGTGAGGCCATTGGTTTTTAATTTGATGCTGTAAGGTAATATTTTTGGCTAATGTCAAATGTTTTCGTGGCATCTTGATAAGTGTCGGAATTTTTTAAAAAGTCAAAATAGACAACAAAATGATCAAAAATCACTGCTCTTTGAATCAGCATCCATCGGCCCAAATAGACAATGAAACACAAGCATCGGCCACTGGTGCTTTGTGAAATCTTTTCTCAAAGCAGGGTGTAGTGTCTGATTGCCACACACGTTTTGTTAGAAACTGTTGGGCAACGGTCTCCAGTCCCTTTTAACTGACTGTAAATATGTACAACTAATCGATATGTGTTAACTAGGGGGCCGTGCACAATCCTGATTTGATGGAGACAGCCGTGAGAAGCACGGAGGGAAATCTGGAGAAACTGCTGAAAAGCCTGCTTTGCTGCCGTTGCTACTGTGCAATCGAGAATCTCCAGAGGGGAAGGCCCCAAATCCTCAGCTTTGCCTATCGCCTTTTGCCGTGGCTGGGGTCGAAATACTCGGCAGAGATGGTGCTCGGTGCTTGGTGTCGGAGAGCTGGTCGGAGGCTCGGAGTTTTCGGACAGACTCGGGGTCAGACTGTGGTCGGGTGCTCTCGGGATGCTGCATTGGCAAGTTTGCGGCGTTGGAGGTTCGCCGTCTGCGTGAGATGATGGGACTTTCAAGAGACTTTGAGACTTTTTACCGTTCCCATGGTCTGTTCTTTATCAAATTACAGTATTGCTTTACATTGTTGTAACTATATGTTATAATTATGTGGTTTTTGTCAGTTTTTCAGTTGGTTGGTCATGTGATATCATTCCGGAAAAATGTTGTATCATTTCTTAATGCGTGCATTACTAAATGACAATAAAAGAGGACTGAGTGTCCTCATAATCTAATCTAATCTAACAGCATTCCTCCAGAGCACAAAACAAAATATGACCACAAATCAGTTAATAAAACTTAATTTTAAATGCAAGTGAAGTGTAGAGCGTGGATATCGTAAAACCTGGATAAAAAGTACTATCGACATATTTAAACTTACAAAATATATCAAAGAAACGTGATAAAATGTACCTCGTTTCATCTCAAGTGTTGAGGTATAGAATAGTTAATAAAGTGTGAGGTACAGGTACATCATGCTCAAAGCAAGACAATATTGTGGTGTAAAGTCAGACAAAGGCAACTTCACTCGCCCCAACATTGAAATGTTCCCACAGCCTACGGACTCACTTTCAAAGACTCTTCATCTCATGTTCTCCATATTTATTTATTTATTATTATTATTATTGATTTTATTTTAGCCTTTGCCCTGTTTGTTGGCTTTTTGCTCACTGGTTGAATGGCCAGTTGGTGTGGTCTCTCATTGATTCTCTTTGGTTAATAGTCTATTACGGATTTATTGAGTATGCCTGCAAGAAATTGAGTCTCAGGGTTGTATATGGTGTATAAGTTTACTTTGAAAATCACTGAAAAGAGACTCAGAATGGTATTTAGCATGCCAACACTTTAGTTGTTCAAGCTTTTAAGTACATTTATTTTCAAAGTATGTATACATAATGTGTGTGTATAATACTGTGGCGCGTGGCCAAGTGGTTAAGGTGTCGGTCTAGTGATCTGAAGGTTGCTAGTTCGAGCCTTGGCTGAGGCTGCGTGTTGTGTCCTTGAGCAAGGCACTTAACCACACATTGCTCTGCGACGACACCGGTGCCAAGCTGTATGGGTCCTAATGCCCTTCCCTTGGACAACATCAGTGGCGTGGAGAGGGGAGACTTGCAGCATAGGCAACTGCCGGTCTTCCATACAACCTTGCCTAGGCCTGCGCCCTGGAAAGCTTTCCAAGGCGCAAATCCGTGGTCTCACAAGACTAATGGATGCCTATATATATACATAATGCAGCTTTGAGATTGATCCCCTCACAGGCAGCCACGAAATAAAGAAACCCAAAAGAACCCATTAACAAAAGCCCGTCAAACACCCAGTGGGCAGAGGGAGGGAGAGAGAGAAGTCTGTCCACAGAGCCTCAGTTCAGGGCAGAGCCGAGCAAACGTTGTGCAGTAGTGAGCTGAACCGGCCCGTCCCTCGTCTCGGGCCCCGACATCCTGACTTTTTCAATCTGACCCGGCACTTAAATTGTCAACCAAGTATCTGGATCTGCTGCTTCTGGCACCTGGACTCTGCTGCTGCGATTTGGCCTGCCCCCGGCTTTTCCAATTTGGCCCGGTGCCTCACCTTGGGCCTTGGTTCTGCCGCGCCAAATCACCTCCAGGTCAAATGGGGGGTTACAGGCTATTGTTTGCGGTGAGTGTTTAACAGAAAAGATGAGATTAACAAAGTATTCAGTGGTTTTCTGTGCTTTCTGTGGTCCCTGAGCTTCACCAGCACCATCTTAAACCAGAAGCTGCCATCGGAAAAAAAATCAGCAAAATACATTCAAGCAAAGAGCAGAACACGTACAAATCCATTAACATTCAGTCCCCAGGTCCAAACTTTACTCCAAGAGGGTGGGTTCTGCAAAACATCATTAGCTAAGTCTGCATAATCATTAATAGTCTTGGATAGGTCATCCCATTGTCTAATAAAGCTTCATTCTGGTTAATAACTCCACCCCACTCTGCAGTAAAATGAGGGATAGGTGGAAGGGCAGGAGGTACAAAACAGTTGTCATCGTCGTGTCTATCCCTCGAGGTCGAGGATGATGGTCTTCATTCTGAAGAAGTGGCCCACAGAGCGAAGATGCCTGTGCGTGTATTTTTTTAACGTGTACTTGATGCTGCACTCCAAGAAGCACACGATACTTCACAAATCAACCAACTGATTCCAATGGCATGGAAACCACGACGATTGGAGCTGATGGATTTGTTGCAGCCTTCATCCGCCTTCACAGCCGTTGAGTTCGAAGTAACTTCATCCGCCTGTTCCACCGTTGAGGTCTTGGTTGGATTGTTCTTTGTCAGCAACCTCACCCTCGACCTTACCACCATGGGTGACCCTACCAGGAGCATAGCTCCAGACAGCATTGCTGTCGGGTTCACAGGACCGCACAAGCTTCTCCACCGCGACAAGGTGACAATCCATGGAGAAGATATCTAAGTAAGCCCTCAGCAGTAGCATTGATGTGTACATTCAGTTCAGTAGGTAGCTTTACAACTGGTTTGCCCAGCTGGAGTTAAGTCCCTTAAAGCATTTGAAAGCACAACACTAGAGTTAAGCCAGCCACAGATTAAAGATAGTTTATTTGTAGTGTGTGCTTGCCGTAGCAACGTAAATGTTACAGTGACGTGGGCAACAGACAGAGGCACAACTCAGGCCAGACAGCATCTATGGAAAAGAGTAAACAGTCAGCGATTTGGGCCGAGACCCTGAAAATCCAGAGGTACACACAGAAAATGCCAGGGGAGTCAGCAGGCATGTTTACCTGATTAATATATGTAACCCTCAGGTTCTGTCGGCGGCGTTAGTCCAGGGAAGACAATCTCTGGCCCCACCAAACGTGTGAGATTGAGGTGCAGAACCTCCCGTTTGTGTGGATGCTGCATGATTTGTTACCCTGTTACAAATTAGTACCGCGAAATAACAGATAGTACACCATATGCAATTAAACAAGTTAGCTTTATGATTCTTAATTTGACTAAAGGGTTAGTAAAGTAAAACAAAAAGAAAAGAGCCCATTTTAATGAAACAGTTTAATGTGCACAAGTTGGAGCTCACGGTTTCCCTTCCACTGGTCCTCCATCGATTTCCCCTGGGCCTCGTTGACTCCTGGCCCACTCCAATTCCAATCCATCCTGCCGTCTACGACCTCTCCTTTCTGTCATCTTCTCTCTCTCCATCTCTCACGGAACAAAAGACTCAGATCACCTCGGTGTCAGGCACACAGCCAGAAAAAACACTCCCCTCATTGGACGGTGCAAATTCCAAAGCTCCCGTTATCTCCAGCCATAACCAAACACTGCTGCTACAGAAAAACTATTACATTAGCAGTGAAACCTTTCGCAGGGTGTTACATATTTATTGAAAATTATATTTTTATGCATTGCATTGTACTGCTGCCGTACAGATCACATGTCATTGATGATTAAAGCTGAAACCAGATGTACAAACGTGGAACACCATGGCACAGTACAGACCCTTCGACCCACGGTGGTGTTTCTGTCTCCACACAACACCTTTGGATTTCATTGCTTTTGGCAGATAAGCATTTCTAGGTGGCTCTCTTTGCCACTTTTATTCATTTCCCATCCAATTCCTTGCTAATCAGCCTGGCTGCTCGGGTGTTTGTTTCACCGAGTGGGATCTTGGGATTACTTTGGGCAGGAGGAGGCCAGTCAACTCACATGCCAACTCTGTGTGTGCGGCCATCTATTCAGTGCTGTCCCAATGCTCTGCAAATTCTGCTGATTTCTCGGTCCAGATCGTTGACTCTTTTCCATAGATACTGCCCAGCCTGCTGACTTCCTCCAGCATTTTGTGCGTGTTGCTGTGGATTTACAGCGTCTGCAGATTTTCTCATTTCTGTCGCTTTGCAAATGATTCCCTGTGAAGAGTCATTGCAATCCCTCTTTGACAGCCCGGATTGCCTCTGCCTCTGGGAACTGTGGATTTCATCATAAAAATGTTGATCTCTGTAGATGCTGCCGGGCCTGCTCAGCTCCTCCAGCATTTTGTATTTGTAGAAGTTGTCTCTTCACATCTGTGCCACAGCACTGGAACGTGTGAGCAGCTTCAAACTCCTAGGACTCCGTATCTCACACACCCCTTCCCCTTATGGTCCCGCGACACCTCTGCTTTCTCACGAGGCTGCAGACAGCTGCACTATTCGCAGTAATGCTCAAGTCCTACTGCAGATGCGCAGCAGAGAGTATTCGAACACTCCGCGTCACTGCGTGAGACAGAAGCTGCACCATGGCGGACAGAAAGGGTTTACAGTGGGAAGTCAAAAGGGCCCAGTGCATCACTGGCACCAGGCTGCCCACATTCAAGGACTCAGTATACAGAAAGGTGTCAGAAAAGGCCCTGTACCATCATGAAGGATCACACCCACCCTACTCGTGGACTGTTTGGCCCACCACCATCAGGGAGAGACTACATAGCATCCACACCAGGACCACCACACTCAAAAACAGTTTCTTCCCCCAAGCAGTAAGGCTGATCAACACCTCCACCCCTCCACACCCCGACTACCAACCACCACGACTTCATCATTTCCTGTCAGTCACCTATGTACAGACTCTGTGTGCCTAACGTCACTTTATGGACTTGATATCAATCTATATACATAATCTATCTTTTTATTTATATTTGTTTTGTTTTTTAATCATTGTATTCTGTATTTTATTGTTTTTTTTGGTGCATTGCATCCAGAGTCACAATTTTGTTCTCCATTACACTTGTGTACTGGAAATGACCTGAAGCGATCTTGAATCTGAATGTCGGGCGCAGGGACAATAAATTTATGCAAATATCTATCACATTTATGTTGGTGGGAGGTTTATCTGCAGAGATTGTCAGTCCCGTTTGGGAAATGCGCCCTGTACAACGGACGCAAACAACAGGAATTCTGCAGATGCTGGAAATTCAAGCAACACACATAAAAGTTGCTGGTGAACGCAGCAGGCCAGGCAGCATCTCTAGGAAGAGGTGCAGTCGACGTTTCAGGCCGAGACCCTTCGAAGGTGCTGCCTGGCCTGCTGCGTTCACCAGCAACTTTTATGTGTGTTCCCTGTACAAAGGATTTCTGATTTCATTTCCAGCCTCCGCCAGCAGGGGGCACCCGTTCCATGTAGCAGCGGCCGAGCGCGCATGCGCATGATCGACGTCACGTCAGAAACGCGCGCACTGCGGATCTTCCAGGTGGAAGCCGCTGGAAAGCAGGTAGGGGTGAAGCGTCGGGCCGTGGGGTGTTTCACCGCTGAGGGTGAATCCGGGAAACAGCCCCTGGCCGGGGGGGAAAACTCAGTCCAATTCCAGTAAACCCCGCGGACGGCTCCAGCCATTACCTCCCCCGCCCGCCAACCTGACCCAGCGCAGCAGAAACACGAGAAGACCCAGCGCGACATACGCAGAATGCTGCAGGAACATTGCAAAAAAGAGTAAACATTCAATGTTCATCAAGCGTCTCGGCCCGAAACCCTACTCATACATTGCGACCCAACTCGGCACATGCGCGTCAGCTGCCACCTTTTGTTTGCAGGGCGGTTTCTCGGCCGCTGGGGATTGTGGGTACAATAGCCACCATTGTTTTCTCTGCGCCTGCGCTTTCTCGTCTGTAAGTGGGTCTGAAAATGCAAGCAGATAGATTTTAAGCCAGTGGGCTGTCCAGATCTAGCGACATCCCGATCTTTGTAGCAGTCTGTTTTATATATTTATTTTAATATATTATCTATGTTCATATGTTATCCAGTTTCTTATGATGCTTGTACAAAAATCAGGAGCAGTTTATTTTCATTGAAAAATAATCCCTGATAATATATTCATCTCGTGGGAAAATTAAGGATGTGGGTAAAATAGAGTGAAGGAGCACTACAGCACAGAAACAAGTCCTTCAGAGATATAGATCTTGTCATATTATCTTTCATAAACCCACTGACTCTCACAGCTATCTGGACTATTCCTCTTTCCACCCTGTCACTTCTAAAAATGTCATTCACTTTTATCGGTTCGGTAAGAAGGAGGGATTGGTGGTGCCCTCAACCGTATCTTTCATTTCACACACATCTGCTCTCACCCCATCCCTCCACCACTCTACCAGAGATTGGGTTTCTCTTGTCCTCACCTTCGCCCCCACCAGCCTCTGCTTCCAGCACATAATTCTTCATCCATGGTATTATAGGGAAAGATTCTAGCATGGATAAAGCAGTGGCTGATTGGCAGGAGGCAAAAGACAGGAATAAAGGGAGTCTTCTCTGGCTGGCTGCCAGTGATGGTGTTCCGCAGGGGTCTCTGTTGGGACTGATTATTTTTATGTGCTATGTCAATGATTTGGATGATGGAGTTCAAAGGTTCAATTTAATGTCAGGGAAATGTATACGATATACATCCTGAAATGCTTTTTCTTCATAAACATCCACGGAAACAGAGAAGTGCCCCGAAGAATGGACAATTGAACATGAGAACCCCAAAGTCCCCCCTTCTGCGTATAAGCGGCAGCAAGCAATGAGCCCCCTCCCCCTACCAGCAAAAAAATGTGCATTGGTACCATCACCGAGCCCAAGCAATAGCAAAGATACAGACCAAAGTTACCCAAAAGGCTTCGTATTTCATCTGACATTTGACAACCCACAGGTTCTCTCTCTCCATGGAAAGGGAGAGGGAGGTGTCCCCCATTTTCACAGCGAGCAGGAGACGTAACAACAACCTGGTTATGATCTTAAAAGTCATTTTGTCGCTTTTTTCATGGCTTTGTTGCAAAGTTTACAGACCATATGAAGATAGGTGGAGGGGCATGTAGTTTTGAGAAAGTAGAGAGGCTACAGATGAAATTGGATTAAGAGAATGGGCAAAGAAATGGCAGGTGGAATACAGTGTTGCTCGGGAAGTGTACTTTGGTGGAAGAAATGAAAGGGTTGAATCTTTTCTAAATGGAGAGAAAATACAAAAAATTGAGGTGCAGAGGGACTTGCAATCTTTGTGCAGGATTCCCTAAAGGTTAATTTGCAGGTTGTCTGTGGTGTGGAAGGCAAATGTGAAGTTAGCATTCATTTCAAGAGGACTAGAATATCAAAACAAGGAGTTAATGTTGAGACTTTATAAAGGACTGGTGAGGCCTCACTTGGAGCATTTTGAGCAGTTTGTATCCCTTGTCTTAGAAAGGGTGTGCTGAAAGTGGAGAGGGTTCAAAGGAGGTTCATTAAAATCATTCCAGGATTGAATGGGTTGTCATAGGAAGAGCATTGCATGGCTCTGGGCCTATATTTACTGGAATTCAGAAGAATGAGGAGTGATCTTATTGACACCTATTGAATAGTGAAAGGCCTTGATAGAGTGGATGTGGAGAGGATGTTTCCTATGGTGGGAGAGTCTAAGCCCAGAAGACACAGCCTCAGAATTGATGAGCATCATTTTAGGACAGAGCTGAGGACGAATTTCTTTAGCCAGAGGGTGATGAATCTGTAGAATTCTTTGCCACAGGCAGCTGTGGAGATCAAGCCTTTATGTATATTTAAGGCAGAGCTTAATGATTGGTCAGGAAATGAAGGGATACGGGGAGATGGCAGGAGATTGGGGCCGAGAGGAAAATTAGATCACCGTGATGGGCCAAATGTCCTAATTCTGCTCTTGTATCTTATGGTCTAACTTCCGCCATCTCCAGCGGGATCCCACCACCCCTCTCACCCCCCCCCCCAGTTTTCTGCTTTCCGCAGGGATCGCTGTCTACATGACTCCCTTGTCCATTTGTCCATCCCCACTGATCTCCCTCCTGGCACTTACCCTTGCCAGCAGAACAAGTGTTACACCTGCCCCTACACCTCCTCCCTCACTACCATTAAGGGTTCTAAACGGTCCTTCCAGGTGAGGCAACACTTCACCTGTGAGTCTGTTGGGATCACCTACTGTATTCAGTTCTCGCCGTGTGGCCTCCAGTATGTCGTTGAGACCTGACGTAGATGGGGAGACCGCTTCGCCGAGCACCTACAAGACAAAGCAGAATCTCCCAGGGCCATCCATTTTAATCCCATTTTAAGGAAATGACGGATGAACTGAATAGTGAATAGTGATCGTGAAGGGATCAGTAAGGATCTTTCAAGACTCACTGGAAGCTGGCATAATTCCGGAAGACTGGAAAAGTTGCAGATGTTACTCCACTCTTCAAGGAGGGAAGGAGGCAGAAGAAAGGAAACTATAGGCCAGTTAGTCTGACCTCAGTGGTTGGGAAGAGGTTGGAGTCAATTATTAAGGATGAGGTCTCAGGTACTTGGAGGCACGTGATAAAATAGGCTGTAGTCAGTATGGTTTCTTCAAGGGAAAATCTTGCCTGACATATCTGTTGGAATTCTTTGAAGAAACAACAGGCAGCACAGACAAAGTGGGTGTCGTGCAGCTGGATTTCCAGCTGGCCTTTGACAAGCTGCTGCACATCAGGCTGCTAAACAAGTTAACAGTCCGTGCTATTACAGGGAAGATACTTGCACGGAAAGAGAATTGGCTGATTGGCGGGAGGCAAAGAATGGAACAAATGGAGTCTTTACTGGGTTGCTGCTGGTGACTAGAGGTGTTCCGCAGTGGTCGGTGTTGGGACCGCTTCTTCTCATGGTATATGTCAATGATTTGGATGATAGAATTGTTGGCCAAGTTTGAGGGCAGTACAAAGGTAGGTGGAGGGGTTGGTAGTGTTGAGGAAGCAGGGAGGTTGCAGAAGGATTGAGACAGATTAGGAGAACATGCAAAGAAGTGGCAGATGGAATACTGTGTCAGGAAGTATATGGTCGTGCACTTTGGTAGAAGAAATAGCAGCATAGAGGATTTTCTCATGGGGAGAAAATTCAAAACTCTGAAGTCCGAAGGGACTTGGGCAGGATTCCCTAATGGTTAACTTGCAGGTTGAGTCAGCTGGTGTTGAGGAAGGGAAATGCAATGTCAGCATTTATTTGGAGAGGACTAGAATATAAAAACAGGGATGTAATGCTGGAGCTTGATAAGGCACTGGTGAGGCCTCACCCTGAGTACTGTGAGCAGCAAGGATGTGCTGACATTGGAGAAGGTTCGGAGGAGGTTCGCAGAAATTATTTCGGGATCGAAAGGCTTGTCGTATGGGGAGTGTTTGATGGCTCTGGCTTGTACCCACTGGAATTCAGAACAATGGGAGGTTGTCTCGTTGAAGCCTACCGATTGTTGAAAGGCCTCGATAGATTGGATGTGAAGTGGATGTTTCCTATAGTGGGGGTAGTCTAGGACCAGAGGTGGTGAATCTGTGGCATTCATTGCTGTGGAAGCCAGTTTATTTAGTGTATTTGAAGCCCAGGTTGATAAATTTTTAATGTCAGGTCGTGAAAAGGTACAGAGAATAGGGTTGAAATGGAATTACATCAGTCATGGTCAAATGGCAGAACAGACTCGATGGGCCGAATGGTCTAGTTGGTTCTGCTCCAATATCTTTTGATCTGACCGTATAATTTTCCAGATTGGTAGAGTGGTCGAGAAGGTGTTTGGTGTGTAGGCCTTTGTGAGTTGGGGGACTGAGTTCAGGAGCCACGAGTATTGTTGCAGTTCTACAGAACTCTGGTTGGATCACATTTGGAAAATTGTGTTCATTTCTGGTTGCTATATTATCGGAAGGATTTGGAAGGTTTAGAGAGAGTGCAGAGGAGATTTACCAGGATACTGTCTGGATTAGCGAGGGTGCGGAGGAGTTTTACCAGGATGCTGTCTGGATTGGGGAGAGTGGGGAGGAGATTCACCAGGATGCTGCCTGGATTAGGGAGAGTGCAGAGGAGATTTACCAGGATGCTGTCTGGATTGGGGAGGGGATTCACCAGGATGCTGCCTGGATTGGGGAGAGTGGGGAGGGGATTCACCAGGATGCTGTCTGGATTAGGGAGGGTGGGGAGGAGATTTACCAGGATGCTGTCTGGATTGGGGAGAATGTGGAGGAGATTTACCAGGATGCTGCCTGGATTAGGGAGGGTGGGGAGGGGATTTACCAGGATGCTGTCTGGATTAGGGAGGGTGGAGAGGAGATTTACCAGGATGCTGCCTGGATTAGGGAGGTTGGGGAGGGGATTCACCAGGATGCTGTCTGGATTAGCGAGGGTGCGGAGGAGATTTACCAGGATGCTGTCTGGATTGGGGAGAGTGGGGAGGAGATTCACCAGGATGCTGTCTGGATTAGGGAGGGTGGGAGGGGATTCACCAGGATGCTGTCTGGATTAGGGAGGGTGGGGAGGGGATTCACCAGGATGCTGACTGGATTGGGGAGGGTGGGGAGGAGATTTACCAGGATGCTGTCTGGATTGGGGAGAGTGCGGCGGAGATCTACCAGGATGCTGTCTGGATTAGGGAGGGTGGAGAAGAGATTTACTAGGATGCTGCCTGGATTAGGGAGGGTGGGGAGGGGATTCACCAGGATGCTGTCTGGATTGGGGAGGGGATTCACCAGGATGCTGCCTGGATTAGGGAGGGTGGGGAGGGGATTTACCAGGATGCTTTCTGGATTGGGGAGGGTGGGGAGGGGATTCACCAGGATGCTGCCTGGATTAGGAAGGGTGGGGAGGGGATTCACCAGGATGCTTTCTGGATTGGGGAGGGTGGGGAGGGGATTCACCAGGATGCTGCCTGGATTGGGGAGAGTGGGGAGGGGATTCACCAGGATGCTGTCTGGATTAGGGAGGGTGGGGAGGAGATTTACCAGGATGCTGTCTGGATTGGGGAGAGTGCGGAGGAGATTTACCAGGATGCTGTCTGGATTAGGGAGGGTGGAGAGGAGATTTACCAGGATGCTGCCTGGATTAGGGAGGGTGGGGAGGGGCTTCACCAGGATGCTGTCTTGATTAGGGAGGGTGGAGAGGAGATTTACCAGGATGCTGCCTGGATTAGGGAGGGTGGGGAGGGGATTCACCAGGATGCTGTCTGGATTAGCGAGGGTGCGGAGGAGATTTACCAGGATGCTGTCTGGATTGGGGAGAGTGGGGAGGAGATTCACCAGGATGCTGTCTGGATTAGGGAGGGTGGGGAGGGGATTCACCAGGATGCTGTCTGGATTAGGGAGGGTGGGGTGGAGATTTACCAGGATGCTGTCTGGATTGGGGAGAGTGTGGAGGAGATTTACCAGGATGCTGCCTGGATTAGGGAGGGTGGGGAGGGGATTCACCAGGATGCTGTCTGGATTGGGGAGGGGATTCACCAGGATGCTGCCTGGATTAGGGAGGGTCGGGAGGGGATTCACCAGGATGCTTTCTGGATTGGGGAGGGGATTCACCAGGATGCTGCCTGGATTAGGGAGGGTGGGGAGGGGATTTACCAGGATGCTTTCTGGATTGGGGAGGGTGGGGAGGGGATTCACCAGGATGCTGCCTGGATTAGGAAGGGTGGGGAGGGGATTCACCAGGATGCTTTCTGGATTGGGGAGGGTGGGGAGGGGATTCACCAGGATGCTGCCTGGATTGGGGAGAGTGGGGAGGGGATTCACCAGGATGCTGTCTGGATTAGGGAGGGTGGGGAGGGGATTCACCAGGATGCTGACTGGATTGGGGAGGGTGGGGAGGAGATTTACCAGGATGCCCTCTGGATTAGGGAGGGTGGAGAGGAGATTTACCAGGATGCTGCCTGGATTAGGGAGGGTGGGGAGGGGATTTACCAGGATACTGCCTGGATTAGGAAGGGTGGAGAGGAGATTTACCAGGATGCTGTCTGGATTGGGGAGCATGTTTTAGGGGGAGGGGTTGAGTGAGCTAGGGATTTTCCCTTTGGAGAGAAGGGGGATGGGAAGTGGCCTGATGGAAGTGTACAAGATGATGAGAGGCATAGATCGAGTGGACAGTCAGAGATGTTTTCTGAGGTTGAAAATGGCTAATTAGAAGGGAGCTTAGTTTGAAGGTGATTGGAGGAAAGTACAGAGGGGGGTGACAGAGATGAGTCTCTTAAAATATTTTTATTTATTTATTACAAAGAAACAAAAAAACAGAAAAAATACAGCACATCCACAAAAACCACAACCTTAACAAAATCAAATTAAATATTGAGCAGCAAAAGGGAGAAAAATATAAAGGCAGAAGTAAACATACACAGCAGAGGTGCACCGCACCAAAAAACTCAGACCTCACCCCGTAAGGAAGTCCAATACAGGGCCCCATATCCTTTCAAAGATGTCCCCTCTGTCCTCATTACATAGTCTCAGTCTCTCCAAATGTGCAGTATTTGCCAGTTCTCTCAGCCACAGATTGTACGGAGGCACAGAGTCCATTTTCGGCATTTGCAGGATTAACTTCTTGGCAATCACCCTATCAAACAATACAGCCTTTTTTTCATACCTATTGGCTGAAGATAGGGAGCTTGTTGCTCCAAAGATGGCTATAAGCAGGTCTGGTTCCCACCGTTTCCCAGAAGCCTCAGAGAAACAGTGAAAAATACTTTTCCAGTATGCATAAAGCTTACAACATGACCAGAATGAATGTGACAAGTTACTGCTCACAGATTTACATCTATTACAAACTGGTGAAACTTCAGGGTAGAAACTGTGCAACTTTACTTTGGAATAATGAAGTTTATGTATTGTTTTAAACTGTATAAGTCTGTGTCTGATGTTGACCGAACAATCATGTATACTCTTTAAACACTCATCCCAGACCTCCTCTGTCAGTTCTATACCCAGTTCATCCACCCATGCATGTTTAAGACCTGCAGTATTCACCCGAGCTGCATTATGTAGAATCTGACAAAGATAGGATACCGCACTACGAGTAACAGGATCAAATTTATTTATTGCCTCCAGGGACTCATGTTTGTCTAAAACCTCGAAGTTAGGTATATATTTCCCGACATAATCTCGAATTTGTAAATATCTAAAAAAATCTAGATGCAGGGATGTTGTAAACTGCTTGTAACTGTGCAAATGCGGCAAAGTTTCCATTAATATATAGGTCACCTGCAATACAGATGCCTCTCTGTTTCCAGGTAGGGAAAAACAGTATCATTCAGGCCATTGTCACAAATCGGAGTGTCAATATAAATTTTTGGGGCCTTAATGTGTGGTTGAATCTGCTTCCAAATTCTTACCACGAAGCTGTTACTAAACTGTGACTTATTAACTGCAGTGGGGCTATTAAGGAGAGCTTGTAAGGAAGTCTTCTTACAAAGCACTCGCTCTCTGAGTAACCATGCTGGGCACGAGTCTGAGGTAGAGGGTGGGCCTTTTTTCCACCATGCAAGCATGGATAGGTGGGCAGCCCAGTAATACATTTTAACGTCCGGTAGGGCAAAACCACCTGCTTCCCTGGGCTTTGACAAGTGCTTTTTTGTAATTCTAATGGCTTTATAATTCCAAATGAAGGGTATAATAATTGAATCCAATTGCTTAAAATATGACAGAGGAATAAAACATGGAATTGACTGGAAACGATGAAGAAATCGTGGCAGTACAATTACCTTGATTGCATTAACCCTCCCCACCAAAGAAATTGGAAGGGTTTTCCAAAAGTCAATATTGCATTTAACCTGCTCACCTTTGTTTCGCCAATTCACTTGCAAAAGGTCATCTGGGTTTTTTGTAATAGTCACACCAAGATAGGAGAAATGATCATAAGTTATTTTAAAGGGAATGGACTGTAAATATGCTGTATTAACCACTGCAGTGACTGGCATTAGTTCACGCTTATCCCAATTAACAGAGAAACCTGAGAAACTACCAAAATGATTAATTAGAGTCAGAAGGGCGGGTATTGATGTTTGTGGGCTGGAGATATATAAAAGGACATTGCCAGCGTATAACGAAAGGTGATGTTTATGTCCATGCGTATCAATGGGAGATATCAAAGGGTCCTGTCGGATGCTAACAGCCAGTGGCTCAATGATAACTGCAAACAAAAATGGAGAAAGGGGCAGCCTTGACGAGTCCCACGATGAATTGCAAAAGGGGAGGAAATATTCTGATTAGTGATAATAGAAGCAGATGGGTGTGAATAAATTATCTCAATCCATTTAATGAAAGATGGTCCAAATCCAAACTTCTTAAGTGCAGACATCATATATGGCCATTCCACTTGGTCAAACGCTAAGGATGAGTTTTTTTACACAGAGAGTAGTGAGTGCATGGAACGCCTTGCCAGGGGTGGTGGTAGAGGCAGATACATTAGGGGCATTTAAAAAACTTGTAGTAGCCTCGTGGATGAGAGGAAAGTGGAGGCTGTGGGAGGGAAGGGGTGGATTGATCTTAGAGTAGGTTCAAGGACAGCACAACATGGTGGACTGAAGGCCCAGTCCTGTGCTGTAATGTTCTCTGTTCTGTATTCCAGCACATTCCTGCTGAGGACAGACCTTTCTACGGCGCCCTGAGAGGGGATTGTTCACTATGTCATCTGACTTGAGGAGACCACAGCAGACTGACACCGGGGATAAATCATTCTCGTGCTCTGAGTGTGGGAAGGGCTTCAAATGGCCTTCTCATCTGCAGGTACACCAGCGGGTCCACACCGGGGAGAGGCCGTTCACCTGCTACGATTGCGGAAAGGGATTCATGTGTACATCCAGTCTGCTTAAGCACCGGCGGGTTCACACTGGGGAGAGGCCGTTGACCTGCTCCCAGTGCGGGAAGGGATTCAGTCACTTGTCCAACCTGGAGATACACCAGCGCACTCACACCGGGGAGAGGCCGTTCACCTGCTCCGAGTGCGGGAAGGGGTTCACGCAGTCGTCCCACCTGCAGAGACATCAGCAGATTCACACCGGGGAGAAGCCGTTCATCTGCACGAAGTGTGGGAAGGGATTCAATTGGCCACATGATCTGGTGAGACACCAGCGGGTCCACACCGGGGAGAGGCTGTTCACCTGCTTCGATTGTGGAAAGGGATTCACATGTACGTCTAGTCTGCTTAAGCACCAGCGGGTCCACACCGGGGAGAGGCCGTTCACCTGCTCCCAGTGCGGGCAAGGATTTAGTCAGTTATCCCATCTAGAGATTCACCAGCGCACTCACACCGGGGAGAGGCCGTTCATCTGCTCTGAGTGCGGGAAGTCTTTCGCAAGGGCGTCAAGCCTGCTGACCCACCAGCGACTTCACACCGGGGAGAGGCCATTCACCTGCTCCGAGTGCAGGAAGGGATTCACTCAGTCGTCCCACCTGCTGATACACCAGCGGACTCACACTGGAGAGAGACCGTACACCTGCTGCCAGTGTGGGAAGGGATTCACAGACTCGTCCAGGCTGAAGAGGCACCAACACATTCACACCGGAGAGAGGCCGTTCACCTGCTCCGACTGCGGGAAGGGGTTCACTCAGTCGTCCCACCTGCAGACGCACCAGCGGATTCACACCGGGGAGAAGCCGTTCATCTGCCCTGAGTGTGGGAAGGGGTTCACTGACTCGTCCAGCCTGACCAGCCACCAACACGTTCACACTGGAGAGAGACCGTTCACCTGTACCGAGTGTGGGAAGGGCTTCACTGAGGCATCCAAACTGACGAGCCACCAACACGTTCACACTGTAGAGAGACCATTCACTTGTACTGAGTGTGGGAAAGGATTCACTCACTCATCCCACCTGCAGACACACCAACGCATCCACACTGGGGAGAGGCCGTTTACCTGCTCCGAGTGTGGTAAAGGATTCACTCGGTCATCCCACCTGCGGACACATCAGCAGGTCCACACCGGGGAGAGGCCGTTTACCTGCTCTGAGTGCGGGAAGGGATTCACTCGGTCCTCTCATCTGCAGACGCACCAGCGGACTCACTCCAGAAGAAACTCTTCATCTTCAGTGAATCAACCAGCCTGACGAGGCACCGACACATTCACACTGGGGAGAGGCCGCTCACTTGTTCTGAGGGCGGGAAGGCATCCGCGTGTTCATTCAATCTGCTCCAGCACCAGTGAGTAAGACATAAAGTCAGACAAAATCACCAAAAAGAGACTTGGAATGGCATTTAATGAAACACTTAAATTGTTAATTTAATTTGCCATTGAAAAACACTTAGGCAAATATACTTTATATACTTTATAGGCGCCAAACAATTGGTACTAGAATGTACAATCATTACAGCGATATTCGATTCTGCGCTTCACACTCCCTGGATTACAAATATTAAATATTAAAAATAATTAAAATTGGGTAGTCATTAGAACAAAGAGTAGAACAAGATGTGAAATAACACAAATCCATTAATGTTCAGTCCCCGGGTCCAAACTTTATTCCAAAAGGGTGGATTCTGCAAAGCATGATTTGCTAAATCTGCATTATCTTGGATAGTTCATCCCATTGTGGTGCACGACATCCTGGTATGAGAGGGAAAGCAACCAGAAGTCATGATACATGTTGGCACCAACGACACAGGCAGGAAACATAGAAACATAGAAAATAGGTGCAGCAGTAGGCCATTCGGCCCTTTGAGCCTGCACTGCCATTCAGTATGATCATGGCTGATCATCCAACTCAGAACCCTGTACCAGCCTTCCCTCCATACCCCCGATCCCTTTAGCCACAAGGGCCATATTTAACTCCCTCTTAAATATAGCCAGTGAACTGGCCTCAGCTGTTTCCTGTGGCAGAGAATTCCACAGATTCACCACTCTCTGTGTGAAGAAGTTTTTCCTAATCCCGGTCCTAAAAGGCTTCCCCTTTATCCTCAAACTGTGACCCCTCGTTGTGGACTTCCCCAACATTGGGAGCAATCTTCCTGCATCTAGCCTGTCCAATCCCTTTAGGATTTTATACGTTTCAATCAGATCCCCCCTCAATCTTCTAAATTCCAACGAGTATAAGCCTAGTTCATCCAGTCTTTCATCATATGAAAGTCTTGCCATCCCAGGAATCAATCTGGTGAACCTTCTTTGTACTCCCTCTATGGCAAGGATGTCTTTCCTCAGATTAGGCAACCAAAACTGCACACAATACTCCAGGTGTGGTCTCACCAAGGCCTTGTACAATTGCAGTAGTACCTCCCTGCTCCTGTACTCGAATCCTCTCGCTATAAATGCCAGCATACCATTCGCCTTTTTCACCGCCTGCTGTACCTGCATGCCCACTTTCAATGACTGGTTTACAATGACACCCAGGTCTCGTTGCACCTCCCCTTTTCCTAATCGGCCACCATTCAGATAATAATCTGTTTTCCTGTTTTTGCCACCAAAGTGGATAACTTCACATTTATCCACATTAAATTGCATCTGCCATGAATTTGCCCACTCATCTAACCTATCCAATTCACCCTGCATCCTCTTAGCATCCTCCTCACAGCTAACACTGCCGCCCAGCTTCATGTCATCCGCAAACTTGGAGATGCTGCATTTAATTCCCTCGTCCAAGTCATTAATATATATTGTAAACAACTGGGGTCCCAGCACTGAGCCTTGCGGTACCCCACTAGTCACTGCCTGCCATTCTGAAAAAGTCCCGTTTATTCCCACTCTTTGCTTCCTGTCTGCCAACCAATTCTCTATCCACATCAATACCTCACCCCCAATACCGTGTGCTTTAAGTTTGCACACTAATCTCCTGTGTGGGACCTTGTCAAAAGCCTTTTGAAAATCCAAATATACCACATCCACTGGTTCTCCCCTATCCACTCTACTAGTTACATCCTCAAAAAATTCTATGAGATTCGTCAGACATGATTTTCCTTTCACAGATCCATGCTGACTTTGTCCGATGATTTCACCGCTTTCCAAATGTGCTGTTATCACATCTTTGATAACTGACTCTAGCAGTTTCCCCACCACCGACGTTAGGCTAACCGGTCTATAATTCCCCGGTTTCTCTCTCCCTCCTTTTTTAAAAAGTGGGGTTACATTAGCCACCCTCCAATCCTCAGGAACTAGTCCAGAATCTAAAGAGTTTTGAAAAATTATCACTAATGCAGCCACTATTTCTTGGGCTACTTCCTTAAGCACTCTGGGATGCAGACCATCTGGCCCTGGGGATTTATCTGCCTTTAATCCCTTCAATTTACCTAACACCACTTCCCTACTAACAGGAAGAGGGATGAGGTCTTGAAGTGTGAGTTTCGGGAACTAGGCAGAAGGCTGAAGAACAGGACCTCAAGGGTGGCGTTCTCAGGATTGCTGCCAGTGCTACGTGATAGTGATGGTAAGAATTGGAGGAGATGGCAGTTGAATGCGTGGCTGAGGAGTTGGTGCAGGGAGCAGGGTTTTAGATTTTTGGATCATTGGAATCTCTTCTGGGGAAGGTGGGACCTGTACAGATTGGATGGGTTGCACCTGAACTTGAGGGGGAGCAATATCCTTGCAGGTAGAGGTCTGCCAGTCAAGAAGCATCAGGAATAAAGATGATGAACTGAGAGCTTGGATACATACATGGAATAGTGATGTAGTGGCCATTACAGAGACTTGGCTGGCACCAGGGCAGGAATGGATTCTCAATATTCCTGGATTTCAGTGCTTTAAAAGGGATAGAGAGGGTGGAAAAAGGGGAGGAGGGGTGGCAATACCGGTCAGGGATACTATTACAGCTACAGAAAGGGTGGATAATGTGGCAGGATCCTCTTTTGAGTCAGTATGGATGGAAGTCAGGAATTGGAAGGGAGCAGTTACTCTATTGGGAGTATTCTATAGGCCCCCTTGTAGCAGATGAGATACCGAGGAGCAGATTGGGAGGCAGATTTTGGAAAGGTGCAAAAATAACAGGGTTGTTATCATGGGTGACTTTAACTTACCTAATATTGATTGGCACCTGATTAGTTTCAAGGGTTTAGACGGGGCAGAGTTTGTTAAGTGTGTCCAGGACGGATTCCTGTCACAGTATGTTGTCAGGCCGACTAGGGGGAATGCCATACTAGATCTAGTATTAGGTAACGAACCGGGTCGGGTCACAGATCTGTTAGTGGGTGAGCCTCTGGGGGACAGTGACCACCGCTCCCTGGCCTTTAGCATTATCATGGAAAAGGATAAAATCAGAGAAGACAGGAAATGTTTTAATTGGGGAAGGGCAAATTATGAGGCCATAAGGCTAGAACTTGCGGGTGTGAATTGGAGTGATGTTTTTGCAGGGAAATGTACTATTGACATGTGGTCGATGTTTAGAGATCTCTTGCAGGATGTTAGGGATGAATTTGTCCTGTTGAGGAAGATAAAGAATGGTAGGGTGAAGGAACCATGGGTGACAAGTGAGGTGGAAAATCTAGTCAGGTGGAAGAAGGCAGCATACATGAGGTTTAGGAAGATCTATTGAGGAATATAGGGAAGCAAGAAAGGAGCTTAAGAAGGGGCTGAGAAGAGCAGGAAGGGGGCATGAGAAGGCCTTGGTGAGTAGGGTAAAGGAAAACCCCAAGGCATTCTTCAATTATGTGAAGAACAAAAGCATGACAGGAGTGAAGGAAGGACCGATTGGAGATAAAGGTGGGAAGATGTGCCTGGAGGCTGTGGAAGTGAGTGAGGTTCTCAATGAATACTTCTCTTTGGTATTCACCAATGAGAGGGAACTTGATGACAGTGAGGACAATATGAGTGAGGTTGATGTTCTGGAGCATGTTGATATTAAGGGAGAGGAGGTGTTGGAGTTGTTAAAATACATTAGGACAGATAAGTCCCCGGGGCCTGACAGAATATTCCCCAGGCTGCTCCATGAGGCGAGGGAAGAGATTGCTGAGCCTCTGGCTAGGATCTTTATGTCCTTGTCCACAGGAATGGTACCGGAGGACTGGAGGGAGGCGAATGTTGTCCCCTTGTTCAAAAAAAGGTAGTAGGGATAGTCCGGGTAATTATAGACCAGTGAGGTTTACATCTGTGGTGGGAAAGCTGTTGGAAAAGATTCTTAGAGATACGATCTATGGGCATTTAGAGAATCATGGTCTGATCAGGGACAGTTAGCATGGCTTTGTGAAGGGCAGATCGTGTCTAACAAGCCTGATTGAGGAGGTGACCAGGCATATAGATGAGGGTAGTGCAGTGGATGTGATCTGTATGGATTTTAGTAAGGTATTTGACAAGGTTCCACACAGTAGGCTTATTCAGAAAGTCAGAAGGCATGGGATCCAGGGAAGTTTGGCCAGGTGGATTCAGAATTGGCTTGCCTGCAGAAGGCAGAGGGTCGTGGTGGAGGGAGTACATTCGGATTGGAGGGTTGTGACTAGTGATGTCCCACAAGGATCGGTTCTGGGACCTCTACTTTTCGTGATTTTTATTAACGACCTGGATGTGGGGGTTGAAGGGTGGGTTGGCAAGTTTGCAGACGACACAAAGGTTGGTGGTATTGTGGATAGTGTAGAGGATTGTCTAAGATTGCAGAGAGACATTGATAGGTTGCAGAAGCGGGCTGAGAAGTGGCAGATGGAGTTCAACTCGGAGAAGTGTGAGGTGGTACACTTTGGAAGGACAAACTCCAAGGCAGAGTACATAGTAAATGGCAGGATACTTGATAGTGTGGAGGAGCAGAGGGATCTGGGGGTACATGTCCACAGATCCCTGAAAGTTGCCTCACAGGTAGATAGGGTAGTTAAGAAAGCTTATGGGGTGTTAGCTTTCATAAGTCGAGGGATAGAGTTTAAGAGTCGTGATGTAATGATGCAGCTCTATAAAACTCTGGTTAGGCCACACTTGGATTACTGTGTCCAGTTCTGGTCGCCTCACTGTAGGAAGGATGTGGAAGTATTGGAAAGGGTACAGAGGAGATTTACCAGGATGCTGCCTGGTTTCAAGAATGCATTATGATCAGAGATTAAGGGAGCTAGGGCTTTACTCTTTGGAGAGAAGGAGGATGAGAGGAGACATGATAGAGGTGTACAAGATAATAAGAGGAATAGATAGAGTGGATGGCCAGCGCCTCTTCCCCAGGGCACCACTGCTCAAAACAAGAGGACGTGGCTTTAAGGTAAGGGGTGGGAAGTTCAAGGGGGATATTAGAGGAAGATTTTTTTTACTCAGAGAGTGGTTGGTGTGTGGAATGCACTGCCTGAATCAGTGGTGGAGGCAGATACACTAGTGAAATCTAAGAGGCTACTAGACAGGTATATGGAGGAATTTAAGGTGGGGGGTTATATGGGAGGCAGGGTTTGAGGGTTGGCACAACATTGTGGGCCGAAGGGCCTGTACTGTGATGTACTATTCTATGTTCTATGTTTGTCTAATAATAGCTTCATTCTGGTTAATAACTCTATCTCACTCTGCAGTAAAATGAGGGATAGGTGGAAGGGCAGGAGGTACATATCTAAGTAAGCCCTCAGCAGTATCATTGATGTATATATTCAGTTCAATAGGTGGTTTTACAACTGGTTTGGGTAATACACGGGGTGATTGATAAGTCTGTGGCCTAAGGTAGAAGCGGTCACTTTTAGGAAACCTAGCACATTTATTTTTCATACATTTACACACTTCACAGTTCAGTGGTCGTGGAGCATACGGATCCCTCCTTTGTAGAAGTTGGCGTCTTGGACGTCCAGAAATGGTGTTCGTGGCCTAAAGTACTCAAAGAGTTGAACTGCAGGTGCATGTAACAAGAGCTGTATAACTCATCTCCTTCTCCCCAGGGCCACAAACTTATCAATCACCCCTGCTGTGGACCACCTGGAGGTCCAAAACGCTCTTGTTACATGTACGAGCAGTTCAACTCTTTGAGTGATAATGCAGAAAGTTTGAAGTTAATAACTCATCTCCTTCTACCATAGGCCACGAACTTATCAATCAGCCCTGCTGGGGACCACTTCTACAAAGAAGGGATCCGTATGCTCCATGACCGTTGGACTAAGTGTGTAAATGTAGGTGGGGACTATGTTGAAAAATAAATGCGCTAGGTTTTCTAAAATTGACTCCTTCTACCTTAGGCCACAAACTTATCAATCACCCCTCACATTTGCACAAAACATTAATCAAACTGCAAATGTAATTGTAATTTGTGCTTGAGGTAGCAATGGAATAAGCATCATTCACCACAGCAAATTTCAGGAATGTCCTCTTATCGACAGGCAACATTGGTAGAGAAAAATTATCATGAGAAACAAACCCAATCTGTCAACCCATTGTTTACTAAATCCTCTGGACAGAACCAAAATTCACCTTTTTGATGACAGGAGGTCAAATTTACTCCCTATGTGTTACTAAGTAAGTGGATTAGTAAGAGAAAATCCAAACTCCTCCTTGATATTTCCGGATGTTATGAACCTTGTGCAGGGGGAAAATTTCTAAAGTAGCATTAGTATTTCATCCACACCGTCCACTACTACCATGGAATCCAGATAGATCGTGCCCATCAGGCATCAGCCGAATGCTCAGAGGGTCAGAATCCACAGGTCAGGGGTCAAGGATCAACTCTATTTGCCATATACGTTTGCCCTTAGTGGCCACTGAGTGTATGTTTGTGGTTTCCTGCGGCTGCCGTCTATCTACTTCATAGTTCAATCTGTTATGCATTCGGGGATGCCGTTCTGCACACCACTGTTGTAACGTGTGGTTATTTGAATTACTGTCATCTTCCTGTCAGCTTGAACCAGTCTGGCCATTCTCCTCTGACCTCTCTCATTAACAGTGCTTTTTTTAAACCAACGGCACTGTCGCTGACTGGAATTTTTCCTTGCTTTTCACACCGTTCTCTGTAAACTCTGGAGAATGTCATGCATGAAAATCCCGGGAGATTTTGCGGCTTCTGAGATACTCAAGTCGCCCCATCTGGCACCAACAAACCTTCCACAGTCAAAGTCCCTTAGATCACAATTTTTCCCCATTCTCGTGTTTAGTTTGAACAACAACTGAACGTCTTGGCAGTGTCTGCATGCTCTTATGCATAGTGTTGCTGCCACGTGATTGGCTATTAAGCTATCGCTGAGTGCATGTCTATTAGCTTTTCCTGTGGTGTTGGTCAGGGGTCGGCGTGCGACAAAAAACAACATAGAAACCCTATAGGACAATACAGGCCCTTCAACCCACAAAGTTGTGCTGAACATGTCCCTACCTTAGAAATTACTAGGGTTACCCATAGCCCTCTATTTTTCTAAGCTCCATGTACCTATCCAAAAGTCTCTTTAAAAACCCTATCGTTTCCGCCTCCACCACTGTTCCCGGCAGCCCATTCCACACACTCACCACTCTCTGCGTAAAAAAACTTACCCGTGACATCTCCTCTGTACCTACTACCAAGCACCTTAAAACTATGCCCTCTCGTGCTAGCCATTTCAGCCCTAGGAAAAAGCCTCTGACTATCCACACAATCAAAGCCTCTTATCATCTTATACACCTCTATCAGGTCACCTCTCATCAGGTCAACACTTCAATAATTATAAAGAATTGTATAAAAATAAAATTGGAGGTTAAAGGATGAATTATGTATTGAAATATACAAAAATACTTAAATGCCAGCATAAATTTACCGTGTAAGTGTTATTATAAAATGCAGTGATGGGGTAAATAGAGGGGTACGTAAGGACTTCTGGAGATGTCATGGTTTTCGTTTCAATAGCATTATAGCACTGGTGGCGCAGTGACATCAGTGCCAGACTCCGGAGCGAAGGCTCCCGAGTTCGAATCCAGTCGAGCCGCTCCCGGGCACGCTTTCCATCCGTGCCGGGTTGAGTGTCGAGCTTGCAACTCGGCCTCGTTAAAAAAAAACAAACTGCGCTGTGAGGATGTGGGGGACCACTCACAGAATCTTTCCTCCAAGACAACCACTTGAAAAGGTGGTCGCCGAGGCTCTGGCAGAGAATGGCACACAAAAAAAAACAGCACTTTCCAGAAGGCAGCTTGTGGAATTAGCAACTTGCATGCCGGGTCGTGTCTGCAGTGAACTTTCCTGCCGGCCTTTGTCCTGGACACATACAAGGCCTGTGGTGACGGTAGACAGCAGACAATGACCTTTTCTGGTGACCTGACTGTCTGCTGTAGTTTCATATTTTGCGAGAGGGTTCTGCTCCAAAGGCAGTAATGGCTGACGAGAGGATGCTTCAGAGTAGAATTGCACCTGTACGTTCTGGGGAAGATGGAATTTGACCAACTGCCCCCGATAGTAGAGGCGCTTCTGGTACCGGTGAGCGGAGGGGCTGTACAAGGGTGGGACAATGAGTCGACTATACCTTCTACCCCTGATCAACGAGTCTCTTTGCAGAACTCGCTCCCTGTAACCAACTCAGCAGAACAAAATTCAGGTTTCCCAGAAAGCTTGCGATTTGAAAAACAACTATAAACATTTTTAAGCAACATACATAGAAGTTGCTGGTGGAACGCAGCGGGCCAGGCAGCATCTCTAGGAAGAGGTACAGTCGACGTTTCGGGCCAAGACCCTTTGTCAGATTTTTAATGGTTTTCTCAGCTGTGTTATGATTGTGGGTACACTCGAAGTTCAAACTAAAATTTATTTTCACCACATACAGCCCTGAGATTCTTTTTATGCGGGAACACTTAGCAAGTCTATGAAACAGTAACTGTAAATAGGGTTAACTATCAGGAGTCCAGCTACAAAGTGGCCAGGAATGTCCCCAATCTGCTCCCCTGCAGCCCCACACACTGTTGATGTATTGAGAAGCATATTCGCAAGGCTGGTATTCCAGAACCCTTACTGCTCATGGACCACACTTTGTGGTGGACAGCATCAGTCTTTCCTAAAAAAATGGATGGAATAAGACATATTACATCTGCACCGTACCAACCAGCTACAAGTGCTCTTTGGTGGAAAGGTTTGTTCAGAGCCTAAAGAATGCACTAGGAGCAGAACACACTATGCCAATAGTGAATCAGAACAGAAACAGCTGATTCCATTTTAATTAGTTTGTCGTTCACTCGTTTGACACAAGAGATTCTGCAGATCTATAAATCTTGAGCAATACACAATCAGGAAGGCTCTCCAATGCCTCTACTTTCTTAGGAGGCTGAAGGGAGATGGACTATCTGCATCTATAATTATGTCCTTCTATAGATGTGTAGTAGAGAGCATCCTGACATGCTGCATCTGTGCGTGGTGCAGAAACTGAGTTGTGATGGACAAGAAAGCTGTACAACGGTGAGCTGTATAATTCCAGTCCCATTTATGTTGGTGGGAGGTTTATTTGCAGAGTTCGTCAGTCCCGTTTGGGAAATGAGACCCTGTACGAAGGATTTCCGATTTCACTTCCACCCTCCGCCAGCAGGGGACACTCGTTCAATGTAGCAGCGGCCGAGCGCGCATGCGCATGATCGACGTCACGTCACAAACAGGGCAGCCGCTGGAAAGCAGGTAGGGGTGAAGCGTCGGGCCGTGGGATGTTTCACTGCTGAGAGTGAATCCGGGAAACTGCCCTTTGGCCGGGGGGTGGTACATTCAGTCCAATTCCGGTAAACCCCGCGGGTCATCGCACCGGGACGGCGCCGCCACTGCAGCTTTGTCTTGCCAACCTGGCCCGAGATGCCGTGCGGGAAGAGGCGCGCATGCGCGGTTGGCTGTCTGGTGCAGATGTAAGGCACACAAAAGTGCTGCGGGAGCTCGGCACGTCGGGCAGCGCCTGTGGCGATGAATTAGCAGTCGACGTTTCGGGCTGGAAAGCAAGGGGGAAGACTCCAGGATAAAAAGGTGATAGGTGAAGCCAGGTGTGGGGGAAAGGTAAAGGGCTGGGGAGGGATGAATCTGATAGGAGAGGAGAGAGGACGGGTGACAGGCAGGAGAAGAGAAGTGGTAAGAGGCCACAGTGGGGAATAGAAACATAGAAAATAGGTGCAGGAGTAGGCCATTCGGCCCTTCGAGCCTGCACCGCCATTCAGTATGATCATGGCTGATCATCCAACTCAGAACCCTGTACCTGCCTTCTCTCCATACCCCCGATCCCTTTAGCCACAGGGCCATATCTAACTCCCTCTTAAATATAGCCAGTGAACTGGCCTCAGCTGTTTCCTGTGGCAGAGAATTCCACAGATTCACCACTCTCTGTTTGAAGAAGTTTTTCCTAATCTCGGTCCTAAAAGGCTTCCTCTTTATCCTCAAACTGTGACCGAATAGAAGAAGGGGAGGGATAAAGAAAAAAATACCATAAGAAATTGATGTACAGTCCATCAGATTGGAGGCTACCCAGACAGAATATATGGTGTTGCTTCTCCACCCAGAGGGTTAATTGGCAGAATATAGCATTAATGGTAAGACTGTTGGCAGTGTGGGGGATCAGAGGAATCTTGGGGTCCGAGTCCATAGGACACTCAAAGCTGCTGCGCAGGTTGACTCTGTGGTTAAGAAGGCATACAGTGCACTGGCCTTCATCAATCGTGGGATTGAGTTTAAGAGCTGAGATGTAATGTTACAGCTATACAGGACCCTGGTCAGACCCCACTTGGAGTACTCTGCTCAATTCTGGTCACCGGGGGTGTTCAAGTTCAACAGTGCGTGACAGGGAATGAGGAAAGGTGCAGCTGACTCATATCGTTTCCTCACGGCCCGGTACCGGTCCGTGGCCTGGTGGTTGGGGACCACTGACTTAATGCATACTGGAGATTGTTACGGAATATTTTTGAAGTACTCTCAGTTATATGAACTTGTGTGGCTGTTAAACACCACACTTAAAGCAAACAGTTTTTAAACAGCATCTTTGTGTGTGTTTGTGTTCAAATAGCAGTGACTTTTTTGTCAATGATAAGCAGTCAGACAATTTAGAAATGTGTTTGTTGTGTACCATTTGGTAGGTCTTCTGATATACAGTAACAAACTACAAATTCCATAAGACAAAGGAGCAGAACTCGGCCATTCGGCCCATCGAATCTGTTCCGCCATTTTATCATAATTCTCCCATTTAGTCCCACTCCCCCGCCTTCTCACCATAACCTTTGATGCCCTGGCTACTCAGATACCTATCAATCTCTGCCTTAAATACACCCAATGACTTGGCCTCCACTGCTGCCCATGGCAACAAATTCCACAGATTCACCACCCTCTGGCTAAAAAAATTTCTTTGCATCTCTGTTCTGAATGGGTTCCCTTCAATCCTTAAGTCTGCCCTCTCGTACTAGACTCCTCTACCATGGGAAACAACTTTGCCACATCCACTCTGTCCATGCCTTTCAACATTCGAAATGTTTCTATGAGGTCCCCCCTCATTCTTCTAAACTCCAAGGAATACACTCCAAGAGCGGACAAACATTCCTCATATGTTAACCCTCTCATTCCCGGAATCATTCTAGTGAATCTTCTCTGTACCCTCCCCAACGTCAGCACGTCCTTTCTTAAATAAGGAGCCCAAAACTGCCCACAATACTCCAAGTGAGGTCTTACCAGCGCCATATAGAGCCTCAACATCACATCCCTGCTCCTATACTCTATTCCTCCACAAATAAATGCCAACATTGCATTCACCTTCTTCACCACCGACTCAACCTGGAGGTTAACCTTAAGGGTATCCTGCACGAGGACTCCCAAGTCCCGTTGCATCTCAGAACTTTGAGTTCTCTCCCCATTTAAATAATAGTCTGCCTGTTTATTTCTTCCACCAAAGTGCATAACCATACACTTTCCAACATTGTATTTCATTTGCCACTTCTTTGCCCATTCTTCCAATCTATCCAAGTCTCTCTGCAGACTCTCTGTTTCCTCAGCACTACTGGCCCCTCCACCTATCTTTGTATCATCAGCAAACTTAGCCACAAAGCCATCTATTCCATAATCCAAACAACAGGAATTCTGCAGATGCTGGAAATTCAAGCAACACACATAAAAGTTGCTGGTGAACGCAGCAGGCCAGGCGGCATCTCTAGGGAGAGGTGCAGTCGACGTTTCAGGCCGAGACCCTTCGTCAGGACTAACTGAAGGAAGAGTGAGTAAGGGATTTTCCATAATCCAAATCATTGATGTACAACGTAAAAGGAACCGGCCCCAACACGGACCCCTGTGGAACACCACTGGTAACTGGCAGCCAACCAGAATGGGATCCCTTTATTCCCACTCTGTTTCCTGCCAATCATTCAATGCTCTATCCACAAATGTAACTTCCCTGTAATTCCATGGGCTCTTATCTTGTTTAGCAGCCTCATGTGCGGCACCTTGTCAAAGGCCTTCTGAAAATCCAAATACACAACATCCACTGCATCTCCCTTGTCTAGCCTACTGGTAATTTCCTCAAAAAATTGTAATAGGTTTGTCAGGCAGGATTTTCCTTTAAGGAAACCATGCTGAGTTCTGCCTATCTTGTCATATGCCTCCAGGTACTCCATAACCTCATCCTTGACAATCGACTCCCAACCACCGATGTCAAGCTAACAGGTCTATAATTTCATTTTTGCTTCCTTGCCCCCTTCTTAAATAGCAGAATGACATTTGCAATCTTCCAGTCCTTCGGAACCATGCCAGAATCTATCGACTTTTGAAAGATCATCGCTAATGCCTCCGCAATCTCCACAGCTACTTCCTTTAGTACACGAGGGTGCATTCCATCTGGTCCGGGAGATTTATCTACCTTTAGACTATTCAGCTTCCTGAGTACTTTCTCTGTCATAATTGTGACTGCGCACACTTCTCTTCCCTGACACCCATTCAGATTGGATCAAACTGTAAGTGTGTTTTGTTATTTACTTGCAAGGGAAGCTACCCCACACATTATCGTTGGAGAGGAGCTTCAATCTTACAACTCAAACAAACCACTTTTATACTTGTTACAGAGAACAGTAATTAGGTTGTCCCATTCCATAATAACATTCCTCCTTTATCTGCAAACATCTCCGATTCCTGGTGCCTATTTTTCAGTCAGTCCATTTGTCTTTAGAAACTTCTTTCCCATGACAGCTGTGTCCTGTTTTTTATCTCTGTTGTCAGAACGTTCCTGCCGTAAGCACACCCCTTGTCATTAAACACACACATCTTCCTATAAGCCTCCATCAAATTAGCAAAGCAGTCTGGCATCTCACCGGTTCCATTTTGTCATATTACATTTCATAGAAGTTACGAATTCATAAAGGCTTCCAAGGTTTCAGATATATTTCCACACATTGCCCACTGCGGTCTCAATTATTCAGGCTTGGAGATGCCAGAAATGGGCATGAGTGAAAATGAATCAATTTGAGTTGCCAAGAACCTTTTGCTATGTCTTGTAACAAAGAACCAAAAAAAACCCTGGGTGAATCTGTTCAGAGGCATGCCTATTGTTTTGCATCGAAGGGGAATTAAGGGTTCTAGGGAAAAGGCAGGTAGGTGGAGATCAGCCATGATCTTAGTGAATGGCGGAGCAAGCTCGACATCCAGATGGCCGACTCCTGCTCCTGTTTCTTATGTTCTTATTGTCAGCAATAATGAGAAACATTTTCGGTTCCCATGAGTGGAGGCTGGAGGCTGCTTCTGATTCGCAGCTTACAAATTTTTATTTTATACACGTGTTCAGGCTATGCTTTGGCTGTTATCTGTTCTGAAGGCAGCTTCTGCCCTTCAACACAGCTGCACGTGTTACACAGTGACCCAGGACATTCTGTGCCTCTGGTCATGTGCAGACTCAGCATATAGTGAAGCACTATGGGATCTTACAGGTTCCTTTTTTGCCATATTACGACATTGAATACGTTTAAAAAATCTCAAAAGTTTTGAATACATTTCCACACAGTACTTCAACAAGTTAGAAACTACAAAGAATTTGAAGGTATCGACAATTATCTTGAATGTTACAATGAAAATTAAGATTTGAGGGGTGGCATTGTTGATAGTGTCGTGTGAAGCATTAGCTGCGCTAGGTGTCTGCACTAGTTCATTTTGTTCATTTCCAGTCAATTAAAAGAATACAGTAGCGTGTTGGCTGTCGTATGTAATGACCGTGAAACCTGTGCTGCAGGGTTTTTAAAGGGGAAAAGCCATTGCACTGGGGAAGTTCCACTCTCTTGACCTCAGAAGTCTGGGTCCAGTGGTACAAGTGGTCGTCATAAACTGGGGTCTTCCTTGGTTGCAGTGGATAACCATGAATTCTGTGCCTTGCCAAGCCCTTTGCTCTCCACAAAGTGGAGCAGAGATACCTTAATGGCTGTTGGAACTCACCCACAGCCCACCGCAGCTGACATCACAGGCTGGGACAGGCATGTCCCTGTCTTACCAGGGTACGAGGCCCTCTGGCTACCCTCACCTCGTTTAGCCTGCCTGTCGGAGCGGTATGTACCAGGCTGTGGCCGCTGTCGCATGCAAACGGCTACTTGGAGCCACAGGTGAGAGCTGAGAGTCCAGTGGGGACCGGAGGTGAGTGAGCTGCCCCAGAATGGACACGACAAGCCCCTTCACCAGAGGTGCGACCCTTCCATCCCCCCCCCGCCAACACTGGGTGAATTCCTCTGTCAATGGTTAGTAGGAGCTAATACACTGTTTTATGGTACAGTAGTAGCACTGGTAGTGTTCTAATTTGTTCTGTGTTTCATTTAGGCACATAATCCGTAGCTCAATTAAATGGTAGTTTCTCTATTTTCAGTATTTCCATGAAACCAGCTAATTGGAGCAGCGGAAATGTACTCAGAATCAGAATCAGGTTTATTATCTCCGGCATGTGACGTGAAATTTGTTAACTTAGCAGCAGCAGTTCAATGGTCTCAATGTGAACCAATTAACCAGAATTCATTATATTTTGTGTATTTTTATAGACTATGTTCATATACTAACTAATTTCATGTATTTGTACAAATATTAGGAATTAAGTTTGATTCCCATTGAAAAATAACACCTGATAATACTTTCACCTGAATCAGGTGGGAAAGTTAAGGATGTGGGTAAAATAGTGATAGAGCACAGAGACAGGTCCTGTGGAAAAATGTCTCTTGTTTTGGTTTCTTCTGCTTCTTTTACAAATGATCTACATTCGTGTGTCCTTCAGTTCTTGTACTTTCTGCCCACGGGAAGAGTTTTTCTCTGTTTACTGAGTGGTGTTTATACTCGATCAGATCTAGCCCAACCGTCTGCTCCGAGAGCAGCCCCACTTCTACAGTCCGTCCAGACAACAAAAATCCCTCAGCCCCAGATCGATTATTTGTCCCCAGGAAGAAACCTTCAAAGTTACTGATCTGCACTCTACTGGAATGCCAGACTTGATCTCGTGCTCAAGTCAAAGTGAAAGTAAATTTATTTTCAAAAGTACACAGATGTCACCAAACACTAACTTGAGATTCATTTTCTTGCAGGCATTCACAGAAAATAAAGAAATACAATACAATTTATGAAAAATTACACCTAAAGACTGACAAACAATCTACATGCAAAAGAAGACATATTGTGCAAGTAAAACAGTGTTGTATGTGGTGACATGTATGTACTTCGATAATAAATCTCCTTTGAACTTAAAACTCCCCCTGAAACGATCAGACTCCTGTTTCTCATTGACCGGCTGGCTGAGAAGGTGTGTGGTGTGTTGGCCTGTCAGGGGATTCAGTTCAAGCTCCATGAGTAATGTTGCAGCTTTGTAAAACCCTGTTAGATCACACTCGGAATATTGTGTTCCGTTCTGGTCACCTCATTTTCGGGAGGATGTGGAACCTGCAGAGAGGGTGCGGAGGAGATTTACCAGGACGCTGGCTGGACTAGAGAGCATGTCTTATGAGGAAAGGATCAGCGAGGTAGGGCTTTTCCCTTTGGAGAGAAGGTAGAGGTGAAGTAACAGATTGGAACAAGATGATAATCGGCATATCCAGAGGCACTTTCCTAGGCCGGAAATGGCTAATACAAGGGGGAATAATTTTAAAGTGATTGCACAAAAGTATTTGGGGGGGGGGAATGTCAGAAGTAAGTTTTTTATATGGAGAGGGGTGGTGTGTGGAACACCTTGTCAGAGGTGGTAAAGGCAGATATTTTAGGGGCCTTTAAGAACCTGAGAATAACCTCGTGGATGAGAGGAAAGTGGAGGCTGTGGGAGGGAAGGGGTGGATTGATCTTAGAGTAGGTTCAAGGACAGCACAACATGGTGGGCTGAAGGCCCAGTCCTGTGCTGTAATGTTCTCTGTTCTGTATTCCAGCACATTCCTGCTGAGGACAGACCTTTCCACTGCGCCCTGAGAGGGAAGTGTTCACTATGTCATCTGATTTGAGGAGACCACAGCGGGCTCACACCAGGAATAAATCATTCTCGTGCTCTGAGTGTGGGAAGGGATTCAAATGGCCGTCTGATCTGCAGAGGCACCAGCGAGTTCACACCGGGGAGAGGCCGTACACCTGCTCTGAGTGTGGAAAGGGGTTCAGTCAGTCGTCCAACCTGGAGGTACACCTGCGCACGCACACCGGGAAGTGGCCGTTCGCCTGCTCCAAGTGTGGAAAAGGTTTCAATTCAACATCCGATCTGGAGAGGCACCAGCGAGTTCACACCGGGGAGAGGCCGTTCACCTGCTCCAAGTGTGGTAAAGGATTTAATCAGTTTTACAATCTGGAGCTCCACCAGCGCACTCACACAGGGGAGAGGCCGTTTACTTGCTCCGAGTGCGGGAAGGGATTCATTCGGTCGTACGATCTGCAGATACACCAGAGGGTCCACACCGGGGAGAAGCCGTTCACCTGCTCCAAGTGCGGGAAGGGGTTCAACCGCTCGTCCCAACTGCAGACGCACATGCTGAGCCACACCGGGGAGAAGCCGTTCACCTGCTCTGAGTGTGGGAAGGGGTTCACCCGGTCCTCAAACCTGCTGACCCACCAGCAACTTCACACCGGGGAGAGGCCGTTTACCTGCACTGAGTGCGGGAGGAGCTTTGCCCGGTTATCGTCTCTGCAGCGACACCAGCAGATCCACACAGGTGAGAGGCCGTATACATGCTCCGACTGTGGGAAGGGATTCACTCAGTTGTCCCACTTACAGACACACCAGCAGATTCACACCGGGGAGAAGCCATACAATTGCTCTCAATGCGGGAGAGGGTTCTCTTGGCCGGCTAACCTGGTGAAACACCAGCAGTTTCACACCGGGGAGAAGACATTCACTTGTTCTGACTGTGGGAAGGGGTTCATGCAGTTAACAAGCCTGGCCTCCCACCAGCAGGTTCACGCTGGAAAGAGACCGTTCACCTGCTCTGCCTGCGAGATCAGCTTCACCAGCTTATCCACCCTGCTGCGGCACCAGCGGATCCACACCGGGGAGAGGCCGTTCTCCTGCTCGGAATGCGGGAAGGGCTTCACCACGTCATCCAACCTGCTAAGACACCAGCGGACGCACACCAGGGAGAGGCCGTTCACCTGCTCTGACTGTGGGACCGGGTTCACCTGTTTGGCTAGCCTGCTGGGACACCAGCAGATCCACACCGGGGAGAGGCCATTCAGCTGCTCCATGTGCGGGAAACGATTCATTCATTCAGCACAACTCAAGACGCATCAGCGAATCCACACCGGAGAGAGGCCGTACGTCTGCTCTGAGTGCGGGAAGGGATTCATTCGGTCAACCAACCTGCTGACGCATCAGCGGATTCACACCGGGGAGAGGCCGTTCAGCTGCTCCGTGTGTGGGAAACGATTCAAACATTCAGCAGAACTGATAATGCACGAGCGAATTCACACTGGAGAGAGGCCATACGTCTGCTCTGAGTGCGGGAAGGGATTCATTCGGAGGGCCAACCTGCTGACACATCAGCGGATTCACACCGGGGAGAGGCCGTTCACCTGCTCCGTGTGTGGGAAGGGGTTCGTTCAGCTGTCCCAAATGCAGGCACACAAGTACATTCACACCGGGGAAAGGCCGTTCACCTGCTCCGTGTGTGGGAAGGGATTCGCACGGTCATTCCGCCTGGAGAAACACCAGCGAGTTCACACTCGGGAGAAAGTGTAACTGTGTGACACGTTGACACTAAAACACTGCAGTCACCGAGACACCAGTGAGTTCACAGTGACTGCAGGCTGTTGCCTTCTGCAGTTCCTGACACCACTGACCAGACCAAGGACTGAACCCTGGTCAGTTTGGGATTTGTTTCTGATGATGTCCATAAATCTTGTAACTGGACTGGCCTTTTATATTCCTGAATCAGTGTGAAATAAATCAAATCTGTTTTAATCTGTGTCACAGGTCCTTTCAATCGGTAACACTCCCGCAGTGAAGTAGGGAGCCAAGCTCCTTGGCCAGACTCGTGTTTCAGCCTTCTCCCAGAGTAAACGTGCTGCCAATGGCACCAGGCTCCATTCTACTCACTGGCTTCAGGAGAAGTTTGAGTGTTGTACTGTGCAACATCTGAACAAAGGTGAATCTTAAAAAAGTGTGAGGTGGTCTTGCAGGGATTAAATCTTCAGTAATAAAGACCAGTTAGGCACAGAAAGGATCTGTATTTACTGATAATACCTCTTTTAGCTCTGGGTAGCAAACACGTGAATTTACACAACTCAGTACTTGGGTGAACACCCACTCGGTTTCTCTGCTCCTCCATGAACAGCCAATGGAGATTAAACCTGGGGAAAGGAGCCTGCGCTGGCTGGGATCCACATTTCCAACATGGGATCATCCAGTTCTGTGATTGTTGGTCTCCACAGAGTTGTCACTGCCTATCCACTGGAAATCCTCCATTCTTATTGTCATTTTCCTTACTGGATCAATCTATGAGGAGCCAGTTTGGTTGGGTCAGCGTCCTAATGACATAGGAGCAGAATTAGGCTGTTCGGCCCATTGAGTCTGCTCTGCCTCATCATGGCTGATCCGTTTCCCTCTTAACCCCATTCTCCTGTCTTCTTCCCGTAATGTTTCACGCCCTGACTAATCGAGAACCTATCAACCTCCGCCGTAAATACACCAATGAAATTCCATAGATTCACCACCTTCTGGCTAAAGAAATTCCTCTTCATTTCTGTTCTGTTGGATGTCTCTCTGTGCTGAGACACTGCCCTCTGGTTGTCGAAGCTCCACCACAGGAAACATCCTCACCACACCCATTCCGTCTAGGCCTTTTAATGTTCGATAGGTTTCAATGAGATTCCCCCTTCCCCATTCTTCTAAATTCCAGTGAGTAAAGGTTCCCATATGACAAGTCTTTCGATCCCAGAACCATGCCAGTATATTTCTGTAATACCACGGGCTTTTAACTTGTTAAGCAGCCTCGAATTGCACCTTGTCAAAGACCTTCTGCAAATCTAAGTACACAACATCCACCAATTCTCCTTTGTCTATCCTGGTTATTTTCTCAAAGAATTCCAACAGATTTGTCAGGCAAGATTTTCCCATGCTGAAACCATGCTGACTGTGGTCTATTTCACCATGTGCTTCCAAGTACTCCTAAACTACATCCTTAGCAATAGGCTCCAACATCTTCCCATCCACTGAAGTCGGACAAACTGGCCTATAATTTCCTTTCTTCTGCCTCTCCATCTTGAAGGAGATTTGCCTTTTTCCATTTCTCCGGAATTATTCCAGACTGTGGATTCTTAAAAAAATCATCACCACTGCCTGCACAATCTCTTTAGCTATCTCTTTTGAACCCTGGGTGTCGTCCATCTGGTCCAGGTGACTTATCTACTTTCAGACCTTTCACTTTCCCAAGCACCTTCTGCCTAGTAATGGCATCTTCTCCTGCTTCTGCCCCTGGCACTCTCAAACTTTTGACATTTCACAGTGAAAACTGATGCAAAATACTTATTCAGTTCATCTGCCATTTCCTTGTCCCCCATTACTACCTCTCCAGCATCATTTTCCAGCGGTCCAATAACTACTCTCATCTCTCTTTTACCCTTTATATATCTGGAAATACTATCGGTATCCTCTCTGATACTGTTGGCTAGCTTACCTTCATATTTCATCTTTTCCTCCCTTATGGCTCACTTGCCTTATGTTGGTTTAAAAAAAAACCCAATCCTTTAACTTCCCACAATTTTTTGCGATATTAAATGCCCCCTTTTTCCTCTATGATGGCCTTGATTTCCCCTGTCAGCCACGGTTTTATCATCCTGCCTTTAGAATACTATTTCTTCTTTGGGATGTATCTCTCCTGTGCCTTCCAAATTGCTCCCAGAAACTCCAGCCATTGCTGCTCAGCTACCATCCCTGCTAGTGTTCCTTTCCAATCAATATTGGCCAGCTCTCTCTCTCATTCCTTTGGAATCCCCTTTACGCCACTGACAGGCACATCTGACTAGCTTCTCCCTCTCAGACTACAGGATGAATTCTATCATATTATGTATGATCACTGCCTCCTAAAATTTCCTTAATCTGATCCAGTTCATTACACAATACCCAGTCCAGAATATCTGATCCCCAGTTGCCCCAACCACAAGCTGCTCTAAACCCATCTCGTAGGCATTTTACTAATCTTCTCTCTTAGTATAGAGCACCATCCCGATTTTCCCAATCTTCCTGCATATTGAAATCCCCCATGACTATCGTAACATTGCCTTTTTTTAACATACCTTTTCTGTCTCCCTTTGTAATTTGTAACCCACATCCTGGCTACTGTGTGGAGGTCTCTATATAACTCCATCAGGCTCCTGTTACCATTGCAGTTCCTTAGTTTACCCACAAGGATTCTACATCTTCCGATTGTATGTCACTCTTTTTCCTTTTTACTGTCAGAGCCACCCCATTCCCTCTGCCTACCTGCCTGTCCTTTCAATACAATGTGTATTCTTGGATGTTAAGCTATGATCTTCTTTCAGCCACGACCTAGTGATGCCCACAATGTCGTACCTGCCAGTCTCTACCTTATTCCGTATACTGTGTGCATTCAACTATCACACCTTCAGAGTTGTATTTGTTACGCTTTTTGATTTCATCTGCCTGTTACATTGCAATTCACCCCACTATCATCAGCCCGTCCTTGCTAGCAGTCTCACTACACACTGCCTGTGTTTGTAAAGCAGCTACCCGATCCTCAGCACTAGAACTCTCGTTCCAATCCCCCTGCCAAAATAGTTTAATCCTTCCCTAATCACTCCAGCAAACTTGCCTGCAAGGATATTGGTCCCCTGGGGTTCAGGTGTGAGCTGTCCTTTTTGTACACGTCGTACCTTTTACAGAAGAGATTCCCAATGATCCCGGAATCTGAAATTGCACCAATTTCTCAGGCACACATTCATCTACCAAAGTCATCCTTTCTTACCCTCACTGATGTGTGGTACAGGCAGCAGTCCAGAGATTACTGTCCTGGAGGTCCTTTCTACCTAACTCCTTAAATTCTCTCTCTACTTTTTTGGAGCTGGATCAGACAGCCAATATGTAACAAGACTTCTAACTGTGCATCCTCCCCCTTTGGATTGTCATGGACCCAACCCAAACGGTCACTGACCCTGGCACCTTGGAGCTAACATACCATCCGGCTGTGTCTGTTGCACACACACAATCTGGTGTTTACTCCTCTAACCTCGGAATCCCCTGTCTCTACCGCACTCCTCTTTTCCTCCCTTCCCTTCTGAGCCTTGGTGTCAGAGACCCCCTCCCCTCCCCTCCACCGGTAGGTTGTCCCCCTCAACAGCATCCGAATCGGTTTGCTTACTGTTGAGGGGAAAGGCCACTATAATTGCTGCCCATTTCTCTTCCCTTTCCTGACAGGCACCCTTTTACCTGCCTGCTGCACCTCAGGGGTGGACTACCTCCCTGCACCTCCTATCTGTCACCTCCTCAGTTTTCCTTGCGGGCGAAAGGTCATCGAGCTGCGGCTCCAGTTCCTTAACGTGTCTCTGAAAAGCTGCGGCTCGGTGTGCCTGGTGCAGATACGGTTATCCGGAAGGCTGGAGGTTTCCCAGAATTCCCGCACCTCACATGAAGAACACAATGTGTTTCAAATGGAGGTTATTAGTTTTCTGCATTGCTACTGAAAACAACAAATTTCACATCATACGTCAGTGATGATAAACCTGAAACCAGATGTATAAACATAGAACACTACGGCCCAGTGCAGACCCTCGGGCCCACAGTGTCGTTCATGGGCGTGGAACACTACGGCCCAGTGCAGTGCAGACCCTCGGGCCCACAGCGTCGTCCATGGACGGGGCCCACAGCGTTGTTCATGGACGTGGAACGCCGCTGCCCAGTGCAGACCCTTGGGCCCACAGCGTTGTTCATGGACGTGGAACGCCGCAGCCCAGTGCAGACCCTCGGACCCACAGCCTTGTTCATGGACATGGAACGCCGCGGCCCAGTGCAGACCCTCGGGCCCACAGCGTTGTTCATGGACGTGGAACACTACGGCCCAGTACAGTGCAGACCCTCGGGCCCACAGTGTCGTTCATGATTCACATTTTGGCATGGGCTAGTAGATGGTCTGAAGAGCCTGTTTCTGTGCCGTAGTGTTCCATGTCTCTATGACATCTTCAAAATGTGATGTCTCAAAAAGGTGGCATCCATTATTAAGGACCCTCACCACCCAGGACACGGCCTCTTTTCATTACTACCACCAGGGAGGAGGTAAGGAGACTGAAGACACACACTCAGTGTTTTTGGAGCAGTTTTATCCCTCTGTGATCAGATTTCTGAACGGTCCGTGAATACTACCTCACTATGTTTCTTAGTTTTGCACTACATTTTTCTATACTACTTGTAGCTTATAGTAATGTAATTTTATGTATTGCTGCTGAGAAACAGCACGTTCCATGCCAAATGTCAGCAATAATAAACCTGCCCTGGCCTGCGGAGTTCCTCCAGCGTTTTGTGTGTTGCTCAGATTTCCAGCATCCGCAGATTTTCTCCTGTTTTTGGAGGGAAACATTAAAGGCAGAAATTAAAAACACAAACACGAGGAAATCTGCCGATGCTGGAATTTCAAGCGACACACATGGAAGTTGCTGGTGAACGCAGCAGGCCAGGCAGCATCTCTAGGAAGAGGTGCAGTCGACGTTTCGGGCCGGGACCCTTCGTCAGGACTAACTGAAGGAAGAGGTCTCAAAAGAAGAAATGCTCTTCTTTCAGTTAGTCCTGACGAAGGGTCCCGGCCCGAAATGTCGACTGCACCTCTTCCTAGAGATGCTGCCTGGTCTGCTGCGTTCACCAGCAACTTTGATGTGTGAAGGTAGAAATTAAGCTGTTTCCGCAGATGAACTCAAAGGAGTCGCTGTCAGCCACCATCGTAGCTCCGCCAAATATCATTTTCATGTTTGCTCTTTATCCCTCATAAAATACTTTGAAATGCACTGTATGAAGAATGTTCTATTGGTAAGTTATTGTGAACCAATGGTGTTGTGAATATAAATCAGAAATCTTAAGCACAAGCAGACAAGTCTGTCTCCTTTGAGATGCACCATTTGCAAGTGAACAGATAATTGTTTCCTTTCCAACTTCATTAACTTGCATGTTTGAGAGAAATGTCTGCCCAGTTCTTCACGGTTTTGAAGGAACTTTCTATATTTTGACTCCAAGTTCCTTTATCACCCTCCGTGCACAACACTGCCCTGAATGCGCTTTACCTTCTGTGGCTGAGGCTCACACTGCAGTTTGAGAGTCTCACTGTCTCCTCTGTAATGCTCAGGACTAAAATCCTTCCCCCGAGATAGGACAAACATCTCTCCTTCTGAAATCAAAGACCAATGGTGTTCAGGTGCAGGGGAACTGACTGATGCTGCAAATCTGATGTGAAATTGTGTTACAGGTTCCCATTCATAAACTCTTCATTCTAACACCCCAGAGAAGATGACTACAACTTGAGGAAGACCGTGAGAAGATTGGAGCAAGAATAGACCATTCAATATAATCGTGCATGATCTGCTCTCGGCCTTACCTCCTCTTCTGTGCCAGTTCCCATCGTGTTCAATTCACAAAACATTAAATACTACCTTTGGTGTATCTACTTTCCCCCATGATCAAATCTCTGCAATTCTCCAGGATACAGTAGTGACCACTGCATTATTAAATCAACCAATACAACCCTAATTATTACATTTTAACAGCACTATGGCCAACACAGTCCCATGCAAAAGTCTTAGGCACCCAAGATTTTTTGTATGGTTTCAGGCCTCCACTGAGCCCTGATTTCCGAGACTTCTGAGGTCGAGAGAGTGGAACTGAGTGGGCAGATTGGCCAGTGTCTGTGATGTATGACTAATTGAGGTACAGAGTACAAATTAAGGGAGCTTCTGCTGAACCTCGAGGAAACGCTTGGTTCAGGCACGGGTAGAGGAAAGCATCCAGTTCTGGCCACCACACTTTATGAAGGATGTGGAAGTCCTGGAGAAGGAGAGATTTCTCTGGGTCAGGCTGGATTAGAGAAGCCATGGTGGCCGAGTGTGTTTAGTTGAGAGGATAGAGAAGGGTTCAGGAAGAGAAAATGCGGAGATACTACTCCCACATGAACTAATAGATGTAAGTGCGAGATATCATTGACGCTGCATGGGATCGTTCAATGTGGAAAGCCATGATCGCCCAAGCGTGTAACGCGCAAGGCACATGAAGAAGATTCCCATATGGTTTGAGGGCAGAGTGTCGGCCTATGCAAGATGAGAGCAGGGGAAAACATTTCTTATAATGCAGAGAATTGAAAATACAAAACTCGCATTATTAGAAGTGACTTACATTTAAAATAATGCAGAGGAGCATGCAAACGCCACCGACGGCAACCCAGCCGGGATTCGAACCAGCGCCCCTCTAATCTCATTGACCCAGAGCGCAGGCGTCGGCGGCAGGCACAGGAAATAGCGTCATCGAGCATGCGCAGTCAGAAACGAAGCGTCTGGAAGGACGGGTTCCTGTGGCAATAGACGCCGGTCACCGAGGTCTGAGGAGCAGCTTCCCTGCTGAGGGTAGGTGGCAATGAATGGGTACGAGCTCCAAAATATCGCGGCCTCCATGCCGGGGCAGTTCGGGTGCCTCCTCCCGCTCCCGGAGGGTGGCGGGGCCCGGGTCTGTCATTAGCGCTGTATGCATAGAGGAGTTCCGGAGCGCGGCGGATTCTGGGAAACGCGGTAGCCATTGATCGCACCAAGACCTGTCAGCCCACATTGGGAAGGGCCGTCCAGATGCTGGACTAAAGGCAAAACACCTTTAAATCAGTCCCAATGAAAGGAGAGGTCGTACTATTCTCTGATTCTATGAAAGATTTAAATGAAATTGCGGGCTGCTGCAAAAATTGCGTTAGGTGATAGCAGCCTCTTATAAACAGGTGTCCCTGTGTATCGTGATGCATTGGGGTGCAACAGTTTTAAATTGATGACAAATACAAATAATTAGAGTAATTCTAAATTTAGAATATTTTTGGTTGCTGATACATTTTTCTGCACTGTATTTGTATCACTGTCTTTCTTTATCTGTGTAATCTCTTGCAGTTCTGTAACTCTATGCAATATCCGTGCTCCTCTTACCAACCTCTGTTGCAGACTGCCTCTGTTCGTCTAAATCTTGTTGGATAATGTAAAGATCACCATAACATTCTTTTGAGTGTCTAAGATATTTATCCCAGCCTTTACTACATGGATATGTGAATGTTGACTGATGAAGGGTTGCAGAGAGAAGGCAGAGGAATGGGGTAGAGAAAACAGTCAGCTGTGATCAAATGGCAGGACAGGCTGAGCTGAATGGCCTAATTCTGCTCCTAGAATGTTATGGTTTTATTCAAATTTTTTTTTTTTCTTTTGGGGTGAGAGCAAAAGTGTGGGGAACAGAGCAGATGCAGCTGTGAGCTGGTCTGTAAGGGCACAGATGTCGTTGTGAGCCTGTCTAAGCGCACAGATGTCGTTGTGAGCCCTGTCTATAAGGGTACAGATGTAGTTGTGAGCCTGTCTAAGGTCACAGATGTCGCTGTGAGCCCTGTCTGAGGGCAGAGGTGTCGCTGTGAGCCTGTCTGAGGGCAGAGGTGTCGCTGTGAGCCTGTCTGAGGGCAGAGGTGTCGCTGTGAGCCTGTCTAAGGTCACAGATGTCGCTGTGAGCCTGTCTAAGGGCACAGATGTCGCTGTAAGGCCTGTCTAAGGTCACAGATGTCGCTGTGAGCCTGTCTAAGGTCACAGATGTCGCTGTGAGCCTGTCTAAGGTCAGAGGTGTCGCTGTGAGCCTGTCTAAGGTCAGAGGTGTCGCTGTGAGCCTGTCCAAGGTCAGAGGTGTCGCTGTGAGCCTGTCTAAGGTCAGAGGTGTCGCTGTGAGCCTGTCTAAGGTCAGAGGTGTCGCTGTGAGCCTGTCCAAGGTCAGAGGTGTCGCTGTGAGCCTGTCTAAGGTCAGAGGTGTCGCTGTGAGCCTGTCTAAGGTCAGAGATGTCGCTGTGAGCCTGTCTAAGGTCAGAGGTGTCGCTGTGAGCCTGTCTAAGGTCACAGATGTCGCTGTGAGCCTGTCTAAGGTCACAGATGTCGCTGTGAGCCTGTCTAAGGTCACAGATGTCGCTGTGAGCCTGTCTAAGGGCACAGATGTCGCTGTGAGCCTGTCTAAGGGCGCAGATGTCGCTATGAGCCTGTCTATAAGGTCACAGATGTCGCTGTGAGCCCTGTCTGAGGGCAGAGGTGTCGCTGTGACAGGCACAGATGTCGCTGTGAGCCTGTCTAAGGGCACAGATGTCGCTGTGAGCCTGTCTATAAGCTCACAAATGTCGCTGTGAGCCCTGTCTGAGGGCAGAGGTGTCGCTGTGAGCCTGTCTGAGGGCAGAGGTGTCGCTGTGAGCCTGTCTGAGGGCAGAGGTGTCGCTGTGAGCCTGTCTAAGGGCACAGATGTCGCTGTGAGCCTGTCTAAGGTCACAGATGTCGCTGTGAGCCTGTCTAAGGTCAGAGGTGTCGCTGTAAGCCAGTCTAAGGTCAGAGGTGTCGCTGTGAGCCTGTCTAAGGTCAGAGGTGTCGCTGTGAGCCAGTCTAAGGTCAGAGGTGTCGCTGTGAGCCAGTCTAAGGTCACAGATGTCGCTGTGAGCCTGTCTAAGGGCGCAGATGTCGCTGTGAGCCTGTCTATAAGGTCACAGATGTCGCTGTGAGCCCTGTCTGAGGGCAGAGGTGTCGCTGTGACAGGCACAGATGTCGCTGTGAGCCTGTCTAAGGGCACAGATGTCGCTGTGAGCCTGTCTATAAGCTCACAGATGTCGCTGTGAGCCCTGTCTGAGGGCAGAGGTGTCGCTGTGAGCCTGTCTGAGGGCAGAGGTGTCGCTGTGAGCCTGTCTGAGGGCAGAGGTGTCGCTGTGAGCCTGTCTGAGGGCAGAGGTGTCGCTGTGAGCCTGTCTGAGGGCAGAGCTGTCGCTGTGAGCCTGTCTAAGGTCACAGATGTCGCTGTGAGCCTGTCTAAGGTCACAGATGTCGCTGTGAGCCTGTCTAAGGTCAGAGGTGTCGCTGTAAGCCAGTCTAAGGTCAGAGGTGTCGCTGTGAGCCTGTCTAAGGTCAGAGGTGTCGCTGTGAGCCAGTCTAAGGTCAGAGGTGTCGCTGTGAGCCAGTCTAAGGTCAGAGGTGTCGCTGTGAGCCTGTCTAAGGTCAGAGGTGTCGCTGTGAGCCTGTCTAAGATCACAGGTGTCGCTGTGAGCCTGTCTAAGATCACAGATGTCGCTGTGAGCCTGTCTAAGGTCACAGATGTCGCTGTGAGCCTGTCTAAGGTCACAGATGTCGCTGTGAGCCTGTCTAAGGTCACAGATGTCGCTGTGAGCCTGTGTAAGGTCACAGATGTCATTGTGAGCCTGTCTAAGGTCACAGATGTCGCTGTGAGCCCTGTCTATAAGGTCACAGATGTCGCTGTGAGCCTGTCTAAGGGCGCAGATGTCGCTGTGAGCCTGTGTAAGGTCACAGATGTCGCTGTGAGCCTGTCTAAGGTCACAGATGTCGCTGTGAGCCTGTCTAAGGTCACAGATGTCGCTGTGAGCCTGTCGAAGGTCAGAGATGTCGCTGTGAGCCTGTGTAAGGTCACAGATGTCATTGTGAGCCTGTCTAAGGTCACAGATGTCGCTGTGAGCCTGTCTAAGGTCACAGATGTCGCTGTGAGCCTGTGTAAGGTCACAGACGTCGCTGTGAGCCTGTCTAAGGTCACAGACGTCATTGTGAGCCCTGTCTATAAGGTCACAGACGTCGCTGTGAGCCTGTCTATAAGGTCACAGATGTCGCTGTGAGCCTGTCTAAGGGCACAGATGTCGCTGTAAGGCCTGTCTAAGGTCACAGATGTCGCTGTGAGCCTGTCTAAGGTCACAGATGTCGCTGTGAGCCTGTCTAAGGTCAGAGGTGTCGCTGTGAGCCTGTCTAAGGTCAGAGGTGTCGCTGTGAGCCTGTCTAAGGTCAGAGGTGTGGCTGTGAGCCTGTCTAAGGTCAGAGGTGTGGCTGTGAGCCTGTCTAAGGTCAGAGGAGTCGCTGTGAGCCTGTCCAAGGTCAGAGGTGTCGCTGTGAGCCTGTCTAAGGTCAGAGGTGTCGCTGTGAGCCTGTCTAAGGTCAGAGGTGTCGCTGTGAGCCTGTCTATAAGGGCAGAGATGTCGCTGTGAGCCTGTCTAAGGTCAGAGATGTCGCTGTGAGCCTGTCTAAGGTCACAGATGTCGCTGTGAGCCCTGTCTGAGGGCAGAGGTGTCGCTGTGACAGGCACAGATGTCACTGTGAGCCTGTCTAAGGTCACAGATGTCGCTGTGAGCCTGTCTAAGGTCACAGATGTCGCTGTGAGCCTGTCTAAGGGCGCAGATGTCGCTGTGAGCCTGTCTAAGGGCGCAGATGTCGCTATGAGCCTGTCTATAAGGTCACAGATGTCGCTGTGAGCCCTGTCTGAGGGCAGAGGTGTCGCTGTGACAGGCACAGATGTCGCTGTGAGCCTGTCGAAGGGCACAGATGTCGCTGTGAGCCTGTCTGAGGGCACAGATGTCACTGTGAGCCTGTCTATAAGCTCACAAATGTCGCTGTGAGCCCTGTCTGAGGGCAGAGGTGTCGCTGTGAGCCTGTCTGAGGGCAGAGGTGTCGCTGTGAGCCTGTCTGAGGGCAGAGGTGTCGCTGTGAGCCTGTCTGAGGGCACAGATGTCGCTGTGAGCCTGTCTAAGGTCAGAGGTGTCGCTGTGAGCCTGTCTAAGGTCAGAGGTGTCGCTGTAAGCCAGTCTAAGGTCAGAGGTGTCGCTGTGAGCCTGTCTAAGGTCAGAGGTGTCGCTGTGAGCCAGTCTAAGGTCAGAGGTGTCGCTGTGAGCCTGTCTAAGGTCAGAGGTGTCGCTGTAAGCCAGTCTAAGGTCAGAGGTGTCGCTGTGAGCCTGTCTAAGGTCAGAGGTGTCGCTGTGAGCCAGTCTAAGGTCACAGATGTCGCTGTGAGCCTGTCTAAGGGCACAGATGTCGCTGTGAGCCTGTCTAAGGTCACAGATGTCGCTATGAGCCTGTCTATAAGGTCACAGATGTCGCTGTGAGCCCTGTCTGAGGGCAGAGATGTCGCTGTGAGCCTGTCTATAAGGTCACAGATGTCGCTGTGAGCCCTGTCTGAGGGCAGAGGTGTCGCTGTGACAGGCACAGATGTCGCTGTGAGCCTGTCTAAGGGCACGGATGTCGCTGTGAGCCTGTCTATAAGCTCACAGATGTCGCTGTGAGCCCTGTCTGAGGGCAGAGGTGTCGCTGTGAGCCTGTCTGAGGGCAGAGGTGTCGCTGTGAGCCTGTCTGAGGGCAGAGGTGTCGCTGTGAGCCTGTCTGAGGGCAGAGGTGTCGCTGTGAGCCTGTCTGAGGGCAGAGCTGTCGCTGTGAGCCTGTCTAAGGTCACAGATGTCGCTGTGAGCCTGTCTAAGGTCACAGATGTCGCTGTGAGCCTGTCTAAGGTCAGAGGTGTCGCTGTAAGCCAGTCTAAGGTCAGAGGTGTCGCTGTGAGCCTGTCTAAGGTCAGAGGTGTCGCTGTGAGCCAGTCTAAGGTCAGAGGTGTCGCTGTGAGCCAGTCTAAGGTCAGAGGTGTCGCTGTGAGCCTGTCTAAGGTCAGAGGTGTCGCTGTGAGCCTGTCTAAGGTCAGAGGTGTCGCTGTGAGCCTGTCTAAGGTCAGAGGTGTCGCTGTGAGCCTGTCTAAGGTCAGAGGTGTCGCTGTGAGCCTGTCTAAGGTCACAGGTGTCGCTGTGAGCCTGTCTATAAGGGCAGAGATGTCGCTGTGAGCCTGTCTAAGGGCAGAGGTGTCGCTGTGAGCCTGTCTAAGGTCACAGATGTCATTGTGAGCCTGTCTAAGGGCACAGATGTCATTGTGAGCCTGTCTAAGGTCACAGATGTCGCTGTGAGCCTGTCTATAAGGTCACAGATGTCGCTGTCAGCCTGTCTAAGGGCACAGATGTCGCTGTGAGCCTGTCTAAGGGCACAGATGTCGCTGTGAGCCTGTCTAAGGGCACAGATGTCATTGTGAGCCTGTCTAAGGTCACAGATGTCGCTGTGAGCCTGTCTAAGGTCACAGATGTCATTGTGAGCCTGTCTAAGGTCACAGATGTCGCTGTGAGCCTGTCTAAGGGCACAGATGTCGCTGTGAGCCTGTCTAAGGTCACAGATGTCGCTGTGAGCCTGTCTAAGGTCAGAGGTGTCGCTGTGAGCCTGTCTATAAGGGCAGAGATGTCGCTGTGAGCCTGTCTAAGGTCACAGATGTCGCTGTGAGCCTGTCTAAGGGCACAGATGTCGCTGTGAGCCTGTCTAAGGGCACAGATGTCATTGTGAGCCTGTCTAAGGTCACAGATGTCGCTGTGAGCCTGTCTAAGGTCACAGATGTCATTGTGAGCCTGTCTAAGGTCACAGATGTCGCTGTGAGCCTGTCTAAGGGCACAGATGTCGCTGTGAGCCTGTCTAAGGTCACAGATGTCGCTGTGAGCCTGTCTAAGGTCAGAGGTGTCGCTGTGAGCCTGTCTAAGGTCAGAGGAGTCGCTGTGAGCCTGTCTAAGGTCACAGATGTCGCTGTGAGCCTGTCTAAGGTCACAGATGTCGCTGTGAGCCTGTCTAAGGTCACAGATGTCGCTGTGAGCCTGTCTAAGGGCACAGATGTCGCTGTGAGCCTGTCTATAAGGTCACAGATGTCGCTGTGAGCCCTGTCTAAGATCACAGGTGTCGCTGTGAGCCTGTCTAAGATCACAGGTGTCGCTGTGAGCCTGTCTAAGATCACAGGTGTCGCTGTTAGCCTGTCTAAGGTCACAGGTGTCGCTGTGAGCCTGTCTAAGGTCACAGATGTCGCTGTGAGCCTGTCGAAGGTCAGAGATGTCGCTGTGAGCCTGTGTAAGGTCACAGATGTCATTGTGAGCCTGTCTAAGGTCACAGATGTCGCTGTGAGCCCTGTCTATAAGGTCACAGATGTCGCTGTGAGCCTGTCTAAGGTCAGAGGTGTCGCTGTGAGCCTGTCTAAGGTCAGAGGTGTCGCTGTGAGCCTGTCTAAGGGTACAGATGTCGCTGTGAGCCTGTCTAAGGTCAGAGGTGTCGCTGTGAGCCTGTCTAAGGTCAGAGGTGTCGCTGTGAGCCAGTCTAAGGTCAGAGGTGTCGCTGTGAGCCTGTCTAAGGTCAGAGGTGTCGCTGTAAGCCAGTCTAAGGTCAGAGGTGTCGCTGTGAGCCTGTCTAAGGTCAGAGGTGTCGCTGTGAGCCAGTCTAAGGTCACAGATGTCGCTGTGAGCCTGTCTAAGGGCACAGATGTCGCTGTGAGCCTGTCTAAGGTCACAGATGTCGCTATGAGCCTGTCTATAAGGTCACAGATGTCGCTGTGAGCCCTGTCTGAGGGCAGAGATGTCGCTGTGAGCCTGTCTATAAGGTCACAGATGTCGCTGTGAGCCCTGTCTGAGGGCAGAGGTGTCGCTGTGACAGGCACAGATGTCGCTGTGAGCCTGTCTAAGGGCACGGATGTCGCTGTGAGCCTGTCTATAAGCTCACAGATGTCGCTGTGAGCCCTGTCTGAGGGCAGAGGTGTCGCTGTGAGCCTGTCTGAGGGCAGAGGTGTCGCTGTGAGCCTGTCTGAGGGCAGAGGTGTCGCTGTGAGCCTGTCTGAGGGCAGAGGTGTCGCTGTGAGCCTGTCTGAGGGCAGAGCTGTCGCTGTGAGCCTGTCTAAGGTCACAGATGTCGCTGTGAGCCTGTCTAAGGTCACAGATGTCGCTGTGAGCCTGTCTAAGGTCAGAGGTGTCGCTGTAAGCCAGTCTAAGGTCAGAGGTGTCGCTGTGAGCCTGTCTAAGGTCAGAGGTGTCGCTGTGAGCCAGTCTAAGGTCAGAGGTGTCGCTGTGAGCCAGTCTAAGGTCAGAGGTGTCGCTGTGAGCCTGTCTAAGGTCAGAGGTGTCGCTGTGAGCCTGTCTAAGGTCAGAGGTGTCGCTGTGAGCCTGTCTAAGGTCAGAGGTGTCGCTGTGAGCCTGTCTAAGGTCAGAGGTGTCGCTGTGAGCCTGTCTAAGGTCACAGGTGTCGCTGTGAGCCTGTCTATAAGGGCAGAGATGTCGCTGTGAGCCTGTCTAAGGGCAGAGGTGTCGCTGTGAGCCTGTCTAAGGTCACAGATGTCATTGTGAGCCTGTCTAAGGGCACAGATGTCATTGTGAGCCTGTCTAAGGTCACAGATGTCGCTGTGAGCCTGTCTAAGGTCACAGATGTCATTGTGAGCCTGTCTAAGGTCACAGATGTCGCTGTGAGCCTGTCTAAGGGCACAGATGTCGCTGTGAGCCTGTCTAAGGTCACAGATGTCGCTGTGAGCCTGTCTAAGGTCAGAGGTGTCGCTGTGAGCCTGTCTATAAGGGCAGAGATGTCGCTGTGAGCCTGTCTAAGGTCACAGATGTCGCTGTGAGCCTGTCTAAGGGCACAGATGTCGCTGTGAGCCTGTCTAAGGGCACAGATGTCATTGTGAGCCTGTCTAAGGTCACAGATGTCGCTGTGAGCCTGTCTAAGGTCACAGATGTCATTGTGAGCCTGTCTAAGGTCACAGATGTCGCTGTGAGCCTGTCTAAGGGCACAGATGTCGCTGTGAGCCTGTCTAAGGTCACAGATGTCGCTGTGAGCCTGTCTAAGGTCAGAGGTGTCGCTGTGAGCCTGTCTAAGGTCAGAGGAGTCGCTGTGAGCCTGTCTAAGGTCACAGATGTCGCTGTGAGCCTGTCTAAGGTCACAGATGTCGCTGTGAGCCTGTCTAAGGTCACAGATGTCGCTGTGAGCCTGTCTAAGGGCACAGATGTCGCTGTGAGCCTGTCTATAAGGTCACAGATGTCGCTGTGAGCCCTGTCTAAGATCACAGGTGTCGCTGTGAGCCTGTCTAAGATCACAGGTGTCGCTGTGAGCCTGTCTAAGATCACAGGTGTCGCTGTTAGCCTGTCTAAGGTCACAGGTGTCGCTGTGAGCCTGTCTAAGGTCACAGATGTCGCTGTGAGCCTGTCGAAGGTCAGAGATGTCGCTGTGAGCCTGTGTAAGGTCACAGATGTCATTGTGAGCCTGTCTAAGGTCACAGATGTCGCTGTGAGCCCTGTCTATAAGGTCACAGATGTCGCTGTGAGCCTGTCTAAGGTCAGAGGTGTCGCTGTGAGCCTGTCTAAGGTCAGAGGTGTCGCTGTGAGCCTGTCTAAGGGTACAGATGTCGCTGTGAGCCTGTCTAAGGTCAGAGGTGTCGCTGTGAGCCTGTCTAAGGTCAGAGGTGTCGCTGTGAGCCAGTCTAAGGTCAGAGGTGTCGCTGTGAGCCTGTCTAAGGTCAGAGGTGTCGCTGTAAGCCAGTCTAAGGTCAGAGGTGTCGCTGTGAGCCTGTCTAAGGTCAGAGGTGTCGCTGTGAGCCAGTCTAAGGTCACAGATGTCGCTGTGAGCCTGTCTAAGGGCACAGATGTCGCTGTGAGCCTGTCTAAGGTCACAGATGTCGCTGTGAGCCTGTCTAAGGGCACAGATGTCGCTGTGAGCCTGTCTAAGGTCACAGATGTCGCTGTGAGCCTGTCTAAGGTCAGAGGTGTCGCTGTGAGCCTGTCTAAGGTCAGAGGAGTCGCTGTGAGCCTGTCTAAGGTCACAGATGTCGCTGTGAGCCTGTCTAAGGTCACAGATGTCGCTGTGAGCCTGTCTAAGGTCACAGATGTCGCTGTGAGCCTGTCTAAGGGCACAGATGTCGCTGTGAGCCTGTCTATAAGGTCACAGATGTCGCTGTGAGCCCTGTCTAAGATCACAGGTGTCGCTGTGAGCCTGTCTAAGATCACAGGTGTCGCTGTGAGCCTGTCTAAGATCACAGGTGTCGCTGTTAGCCTGTCTAAGGTCACAGGTGTCGCTGTGAGCCTGTCTAAGGTCACAGATGTCGCTGTGAGCCTGTCGAAGGTCAGAGATGTCGCTGTGAGCCTGTGTAAGGTCACAGATGTCATTGTGAGCCTGTCTAAGGTCACAGATGTCGCTGTGAGCCCTGTCTATAAGGTCACAGATGTCGCTGTGAGCCTGTCTAAGGTCAGAGGTGTCGCTGTGAGCCTGTCTAAGGTCAGAGGTGTCGCTGTGAGCCTGTCTAAGGGTACAGATGTCGCTGTGAGCCTGTCTAAGGTCAGAGGTGTCGCTGTGAGCCTGTCTAAGGTCAGAGGTGTCGCTGTGAGCCTGTCTAAGGTCAGAGGTGTCGCTGTGAGCCTGTCTAAGGTCAGAGGTGTCGCTGTGAGCCAGTCTAAGATCACAGATGTCGCTGTGAGCCTGTCTAAGGTCACAGATGTCGCTGTGAGCCTGTCTAAGGTCACAGATGTCGCTGTGAGCCTCTCTAAGGTCACAGATGTCGCTGTGAGCCTGTGTAAGGTCACAGATGTCATTGTGAGCCTGTCTAAGGTCACAGATGTCGCTGTGAGCCCTGTCTATAAGGTCACAGATGTCGCTGTGAGCCAGTCTAAGATCACAGATGTCGCTGTGAGCCTGTCTAAGGTCACAGATGTCGCTGTGAGCCTGTGTAAGGTCACAGACGTCGCTGTGAGCCTGTCTAAGGTCACAGACGTCATTGTGAGCCCTGTCTATAAGGTCACAGACGTCGCTGTGAGCCTGTCTAAGGTCACAGATGTCGCTGTGAGCCTGTCTAAGGTCACAGATGTCGCTGTGAGCCTGTCTAAGGTCACAGATGTCGCTGTGAGCCTGTCTAAGGTCAGAGGTGTCGCTGTGAGCCTGTCTAAGGTCAGAGGTGTCGCTGTGAGCCTGTCTAAGGTCAGAGGTGTGGCTGTGAGCCTGTCTAAGGTCAGAGGTGTGGCTGTGAGCCTGTCTAAGGTCAGAGGAGTCGCTGTGAGCCTGTCCAAGGTCAGAGGTGTCGCTGTGAGCCTGTCTAAGGTCAGAGGTGTCGCTGTGAGCCTGTCTAAGGTCAGAGGTGTCGCTGTGAGCCTGTCTATAAGGGCAGAGATGTCGCTGTGAGCCTGTCTAAGGTCAGAGATGTCGCTGTGAGCCTGTCTAAGGTCAGAGGTGTCGCTGTGAGCCTGTCTAAGGGTACAGATGTCGCTGTGAGCCTGTCTAAGGTCACAGATGTCGCTGTGAGCCTGTCTAAGGGCACAGATGTCGCTGTGAGCCTGTCTAAGGTCACAGATGTCGCTGTGAGCCCTGTCTAAGGTCAGAGGTGTCACTGTGAGCCTGTCTAAGGTCACAGATGTCGCTGTGAGCCAGTCTAAGGGCGCAGATGTCGCTGTGAGCCTGTCTAAGGGCAGAGGTGTCGCTGTGAGCCTGTCTAAGGTCAGAGGTGTCGCTGTGAGCCTGTCTAAGGTCAGAGGTGTCGCTGTGAGCCTGTCTAAGGTCAGAGGTGTCGCTGTGAGCCTGTCTAAGGGCACAGATGTCGCTGTGAGCCTGTCTAAGGTCACAGATGTCGCTGTGAGCCTGTCTAAGGGCAGAGGTGTCGCTGTGAGCCTGTCTAAGGTCAGAGGTGTCGCTGTGAGCCTGTCTAAGGGCACAGATGTCGCTGTGAGCCTGTCTAAGGGCAGAGGTGTCGCTGTGAGCCTGTCTAAGGGCGCAGATGTCGCTGTGAGCCTGTCTATAAGGTCACAGATGTCGCTGTGAGCCCTGTCTGAGGGCAGAGGTGTCGCTGTGACAGGCACAGATGTCGCTGTGAGCCTGTCGAAGGGCACAGATGTCGCTGTGAGCCTGTCGAAGGGCACAGATGTCGCTGTGAGCCTGTCTGAGGGCACAGATGTCACTGTGAGCCTGTCTATAAGCTCACAAATGTCGCTGTGAGCCCTGTCTGAGGGCAGAGGTGTCGCTGTGAGCCTGTCTGAGGGCAGAGGTGTCGCTGTGAGCCTGTCTGAGGGCAGAGGTGTCGCTGTGAGCCTGTCTGAGGGCAGAGGTGTCGCTGTGAGCCTGTCTAATGTCACAGATGTCGCTGTGAGCCTGTCTAATGTCACAGATGTCGCTGTGAGCCTGTCTAAGGTCACAGATGTCGCTGTGAGCCTGTCTAAGGGTACAGATGTCGCTGTGAGCCTGTCTAAGGTCAGAGGTGTCGCTGTAAGCCAGTCTAAGGTCAGAGGTGTCGCTGTGAGCCTGTCTAAGGTCAGAGGTGTCGCTGTGAGCCAGTCTAAGGTCAGAGGTGTCGCTGTGAGCCAGTCTAAGGGCGCAGATGTCGCTGTGAGCCTGTCTAAGGTCACAGATGTCGCTGTGAGCCCTGTCTGAGGGCAGAGGTGTCGCTGTGACAGGCACAGATGTCGCTGTGAGCCTGTCGAAGGGCACAGATGTCGCTGTGAGCCTGTCTGAGGGCAGAGGTGTCGCTGTGAGCCTGTCTAAGGTCACAGATGTCGCTGTGAGCCTGTCTAAGGTCACAGATGTCGCTGTGAGCCTGTCTAAGGTCACAGATGTCGCTGTGAGCCTGTCTAAGGTCACAGATGTCGCTGTGAGCCTGTCTAAGGTCACAGATGTCGCTATGAGCCTGTCTATAAGGTCACAGATGTCGCTGTGAGCCCTGTCTGAGGGCAGAGGTGTCGCTGTGACAGGCACAGATGTCGCTGTGAGCCTGTCTAAGGGCACAGATGTCGCTGTGAGCCTGTCTAAGGTCACAGGTGTCGCTGTGAGCCTGTCTGAGGGCAGAGGTGTCGCTGTGAGCCTGTCTAAGGGCACAGATGTCGCTGTGAGCCTGTCTAAGGTCACAGATGTCGCTGTGAGCCTGTCTATAAGCTCACAGATGTCGCTGTGAGCCCTGTCTGAGGGCAGAGGTGTCGCTGTGAGCCTGTCTGAGGGCAGAGGTGTCGCTGTGAGCCTGTCTGAGGGCAGAGGTGTCGCTGTGAGCCTGTCTGAGGGCAGAGGTGTCGCTGTGAGCCTGTCTAAGGTCAGAGGTGTCGCTGTGAGCCTGTCTAAGGGCACAGATGTCGCTGTGAGCCTGTCTAATGTCACAGATGTCGCTGTGAGCCTGTCTAAGGTCAGAGGTGTCGCTGTAAGCCAGTCTAAGGTCAGAGGTGTCGCTGTGAGCCTGTCTAAGGTCAGAGGTGTCGCTGTGAGCCAGTCTAAGGTCAGAGGTGTCGCTGTGAGCCAGTCTAAGGTCACAGATGTCGCTGTGAGCCTGTCTATAAGGTCACAGATGTCGCTGTGAGCCCTGTCTGAGGGCAGAGGTGTCGCTGTGACAGGCACAGATGTCGCTGTGAGCCTGTCTAAGGGCACAGATGTCGCTGTGAGCCTGTCTATAAGCTCACAGATGTCGCTGTGAGCCCTGTCTGAGGGCAGAGGTGTCGCTGTGAGCCTGTCTAAGGTCAGAGGTGTCGCTGTGAGCCTGTCTAAGGTCACAGATGTCGCTGTGAGCCTGTCTAAGGGCACAGATGTCGCTGTGAGCCTGTCTATAAGGTCACAGATGTCGCTGTGAGCCCTGTCTGAGGGCAGAGGTGTCGCTGTGACAGGCACAGATGTCGCTGTGAGCCTGTCGAAGGGCACAGATGTCGCTGTGAGCCTGTCTAAGGGCACAGATGTCGCTGTGAGCCTGTCTATAAGCTCACAAATGTCGCTGTGAGCCCTGTCTGAGGGCAGAGGTGTCGCTGTGAGCCTGTCTGAGGGCAGAGGTGTCGCTGTGAGCCTGTCTGAGGGCAGAGGTGTCGCTGTGAGCCTGTCTAAGGGCACAGATGTCGCTGTGAGCCTGTCTAATGTCACAGATGTCGCTGTGAGCCTGTCTAAGGTCAGAGGTGTCGCTGTAAGCCAGTCTAAGGTCAGAGGTGTCGCTGTGAGCCTGTCTAAGGTCAGAGGTGTCGCTGTGAGCCCTGTCTGAGGGCAGAGGTGTCGCTGTGACAGGCACAGATGTCGCTGTGAGCCTGTCGAAGGGCACAGATGTCGCTGTGAGCCTGTCGAAGGGCACAGATGTCGCTGTGAGCCTGTCTAAGGGCACAGATGTCGCTGTGAGCCTGTCTATAAGCTCACAGATGTCGCTGTGAGCCCTGTCTGAGGGCAGAGGTGTCGCTGTGAGCCTGTCTGAGGGCAGAGGTGTCGCTGTGAGCCTGTCTGAGGGCAGAGGTGTCGCTGTGAGCCTGTCTGAGGGCAGAGGTGTCGCTGTGAGCCTGTCTGAGGGCAGAGCTGTCGCTGTGAGCCTGTCTAAGGTCACAGATGTCGCTGTGAGCCTGTCTAAGGTCACAGATGTCGCTGTGAGCCTGTCTAAGGTCAGAGGTGTCGCTGTAAGCCAGTCTAAGGTCAGAGGTGTCGCTGTGAGCCTGTCTAAGGTCAGAGGTGTCGCTGTGAGCCAGTCTAAGGTCAGAGGTGTCGCTGTGAGCCAGTCTAAGGTCAGAGGTGTCGCTGTGAGCCAGTCTAAGGTCAGAGGTGTCGCTGTGAGCCTGTCTAAGATCACAGGTGTCGCTGTGAGCCTGTCTAAGATCACAGATGTCGCTGTGAGCCTGTCTAAGGTCACAGATGTCGCTGTGAGCCTGTCTAAGGTCACAGATGTCGCTGTGAGCCTGTCTAAGGTCACAGATGTCGCTGTGAGCCTGTGTAAGGTCACAGATGTCATTGTGAGCCTGTCTAAGGTCACAGATGTCGCTGTGAGCCCTGTCTATAAGGTCACAGATGTCGCTGTGAGCCTGTCTAAGGGCGCAGATGTCGCTGTGAGCCTGTGTAAGGTCACAGATGTCGCTGTGAGCCTGTCTAAGGTCACAGATGTCGCTGTGAGCCTGTCTAAGGTCACAGATGTCGCTGTGAGCCTGTCGAAGGTCAGAGATGTCGCTGTGAGCCTGTGTAAGGTCACAGATGTCATTGTGAGCCTGTCTAAGGTCACAGATGTCGCTGTGAGCCTGTCTAAGGTCACAGATGTCGCTGTGAGCCTGTGTAAGGTCACAGACGTCGCTGTGAGCCTGTCTAAGGTCACAGACGTCATTGTGAGCCCTGTCTATAAGGTCACAGACGTCGCTGTGAGCCTGTCTATAAGGTCACAGATGTCGCTGTGAGCCTGTCTAAGGGCACAGATGTCGCTGTAAGGCCTGTCTAAGGTCACAGATGTCGCTGTGAGCCTGTCTAAGGTCACAGATGTCGCTGTGAGCCTGTCTAAGGTCAGAGGTGTCGCTGTGAGCCTGTCTAAGGTCAGAGGTGTCGCTGTGAGCCTGTCTAAGGTCAGAGGTGTGGCTGTGAGCCTGTCTAAGGTCAGAGGTGTGGCTGTGAGCCTGTCTAAGGTCAGAGGAGTCGCTGTGAGCCTGTCCAAGGTCAGAGGTGTCGCTGTGAGCCTGTCTAAGGTCAGAGGTGTCGCTGTGAGCCTGTCTAAGGTCAGAGGTGTCGCTGTGAGCCTGTCTATAAGGGCAGAGATGTCGCTGTGAGCCTGTCTAAGGTCAGAGATGTCGCTGTGAGCCTGTCTAAGGTCACAGATGTCGCTGTGAGCCCTGTCTGAGGGCAGAGGTGTCGCTGTGACAGGCACAGATGTCGCTGTGAGCCTGTCTAAGGTCACAGATGTCGCTGTGAGCCTGTCTAAGGTCACAGATGTCGCTGTGAGCCTGTCTAAGGTCACAGATGTCGCTGTGAGCCTGTCTAAGGTCACAGATGTCGCTGTGAGCCTGTCTAAGGGCACAGATGTCGCTGTGAGCCTGTCTAAGGTCACAGATGTCGCTGTGAGCCCTGTCTGAGGGCAGAGGTGTCGCTGTGACAGGCACAGATGTCGCTGTGAGCCTGCCTAAGGTCACAGATGTCGCTGTGAGCCTGTCTAAGGGCACAGATGTCGCTGTGAGCCTGTCTAAGGTCACAGATGTCGCTGTGAGCCTGTCTATAAGGTCACAGATGTCGCTGTGAGCCCTGTCTGAGGGCAGAGGTGTCGCTGTGACAGGCACAGATGTCGCTGTGAGCCTGTCGAAGGGCACAGATGTCGCTGTGAGCCTGTCTGAGGGCACAGATGTCACTGTGAGCCTGTCTATAAGCTCACAAATGTCGCTGTGAGCCCTGTCTGAGGGCAGAGGTGTCGCAGTGAGCCTGTCTGAGGGCAGAGGTGTCGCTGTGAGCCTGTCTGAGGGCAGAGGTGTCGCTGTGAGCCTGTCTAAGGGCACAGATGTCGCTGTGAGCCTGTCTAAGGTCAGAGGTGTCGCTGTGAGCCTGTCTAAGGTCAGAGGTGTCGCTGTAAGCCAGTCTAAGGTCAGAGGTGTCGCTGTGAGCCTGTCTAAGGTCAGAGGTGTCGCTGTGAGCCAGTCTAAGGTCAGAGGTGTCGCTGTGAGCCTGTCTAAGGTCAGAGGTGTCGCTGTAAGCCAGTCTAAGGTCAGAGGTGTCGCTGTGAGCCTGTCTAAGGTCAGAGGTGTCGCTGTGAGCCAGTCTAAGGTCACAGATGTCGCTGTGAGCCAGTCTAAGGTCACAGATGTCGCTGTGAGCCTGTCTAAGGGCACAGATGTCGCTGTGAGCCTGTCTAAGGTCACAGATGTCGCTATGAGCCTGTCTATAAGGTCACAGATGTCGCTGTGAGCCCTGTCTGAGGGCAGAGATGTCGCTGTGAGCCTGTCTATAAGGTCACAGATGTCGCTGTGAGCCCTGTCTGAGGGCAGAGGTGTCGCTGTGACAGGCACAGATGTCGCTGTGAGCCTGTCTAAGGGCACGGATGTCGCTGTGAGCCTGTCTATAAGCTCACAGATGTCGCTGTGAGCCCTGTCTGAGGGCAGAGGTGTCGCTGTGAGCCTGTCTGAGGGCAGAGGTGTCGCTGTGAGCCTGTCTGAGGGCAGAGGTGTCGCTGTGAGCCTGTCTGAGGGCAGAGGTGTCGCTGTGAGCCTGTCTGAGGGCAGAGCTGTCGCTGTGAGCCTGTCTAAGGTCACAGATGTCGCTGTGAGCCTGTCTAAGGTCACAGATGTCGCTGTGAGCCTGTCTAAGGTCAGAGGTGTCGCTGTAAGCCAGTCTAAGGTCAGAGGTGTCGCTGTGAGCCTGTCTAAGGTCAGAGGTGTCGCTGTGAGCCAGTCTAAGGTCAGAGGTGTCGCTGTGAGCCAGTCTAAGGTCAGAGGTGTCGCTGTGAGCCTGTCTAAGGTCAGAGGTGTCGCTGTGAGCCTGTCTAAGGTCAGAGGTGTCGCTGTGAGCCTGTCTAAGGTCAGAGGTGTCGCTGTGAGCCTGTCTAAGGTCAGAGGTGTCGCTGTGAGCCTGTCTAAGGTCACAGGTGTCGCTGTGAGCCTGTCTATAAGGGCAGAGATGTCGCTGTGAGCCTGTCTAAGGGCAGAGGTGTCGCTGTGAGCCTGTCTAAGGTCACAGATGTCATTGTGAGCCTGTCTAAGGGCACAGATGTCATTGTGAGCCTGTCTAAGGTCACAGATGTCGCTGTGAGCCTGTCTAAGGTCACAGATGTCATTGTGAGCCTGTCTAAGGTCACAGATGTCGCTGTGAGCCTGTCTAAGGTCACAGATGTCATTGTGAGCCCTGTCTATAAGGTCACAGATGTCGCTGTGAGCCTGTCTAAGGGCACAGATGTCGCTGTGAGCCTGTCTAAGGTCACAGATGTCGCTGTGAGCCTGTCTAAGGTCAGAGGTGTCGCTGTGAGCCTGTCTAAGGTCAGAGGAGTCGCTGTGAGCCTGTCTAAGGTCACAGATGTCGCTGTGAGCCTGTCTAAGGTCACAGATGTCGCTGTGAGCCTGTCTAAGGTCACAGATGTCGCTGTGAGCCTGTCTAAGGGCACAGATGTCGCTGTGAGCCTGTCTATAAGGTCACAGATGTCGCTGTGAGCCCTGTCTAAGATCACAGGTGTCGCTGTGAGCCTGTCTAAGATCACAGGTGTCGCTGTGAGCCTGTCTAAGATCACAGGTGTCGCTGTTAGCCTGTCTAAGGTCACAGGTGTCGCTGTGAGCCTGTCTAAGGTCACAGATGTCGCTGTGAGCCTGTCGAAGGTCAGAGATGTCGCTGTGAGCCTGTGTAAGGTCACAGATGTCATTGTGAGCCTGTCTAAGGTCACAGATGTCGCTGTGAGCCCTGTCTATAAGGTCACAGATGTCGCTGTGAGCCTGTCTAAGGTCAGAGGTGTCGCTGTGAGCCTGTCTAAGGTCAGAGGTGTCGCTGTGAGCCTGTCTAAGGGTACAGATGTCGCTGTGAGCCTGTCTAAGGTCAGAGGTGTCGCTGTGAGCCTGTCTAAGGTCAGAGGTGTCGCTGTGAGCCTGTCTAAGGTCAGAGGTGTCGCTGTGAGCCTGTCTAAGGTCAGAGGTGTCGCTGTGAGCCAGTCTAAGATCACAGATGTCGCTGTGAGCCTGTCTAAGGTCACAGATGTCGCTGTGAGCCTGTCTAAGGTCACAGATGTCGCTGTGAGCCTCTCTAAGGTCACAGATGTCGCTGTGAGCCTGTGTAAGGTCACAGATGTCATTGTGAGCCTGTCTAAGGTCACAGATGTCGCTGTGAGCCCTGTCTATAAGGTCACAGATGTCGCTGTGAGCCAGTCTAAGATCACAGATGTCGCTGTGAGCCTGTCTAAGGTCACAGATGTCGCTGTGAGCCTGTGTAAGGTCACAGACGTCGCTGTGAGCCTGTCTAAGGTCACAGACGTCATTGTGAGCCCTGTCTATAAGGTCACAGACGTCGCTGTGAGCCTGTCTAAGGTCACAGACGTCGCTGTGAGCCTGTCTAAGGTCACAGATGTCGCTGTGAGCCTGTCTAAGGTCACAGATGTCGCTGTGAGCCTGTCTAAGGTCACAGATGTCGCTGTGAGCCTGTCTAAGGTCAGAGGTGTCGCTGTGAGCCTGTCTAAGGTCAGAGGTGTCGCTGTGAGCCTGTCTAAGGTCAGAGGTGTGGCTGTGAGCCTGTCTAAGGTCAGAGGTGTGGCTGTGAGCCTGTCTAAGGTCAGAGGAGTCGCTGTGAGCCTGTCCAAGGTCAGAGGTGTCGCTGTGAGCCTGTCCAAGGTCAGAGGTGTCGCTGTGAGCCTGTCTAAGGTCAGAGGTGTCGCTGTGAGCCTGTCTATAAGGGCAGAGATGTCGCTGTGAGCCTGTCTAAGGTCAGAGGTGTCGCTGTGAGCCTGTCTAAGGGTACAGATGTCGCTGTGAGCCTGTCTAAGGTCACAGATGTCGCTGTGAGCCTGTCTAAGGTCAGAGGTGTCGCTGTGAGCCTGTCTAAGGGCAGAGGTGTCGCTGTGAGCCAGTCTAAGGTCAGAGGTGTCGCTGTGAGCCAGTCTAAGGGCGCAGATGTCGCTGTGAGCCTGTCTAAGGGCAGAGGTGTCGCTGTGAGCCTGTCTAAGGTCAGAGGTGTCGCTGTGAGCCTGTCTAAGGGCACAGATGTCGCTGTGAGCCTGTCTAAGGGCACAGATGTCGCTGTGAGCCTGTCTAAGGGCAGAGGTGTCGCTGTGAGCCTGTCTAAGGTCAGAGGTGTCGCTGTGAGCCTGTCTAAGGTCAGAGGTGTCGCTGTGAGCCTGTCTAAGGGCACAGATGTCGCTGTGAGCCTGTCTAAGGTCACAGATGTCGCTGTGAGCCTGTCTAAGGGCAGAGGTGTCGCTGTGAGCCTGTCTAAGGGCAGAGGTGTCGCTGTGAGCCTGTCTAAGGGCGCAGATGTCGCTGTGAGCCTGTCTATAAGGTCACAGATGTCGCTGTGAGCCCTGTCTGAGGGCAGAGGTGTCGCTGTGACAGGCACAGATGTCGCTGTGAGCTTGTCGAAGGGCACAGATGTCGCTGTGAGCCTGTCGAAGGGCACAGATGTCGCTGTGAGCCTGTCTGAGGGCACAGATGTCACTGTGAGCCTGTCTATAAGCTCACAAATGTCGCTGTGAGCCCTGTCTGAGGGCAGAGGTGTCGCTGTGAGCCTGTCTGAGGGCAGAGGTGTCGCTGTGAGCCTGTCTGAGGGCAGAGGTGTCGCTGTGAGCCTGTCTGAGGGCAGAGGTGTCGCTGTGAGCCTGTCTGAGGGCAGAGGTGTCGCTGTGAGCCTGTCTAATGTCACAGATGTCGCTGTGAGCCTGTCTAATGTCACAGATGTCGCTGTGAGCCTGTCTAAGGTCACAGATGTCGCTGTGAGCCTGTCTAAGGGTACAGATGTCGCTGTGAGCCTGTCTAAGGTCAGAGGTGTCGCTGTAAGCCAGTCTAAGGTCAGAGGTGTCGCTGTGAGCCTGTCTAAGGTCAGAGGTGTCGCTGTGAGCCAGTCTAAGGTCAGAGGTGTCGCTGTGAGCCAGTCTAAGGGCGCAGATGTCGCTGTGAGCCTGTCTAAGGTCACAGATGTCGCTGTGAGCCCTGTCTGAGGGCAGAGGTGTCGCTGTGACAGGCACAGATGTCGCTGTGAGCCTGTCGAAGGGCACAGATGTCGCTGTGAGCCTGTCTGAGGGCAGAGGTGTCGCTGTGAGCCTGTCTAAGGTCACAGATGTCGCTGTGAGCCTGTCTAAGGTCACAGATGTCGCTGTGAGCCTGTCTAAGGTCACAGATGTCGCTGTGAGCCTGTCTAAGGTCACAGATGTCGCTGTGAGCCTGTCTAAGGTCACAGATGTCGCTGTGAGCCTGTCTATAAGGTCACAGATGTCGCTGTGAGCCCTGTCTGAGGGCAGAGGTGTCGCTGTGACAGGCACAGATGTCGCTGTGAGCCTGTCTAAGGGCACAGATGTCGCTGTGAGCCCTGTCTGAGGGCAGAGGTGTCGCTGTGAGCCTGTCTAAGGTCACAGATGTCGCTGTGAGCCTGTCTAAGGTCACAGATGTCGCTGTGAGCCTGTCTATAAGCTCACAGATGTCGCTGTGAGCCCTGTCTGAGGGCAGAGGTGTCGCTGTGAGCCTGTCTGAGGGCAGAGGTGTCGCTGTGAGCCTGTCTGAGGGCAGAGGTGTCGCTGTGAGCCTGTCTGAGGGCAGAGGTGTCGCTGTGAGCCTGTCTAAGGTCAGAGGTGTCGCTGTGAGCCTGTCTAAGGTCAGAGGTGTCGCTGTGAGCCTGTCTAAGGTCACAGGTGTCGCTGTGAGCCTGTCTAAGGTCAGAGGAGTCGCTGTGAGCCTGTCTAAGGTCACAGATGTCGCTGTGAGCCTGTCTAAGGTCACAGATGTCGCTGTGAGCCTGTCTAAGGGCAGAGGTGTCGCTGTGAGCCTGTCTAAGGGCACAGATGTCGCTGTGAGCCTGTCTAAGGTCACAGATGTCGCTGTGAGCCTGTCTAAGGTCACAGATGTCGCTGTGAGCCTGTCTAAGGTCACGGATGTCGCTGTGAGCCTGTCTAAGGTCACAGATGTCGCTGTGAGCCTGTCTAAGGGTACAGATGTCGCTGTGAGCCTGTCTAAGGGCAGAGGTGTCGCTGTGAGCCTGTCTAAGGTCACAGATGTCATTGTGAGCCTGTCTAAGGTCACAGATGTCGCTGTGAGCCTGTCTAAGGGCAGAGGTGTCGCTGTGAGCCTGTCTAAGGTCACAGATGTCGCTGTGAGCCTGTCTAAGGTCACAGATGTCGCTGTGAGCCTGTCTAAGGTCACAGATGTCGCTGTGAGCCTGTCTAAGGTCACAGATGTCGCTGTGAGCCTGTCTAAGGTCACAGATGTCGCTGTGAGCCTGTCTAAGGTCACGGATGTCGCTGTGAGCCTGTCTAAGGTCACAGATGTCGCTGTGAGCCTGTCTAAGGTCACAGATGTCGCTGTGAGCCTGTCTAAGGTCACAGATGTCGCTGTGAGCCTGTCTAAGGTCACAGATGTCGCTGTGAGCCTGTCTAAGGTCACAGATGTCGCTGTGAGCCTGTCTAAGGTCACAGATGTCGCTGTGAGCCTGTCTAAGGTCACAGATGTCGCTGTGAGCCATCTCTAAGGTCACAGATGTCGCTGTGAGCCTGTCTAAGATCACAGATGTCGCTGTGAGCCTGTCTAAGGTCACAGATGTCGCTGTGAGCCTGTCTAAGGTCACAGATGTCGCTGTGAGCCCTGTCTATAAGGTCACAGATGTCGCTGTGAGCCCTGTCTATAAGGTCACAGGTGTCGCTGTGAGCCTGTCTAAGGTCACAGATGTCGCTGTGAGCCCTGTCTATAAGGTCACAGGTGTCGCTGTGAGCCTGTCTAAGGTCAGAGGTGTCGCTGTGAGCCTGTCTATAAGGGCAGAGATGTCGCTGTGAGCCTGTCTAAGGTCAGAGATGTCGCTGTGAGCCTGTCTAAGGTCAGAGGTGTCGCTGTGAGCCTGTCTAAGGTCACAGATGTCGCTGTGAGCCTGTCTAAGGTCACAGATGTCGCTGTGAGCCTGTCTAAGGTCAGAGGTGTCGCTGTGAGCCTGTCTAAGGGCAGAGGTGTCGCTGTGAGCCTGTCTAAGGGCAGAGGTGTCGCTGTGAGCCTGTCTAAGGTCACAGATGTCGCTGTGAGCCTGTCTAAGGTCACAGATGTCGCTGTGAGCCTGTCTAAGGTCAGAGGTGTGGCTGTGAGCCTGTCTAAGGTCAGAGGTGTCGCTGTGAGCCTGTCTAAGGGCACAGATGTCGCTGTGAGCCTGTCTATAAGGGCAGAGATGTTGCTGTGAGCCTGTCTAAGGGCACAGATGTCGCTGTGAGCCTGTCTAAGGTCAGAGGTGTGGCTGTGAGCCTGTCTAAGGTCAGAGGTGTGGCTGTGAGCCTGTCTAAGGTCAGAGGTGTGGCTGTGAGCCTGTCCAAGGTCAGAGGTGTCGCTGTGAGCCTGTCCAAGGTCAGAGGTGTCGCTGTGAGCCTGTCTAAGGTCAGAGGTGTCGCTGTGAGCCTGTCTAAGGTCAGAGGTGTCGCTGTGAGCCTGTCTATAAGGGCAGAGATGTCGCTGTGAGCCTGTCTAAGGTCAGAGGTGTCGCTGTGAGCCTGTCTAAGGTCACAGGTGTCGCTGTGAGCCTGTCTATAAGGGCAGAGATGTCGCTGTGAGCCTGTCTAAGGGCAGAGATGTCGCTGTGAGCCTGTCTAAGGGCAGAGGTGTCGCTGCGAGCCTGTCTGAGGTCGGAGGTGTCGCTGCGAGCCTGTCTGAGGTCGGAGGTGTCGCTGCGAGCCTGTCTGAGGTCGGAGGTGTCGCTGCGAGCCTGTCTGAGGTCGGAGGTGTCGCTGCGAGCCTGTCTGAGGTCGGAGGTGTCGCTGCGAGCCTGTCTGAGGTCGGAGGTGTCGCTGCGAGCCTGTCTGAGGTCGGAGGTGTCGCTGCGAGCCTGTCTGAGGTCGGAGGTGTCGCTGCGAGCCTGTCTGAGGTCGGAGGTGTCGCTGCGAGCCTGTCTGAGGTCGGAGGTGTCGCTGCGAGCCTGTCTGAGGTCGGAGGTGTCGCTGCGAGCCTGTCTGAGGTCGGAGGTGTCGCTGCGAGCCTGTCTGAGGGCGGAGGTGTCGCTGCGAGCCTGTCTGAGGTCGGAGGTGTCGCTGCGAGCCTGTCTGAGGGCGGAGGTGTCGCTGCGAGCCTGTCTGAGGGCGGAGGTGTCGCTGCGAGCCTGTCTGAGGTCGGAGGTGTCGCTGCGAGCCTGTCTGAGGTCGGAGGTGTCGCTGCGAGCCTGTCTGAGGGCGGAGGTGTCGCTGCGAGCCTGTCTGAGGGCGGAGGTGTCGCTGCGAGCCTGTCTGAGGGCGGAGGTGTCGCTGCGAGCCTGTCTGAGGGCGGAGGTGTCGCTGCGAGCCTGTCTGAGGGCGGAGGTGTCGCTGCGAGCCTGTCTGAGGGCGGAGGTGTCGCTGCGAGCCTGTCTGAGGGCGGAGGTGTCGCTGCGAGCCTGTCTGAGGGCGGAGGTGTCGCTGCGAGCCTGTCTGAGGGCGGAGGTGTCGCTGCGAGCCTGTCTGAGGGCGGAGGTGTCGCTGCGAGCCTGTCTGAGGGCGGAGGTGTCGCTGCGAGCCTGTCTGAGGGCGGAGGTGTCGCTGCGAGCCTGTCTGAGGGCGGAGGTGTCGCTGCGAGCCTGTCTGAGGGCGGAGGTGTCGCTGCGAGCCTGTCTGAGGGCGGAGGTGTCGCTGCGAGCCTGTCTGAGGGCGGAGGTGTCGCTGCGAGCCTGTCTGAGGGCGGAGGTGTCGCTGCGAGCCTGTCTGAGGGCGGAGGTGTCGCTGCGAGCCTGTCTGAGGGCGGAGGTGTCGCTGCGAGCCTGTCTGAGGGCGGAGGTGTCGCTGCGAGCCTGTCTGAGGGCGGAGGTGTCGCTGCGAGCCTGTCTGAGGGCGGAGGTGTCGCTGCGAGCCTGTCTGAGGGCGGAGGTGTCGCTGCGAGCCTGTCTGAGGGCGGAGGTGTCGCTGCGAGCCTGTCTGAGGGCGGAGGTGTCGCTGCGAGCCTGTCTGAGGGCGGAGGTGTCGCTGCGAGCCTGTCTGAGGGCGGAAGTGTCGCTGCGAGCCTGTCTGAGGGCGGAGGTGTCGCTGCGAGCCTGTCTGAGGGCGGAGGTGTCGCTGCGAGCCTGTCTGAGGGCGGAGGTGTCGCTGCGAGCCTGTCTGAGGGCACAGCTACGGTCAACAGAAGACTCCTCAGGCTGGACGTCATCGTCAGCCACTTTCTTCTGTTAACGTACTGGAATGTAGAGTCATTGAAAGGTACAGCCAGTCTAGTGTGGGCCAAGCCAACTCCCATCAACCTGTCCCTGGACCGTAGCCCTCCATATCCCTACTATCCATGTACCCACCCAAACTTCTCTTTAATATTGAAATCGAGCCTGCCTGCACCACTTGCACTGACAGCTTGTTCCACTGTATGGGACTAAGGGGTTGGCTCTGGTATGATATGAAGTTAATTCAGATGGTGCTTTGGAGAGGGGTTGCATCTGTGTGATTCTTCTAGGTGATTTAAAGACTCAGGGGGCAGGGTGATGGTGAATGGAATAAGGGGAATTACAGAGGGGTGAGAGAGAAGCTTGCCCAGTTCGATTGGAGGGGCAGACTGGTGGGGATGACGGCAGAGCAGAAGCGGCTGAAGTTTCTGGGAATAGTTCACAAGGCGCAGGATAGTTATGTCCCACAGAGGAAGTTGTTCTCAAACAGCAGGGGTTGGCAACCATGGCTGACAAGAGAAGTTAAGGACTGCGTAAGAGCTAAGGAAAGGGCATATAAGGTAGCAAAAGTCAGTGGGAAGTTGGATGATTGAGAAGCTTTTAAGATCCCAGCAAAAGGAAGGAGGCATGGGATAAGGGGACATTGCTTTGTGGATCCAGAACTGGCCTGCCCACAGAAGGCAAAGAGTGGTTGTAGATGGATCATATTCTGCGTGGAGGCCGGTGACCAATGGTGTGCCTCAGGGATCTGTTCTGTGACCCTTACTCTTCGTGATTTTTATAAATGACCTGGATGAGGAGTGGAGGGATGGGTTAGTAAATTTGCTGATAACTCAAAGGTTGGGGGTGTTGTGGATAGTGTGGAGGGCTGTCAGAGGTTACAGTGGGACATTGATAGGATGCAAATCTGGGCTGAGAAGTGGCAGATGGAGTTCAACCCAGATAAGTGTGAGGTGATTCATTTTGGTAGTCAAATATGATGGCAGAATATAGCATTAGTGGTCAGACTCTTGGCACTGTGGAGGATCAGAGGAATCTTGGGGTCTGAGTCCATAGGACACTCAAAGCTGCTGTGCAGGTTGACTCTGTGGTTAAGGAGGCATACGGTGCATTGGCCTTCATTAATCGTGGGATTGAGTTTAAGAGCCGGGGGGTAATGTTGCAGCTATATAGGACCCTGGTCAGACCCCACTTGGAGTACTGTGCTCAGTTCTGGTCGCCTCACTGTAGGAAGGATGTGGAAATCATGGAAAAGGTACAGAGGAGATTTACAAGGACGTTGCCTGAATTGGGAGTATACCTTATGAGAACAGGTTGAGTGAACTCGGCCTTTATTCCTTGGAGCGTGGAGGATGAGAGGTGACCTGATAGAGGTGTATAAGATGTCACAGTCATAGTCATACTTTATTGATCCCGGGGGAAATTGGTTTTTGTTACAGTTGCACCATAAATAATTAAATAGTAATAAAACCATAAATAATTAAATAGTTATATGTAAATTATGCCAGGAAATAAGTCCAGGACCAGCCTATTGGCTCAGGGTGTCTGACCCTCCAAGGGAGGAGTTGTAAAGTTTGATGGCCACAGGCAGGAATGACTTCCTATGACGCTCTGTGTTGCATCTCGGTGGAATGAGTCTCTGGCTGAGGCATTGATCATGTGGATAGTCAGAGGCTTTTTCCCAGGGCTGAATTGGCTAACACGAGAGAGCACAGTGTTAAGGTGCTTGGAAGTAGGTACAGAGGAGATGTCAGGGATAAGTTTTTTTATGCAGAGAGTGGTGAGTGCATGGAATGGGCTACCGGCATCGGTGGTGAAGGCGGATATGATAGGGTCTTTTAAGAGACTTCTGGATAGGTACATGGGGCTTAGAAAAATAGAGGGCTATGGGGAACCCTACGTAGTTCTAAGGTAAGGACATGTTTGGCACAGCTTTGTGGGCCAAAGGGCCTGTATTGTGCTGTAGGTTTTCTATGTTTCTAAAAGGCAACTAAAAATGCTGTGAGATGGGAAAAGATGAAATATGAGGGCAAACTAGTTGATAATATAAAGCAGGATACTAAAAGTTTTTTTCAGTTATATTAAGAATAAAAGGGAGGTGACAGTTGATATTGAACCACTGAAAAATGATGCTGGCGAGGTAGTAATGGGGGGCAAAGAAGTCATTAGCTGTAAGCCAAGAGGTCCGTGAGTGTCAAGGAGCAGGAGTGAGTGCCATTGCTATTACAAAGGAAAACGTGCTAGGCAAACAGAAAGCTCTTAAGGTGGATAAGTCACCTGGACTAGACGGAATACATCCCAGAATCTTGAGAGAGGTTGCAGAAGAGATAACTGATGCATTGGTCATGATCTTTCAAGAATCACTTGATTCTGGTATGTTCTCAGAGGACTGGAAGATTGCAAATGTAACTCCACTATTTAAGAAGGGAAGAAGGCAAAAGAAAGGAAATTATAGGCCAGTTAGCCTAACCTCAATATCTGGGAAAGTGTTGGAGTCCATTATTAAGGACGAGGTTTCGGGGTACTTGGAGACTAATGGTAAAGTAAGTCACAATCAGCATGGTAAAGGGAAATCTTGTCTGACAAATCTGTTAGAATTCTTCGAGGAAGTAACAAGCAGGGTGGACAAAGGAGAGGCAGTGGATGTTATTTACCTAGAGTTTCAGAAGGCCTTTGATAAGGCACCTCACTTGAGGCTGCTTAACAAGATAAAATCCTATGGTGTTACAGGAAAGGTACTGGCAGGGATACAGGAATGGCTGACGGGCAGGAGGCAGTGAGTGGGAATAAAAGGGCCTTTTTTGCTTGGCTGCCAGTGACTGCTGGTGTTCCTCGGGGGTCAGCATTGGGACCGCTACTTTTCACATTGCTTGTCTATTATTTAGATAATGGAATTGATGGCCTTGCGGCAAAGTTTGTGGATGATAAGAAGGGTGGAGGGGTAGGTAGTGCTGAGGAAGCAATGCGATTCCAGCAGTATTTAGACAAATTGGAAGAATGGGCAAAAAAGTGGCAGATGGAATACAGTATTGGGAAATGTATGATCATGTATTTTGGTAAAACGAACAATGGTGCAGATTATTATCTAAATGGGGAGAAGGTTCAAACATCGGAGGTGCAGAGAGACTTAGGAGTCCTTGTGCAAAATTCCAGATGGTTAATTTACAGCTTGAGTCTGTGGTAAAGAAGGCAAATAAAGGCAGTTATTTCAAGGGGAATAGAATATAAAAGAAAGGAGGTAATGCTGAGGCTTTACAAGACACTAGTCAGACCACACAGAGTATTGTCAAGTTTTGGGCCCCATATCTCAGAAAGGATGTGTTGTCATTGGAGAGCGTCCAGAGGAGGTTCACGAGGATGATTCCGGACATGAAGGAGTTAACATATGAGGAGCGTTTGGTGGCTTTGGGCCTGTACTCACTGGAATTGAGAAGAATGCGGGGGATCTTGCAGATATACCGTGGAGAGCATTCTAACTGGCTGCATCACCATCTGGTATGGTGGAGGTGGGGGACACCCTACAGGATCGAAAGTAGCTGCAAGTTGTGAACTCAGTCAGGTCCATCATGGGCACCGGCCTCTGTAGTACCCAGGACACCTGCAAGGAGCGGTGCCTCAAAAAGGCAGCGTCCATCATGAAGGGGCCCCACCACCTAGGTCATGCTCTCTTCTCATTGTTACCGTCATGAAGGAGGTACAGGAGCCTGAAGGCACACACTCCATGATTCAGGAATAGCTTCTTCCCTCTGCTATCCAATTTCTGAACTCACAAGCACTACCTCATTATATTTTTTGTACTATTTTAACTAACACACACTCAATGTAATTCAAATTTTTTCTATTAGTTACGTATTGCTGACTCACCAACATCAACTCTCGTGACATACGCGGTGACATTAAACCTGGTTCTGAGGACAGGAGACGTCACGCTGGGCACAAGGGGAAAGGGTGGGCGGGAGCAGACAGCTTCGACCTCCTTCAGCTGAATGCAGTGCAGGCGTGGTTTAAAATGTTGCCCATCTTGAGAGAACAAACAAGAAGATCACCAGTGTAAATTGCCAATACCGAGCTGCCCAATCCTCTCCCCCCCCCCACCACACACACACAGCTGTCTCATTCCATCTGTCAGCGTTCTGTTTTATGTAGGTGTATCCAGTATTTGTCTTTCTGAGGGCTAAGAAATTCATGGTGTGCTGCCCTGACAGGGTTATCTGTACAGAGAAAGTCTTACCTCGGTCACCTGAAATGTAGATACATGCTGACAGACTTGTGCACAACAAGTTCCCACAAGCAACAATGATCATCTCTTTGCAGGGCTGGTGTTGATTGAAGGGGAAATATTGGAGAGCAGATGGAGTGTTGGTTGGACAATATCTCATCTATACTATCTCTGCATCAGCGTAGATGCTCCCACTCAAAGTTGGACTTTAAAAAAAATCAGTCGTTCCCCACAACCTTCTGAATGAGGGGCAATAGTGGCTAGGAGTAGATTTACTTGTTCAGAACCTCCTTCGTGCTGGGTTGACATTCGGACATTCCTTTTGCAGGTTTCTAGAAGAGGAGGATTTGAAGATGAGCTCTTCAAGCCAAACATCCTCAGGATCTGACGGCCGCTCAGTACATCTGCATCTGATTGGTGTGGGAGAGGAAACATCCGCCAGTTTGGGAAAGAGTGAAAACATGGTTGTGAACAGCAAGGCAGCAAGACTCAGGTACCCAGTGGGATCGGTGCTGTAAGGAAAGGCAAGAGGGGGTTTCACCATTTACACTGGGAAGAAATCAAGCTTGTATTCTGGGTTAGCATGAGATTTTGGTAAATGACCAAACTGCAATTAAATGAGACAAATGTTCTTCTTTATTTGATGGAGAAGGCAAATATTGATATATATCAGTTTGGGCTTTCGAAGAGATTTCCACACCACATGGAACTTTGATCGTCACACCAAGGTGAGAGTTTTCCTACGTTGTATCTGGAGAGTGGTTCACAGATTATCCTCCTATTCAAAACACCGGTGCTTCATGCCAATGAAGACATTTCACTGTGCTTACTGTGGGAAAAACTTTAAGCGGTCCAATGCCCTGATCACACACCAGCGGATCCACACGGGGGAGAGGCCATTCTCCTGTTCTGTGTGTGGGAAAGGATTTGCTCGGTCATCGGACCTGGTGACCCACCAGCGAGTTCACACCGGGGAGAGACCGTTCACCTGCTCCGAGTGCGGGAAGGGATTCACCCAGTCAAGCTACCTGCTGATACACCAGCGGATTCACTCTGGAGACAGACCGTTCACCTGCTCTGTGTGTGGGAAAGGTCTGGCAGATTCTTCCCAGCTGCTGAAACACCAGCGAATTCACACCGGCGAAAGGCCGTTCACCTGCTCAGAGTGTGGGAAAGGATTCACCCAGTCAGCTAATCTGAAAAGACACCAGCAAGTCCACAGCTGGGAGAGGCCATTTACCTGCTCTGAGTGTGGGAAGGGATTCACCCAGTCGTCCCAACTGCTGCAGCACCAGCGAGTTCACAGCTGGAACACACCATTTACCTGCTCTGATTGTGGGAAAGGGTTCAGTGAGTCATCATCGTTGCTGACACACCAGAGGGTGCACACTGGAGAGAAACCATTTACCTGTTCTGAGTGTGGGAAAGGTTTTGGTCAGTCGGCGTCCTTGTTGAAGCACCAGCGGGTTCACACTGGGGAGAGACCGTTCACCTGCTCCGAATGTGGGAAGGGATTCACGCTGTCATCATCCTTACTGACGCACCAGAGGGTTCACACCGGCGAGAGGCCGTTCACCTGCTCTGAGTGCGGGAAGCGATTCAGTCGGTCATCGTCCCTACTGACGCACCAGAGAGTTCACACTGGGGAGAGGCCGTTCACCTGCTCTGAGTGTGGCAAGGGGTTTAATCGGTCGTCCAACCTGCTGACGCACCAGCGGGTTCACACTGGGGAGCGGCCGTTCATCTGCCCCGAATGTGGGAAGGGATTTAATCGGTCGTCCAACCTGCTGACGCACCAGCAAATTCACACCGGGGAGCGGCCATTCACCTGCTCCAAGTGTGGGAAAGGATTTGCTGTTTCATCATACCTGATTAAACACCAGCGTGTCCATGCCGGGGGGAAAGTTTAAAGACACTGTGTACGTGGAACGTTTCAGAATCCCAGCAGCTGAGGTAGCAGTAGGTACAGATTCTGAAGTTATACCTGTGGCTGATCAACCCAGGATTAAGTGACTGTCATGGTGGACATTTCAGCTTTGCTGTTCAAAACCACCACAACCAAGAGAGTCAAAGTCAAAGTAAATTTGTTATCAAAGTACATGTGTTACCATACACAATCCTGAGATTCATTCACAGGAAGGTGAAGAACTATGAAAACGTGGACTTCAACAAAAACTGATAACCAATGTGCTAAAGAAGACAAACAGTATAAAATAAAACAAAATACTGGGAACATGAATCATAGTGCTTGAAATTGAGCCTGTAGGTTGTAGAGTTATTTCACTGTTGAGGTGGGTGAAGTTATCGATGCTAGTCAGGAGCCTGATCAGGAGTCAGGACTGTTTGTGAAGATGGAGTTTAAAGTTGGATCCTTGCCAAACAAATCACTTGCGCTTTATGCACAGTGATCGGGTTGTGCTGGGTTTTGATGGCAATCCCAGTTTGGACCTGTGCTCTTCAATTACATATTGAATGCACAGGCCACGTATCGGCCGCCAGACCCGACGTGACTGTCAGTGTTCCCGCTGCTCAGCGGTCACCCCTCATTTGCCACAATTATATTGATTTACTTAGAGACAAGCTTCTAACCCAACAAACCGCACTGCCCAGTAACCAACCTATTCAACCCTAGCCTAATCACAGGACAATTTACAATGACCAGTTAACCTACTAACCGGTACGTCTCTGGAGGAAGTCAGAGCACCCGGAGGAAACCCACGCGGTCAGGGGGAGAATGTACGAACTCCTTACAGATGGAGGCGGAATTGAACTCTGAACTCCGACGCCCCAAGCTGTAATAGTGTCGTGCTTACCGCTACATTACCATGATGCTCAATTATTCTCAGTGGGCGACAGCTCCACAACGTTACCACCGTCTTGGTTATTCACATCAACACATGTTCCGTTTTCTCAAACAACGTGCTGTAACTAACACCGGTAAAGTAGCACCTGCTGAGTTATTACTAACCCGGAAATAATGGCATGGCCGTTGTGGTGGGAATGAAGATGGAACACGTGACAAGATTATCTTCAAGTTCCCTCCATATCTCTCTCTCTTGCTTTTTAAATACTCCTTATAACTTCCTACTTTGAGCAAATACAAATAATGGATTGGCAAAAGGCATTTAATAAGGGGCCACATGAAAGCTAATTACAGCATTAATTGATTAATTGGTTGATAAACCAAGGTGGAGTAAATCACGGGCAAACTGAAACTACTTCTTCTTCATGTGTCTCGCACGTTACATGCTTGGGCGATCACGGCTGTCCACATCGAACGACCCTCACAGCATCAATGATATCTCGCACACAGTGTTAGTTCTTTCACAGTGTCCATATATTTTCTTCTTTGCCCTCCTCTTCCGCGTTTCCCAGGCATACGGCCTTGTAATGTAAGGCATTCTATTTCTCCCTTTCTGATGACATGGCCCAGGAATTCATGTTTCCTCTTATTTAATGTTCTCATTAAAGATGTTTTTGTATGGGCACGTTGGAGTACTGTCTCATTAGTTACCCTATCTCTATATGATATTTTCAGCATCCTTCTAAGAAACCACATTTCTGTGGCTTCTACGTTTCTTTGGAGTTCTGGTGTTATAGTCCATGTTTTGGAAGCACACAGCAAGATTGACCAGGTGTAACATTTTAACATTTGTCATAGAAATGTGTCTGTTGGTAAAAATGGGTTTCATTTTTTGGAAGTTGGTTTTGGCAATGGCAATTCTTCTTTTTATTTCTACTTCTAGCATCTTGTGATATAAAACTGCCAAGGTAATTAAAGCCAGTCTTTTTTCAATCTCTTGGTTACTGATGTACAAGTGGCAGTTGGGAGTATCCTGCTGCTTTAGCATACATTTCATTTTTTTACAGTTGATGGTTAGACCAAAATCTGCACTTGTTTGTACTACTTTGTCTAGGAGGATTTGTAGGTCTTCTGCAGCACTTGCTATTAGGGTGGTATCGTCTGCATATCTTATATTGTTGATGTTAACACCTCCAATTTTTATCCCCTCTAGGTCTTCTATTCCTCTGAGAATCATTTCACTATAGATTTTAAATGATTCTCAGAGAAATAGAAGACCTAGATGGGATAAAAATTGGAGGTGTTAATATTAACAATATAGGATACGCAAACTGAAACTAAAGATTAAAATTAGCTTTATTTGTCACATGTATATTGAAACATGCAGTGAAATCCCTTGTTGGCGTCAAATCAGCAAGGATTGTCGGCACACTTCCAGTGCCAACTAGGCATACTAACTTACCAGCCCTAACCTTTCCACCTTTGGACCGTGGGAGAGAACCGGAAGAGCCAGAGGAACCCATGTGGTCACAGGGAGAATGTACACTTTCCTTACAGATGGCAGCAGGAATTGGACCCAAACCGTTGATCGCAGGCGAGTGATGCTCTTAGCAGTACACTACACTACCGTGTGCCTTTTGGTAGCTGGCTGGTTCTCATATGGGCTGGAGTCACAGTCATTTACAGTCTTCTGGGGTTTTGATGAAGGAGCCAAGTGTTGTTTGTCCAGGTTTGCTGTCGATATGAGGAAAGGTGGGAAAGCAAACTGTAACAAGGGCACAAAACGTCTGCAAAAGAACAGAGAGGCGAGTTAGAAAACAGATGACAGAATCAGTGTAAATTACGGGGAATAGGAAGAACAGAATTGAATATGAGTTAAGTGTTGTAACATTATTAAATGCTGATGTGAGAATTTCTGGATACCTTATTAAAAAGAAGGCTTTTTATTTCAAAGCAGCATACATAAAATGCTGGAGCAACTCAGCAGGTCAGGCTGCATCTATGGAAATGAATAAACAATTGACATTTTGGGCCGAGACCCGTCATTGGGACTGGAAGGAAAGAGGGAAGATGCCAGAATAAAAAGGTGTGGGGAGGGAGGGGAGGGAGGATAGCTAGAAGGTGATAGGTAAAGCCAAGTGGGTGGGAAAGGTGAAGAGTTGGAGAGGAAGGAATCTGATAGGAGAGGAGAGTGGACCGTGGGAGAAAGGTTCCCAGGGGAGGTGAGAAGAGGTAAGAGCCCAGAGTGGGGAATTGAAGAGGAGGGGAGAGGAAGGGAATTTTTTTTACTGGAAAGAGAAATCAGTGTTCATGCCATCAGATTGAAGGTTACCAAGATGGAATACAAGGGTCCATGGGCCAACATGTTGGAATGGGAATGGAAATCGGAATTAAAATGTTTCACCACCAGGAAGTTCCGCTTGTGGCGGATGGAGGGGAGGTGCTAGACAAAGCGGTTCCCCAATTTACAATGGATCTTTCCAATGTAGAGGAGGCCACATCAGGAGCACCAGTCACCATGGACAACCCCAACAGACTCACGGGTGAAGAGTTGCCCTCACCTGGAATATGTTGTGGCCCTGAATTGAGATGATAGAGGAGGTGAATGAGCAGTGTAGCACTTTGGGCTAAATGCCAGGAGTGAGATTAGTGGGGAGGGACAGATCGACAAGGGAATCACGGAGGGAGCGATCCCTGCAGAAAGTGGAGAGTTGGGGTTGGGGGGGGGTAAAGATATGTTTGGTGATAGCATCCCTTTGGAGGTGGCAGAAGTTATGGAGAATGAAGAGTTAGATGTGGGGCTCATGGGGTAGCAGGTAAGGACAAGAGGAACTCTAACACTGTAAAGGGAGCAGGAAGATGAGGTGAGCACGGATGTTCAGGAAATGGAGGAGATGCGGGTGAAGGCCGCACCAATGGTGGAGGAAGGGAAACCCCATCCTTTGAAGGAGGAGAACATCTCGGATGTCCTGGAAAAGACGTGGCAGAGACGAAGGTAACTGAGAAAAGGGAATAGCATTTTTACAGGATTTGGTGGAAAGTCATGATAACCATGGGAATTGGTAGGTTTATAGAATATGTTGGTTGATAGTTTGTCTCCAGAGATGGAGACAGACAGATCATGAAAGGAGAAGGAGGTGTCAGAAATGGACCAAGTGAACTTAAGGGCAGGGTTGAAGTCAGCGGCAAAGTTGATGAAATTGACGAGCTCAGCACGGGTGCATGAAGCAGCACCAATGCAGTCACCAGTGTAGCGGAGGAAGAGATGGGGAGTGTCACTGGGGACGGCCTTGAACATAACCAACAGAAAGGCAGGCATAGCTGGGCCCGTGCCAGTGCTTAGGCCACCCCTCGGGTTTGCAGAAAGTGGGCAGAGCGGAAGGAAAACGTTTGGAGGTGAGGACTGGTTCTGCCAGATGGAGGAGGTTGGAGGTGAAGGGGAACTGCTTGGTTCTTGTACTGAGAGAGAAGCAGAGACCTTTAAGGTCTTCTTGGTGGGGGATAGACGTGTACAGGGGCTGGACGTCCATGGGCAGGGCCAGGGAATTGAAAACCAGTGAGGAGATCAAGAGCATGAGAGGTAAACAGGAAGGGACTGAACTAATTTCTTCTGACATTCTCCGAGCATCACAGATTCCCATTTCCAGAGCTGGTAGATGGTTTATTCTGGGCCAACAAGCTGCACTGCCCAGCACCTCACCCAGTTAACCCACAGGACAATTTACAACGACCAGTTAACCTACTAACCAATATGTCTTTGGAATTGCGAGGAAACCGGAGCACCAGAGGAAACCCACGCCTTCACGGAGCACAAACTCCTTCCGGATGTTGTTGAATTGAACTCACAACTCCGATGCCCCGAGCTGTAATTACACGGTGCTCACCACGAGCGACTGTGGTGCACAGGTAGTCAACAAGGGCTGGTGCTATACCAACTAGAGAGCAGGCTATTCTGGACTGGGTTTTGAGCAATGAGGAAGGGTTAATTAGCAATCTTGTCGTGAGAGGCCTCTTGGGTAAGAGTGACCATAATATGGTGGAATTCTTCATTAAGATGGAGAGTGACATAGTTAATTCAGAAACAAAGGTTCTGAACTTAAAGAGGGGTAACTTTGAAGGTATGAGACGTGAATTAGCTAAGATAGACTGGCAAATGACACTTAAAGGGTTGACGGTGGATATGCAATGGCAAGCATTTACAGGTTGCATGGATGAACTACAACAATTGTTCATCCCAGTTTGGCAAAAGAATAAATCAAGGAAGGTAGTGCACCCGTGGCTGACAAGAGAAATTAGGGATAGTATCAATTCCAAAGAAGAAGCATAAAAATTAGCCAGAGAAAGTGGCTCACCTGAGGACTGGGAGAAATTCAGAGTTCAGCAGAGGAGGACAAAGGGCTTAATTAGGAAGGGGAAAAAAGATTATGAGAGAAAACTGGCAGGGAACATAAAAACTGACTGTAAAAGCTTTTATAGATATGTAAAAAGGAAAAGACTGGTAAAGACAAATGTAGGTCCCCTACAGACAGAAACAGGTGAATTGATTATGGGGAGCAAGGACATGGCAGACCAATTGAATAATTACTTTGGTTCTGTCTTCACTAAGGAGGACATAAATAATCTTCCAGAAATAGTAGGGGACAGAGGGTCCAGTGAGATGGAGGAACTGAGCGAAATACATGTTAGTAGGGAAGTGGTGTTAGGTAAATTGAAGGGATTGAAGGCAGATAAATCTCCAGGGCCAGATGGTCTGCATCCTAGAGTGCTTAAGGAAGTAGCCCAAGAAATAGTGGATGCATTAGTGATAATTTTTCAAAACTCGTTAGATTCTGGACTAGTTCCTGAGGATTGGAGGGTGGCTAATGTAACCCCACTTTTTAAAAAAGGAGGGAGAGAGAAACCGGGGAATTATAGACCGGTTAGCCTAACGTCGGTGGTGGGGAAACTGCTGGAGTCAGTTATCAAAGATGTGATAACAGCACATTTGGAAAGCGGTGAAATCATCGGACAAAGTCAGCATGGATTTGTGAAAGGAAAATCATGTCTGACGAATCTCATAGAATATTTTGAGGATGTAACTAGTAGAGTGGATAGGGGAGAACCAGTGGATGTGGTATATTTGGATTTTCAAAAGGCTTTTGACAAGGTCCCACACAGGAGATTAGTGTGCAAACTTAAGGCACACGGTATTGGGGGTGAGGTATTGATGTGGATGGAAAATTGGTTAGCAGACAGGAAGCAAAGAGTGGGAATAAACGGGACCTTTTCAGAATGGCAGGCGGTGACTAGTGGGGTACCGCAAGGCTCAGTGCTGGGACCCCAGTTGTTTACAATATATATTAATGACTTGGATGAGGGAATTAAATGCAGCATCTCCAAGTTTGCAGATGACACGAAGCTGGGCGGCAGTGTTAGCTGTGAGGAGGATGCTAAGAGGATGCAGGGTGACTTGGATAGGTTGGGTGAGTGGACAAATTCATGGCAGATGCAACTTAATGTGGATAAATGTGAAGTTATCCACTTTGGTGGCAAAAATAGGAAGACAGATTATTACCTGAATGGTGGCCGATTAGGAAAAGGGGAGGTGCAACGAGACCTGGGTGTCATTATACACCAGTCATTGAAAGTGGGCATGCAGGTACAGCAGGCGGTGAAAAAGGCGAATGGTATGCTGGCATTTATAGCGAGAGGATTCGTGTACAGGAGCAGGGAGGTACTACTGCAGTTGTACAAGGCCTTGGTGAGACCACACCTGGAGTATTGTGTGCAGTTTTGGTCCCCTAATCTGAGGAAAGACATCCTTGCCATAGAGGGAGTACAAAGGAGGTTCACCAGATTGATTCCTGGGATGGCAGGACTTTCATATGAAGAAAGACTGGATGAACTGGGCCTGTACTCGTTGGAATTTAGAAGATTGAGGGGGGATCTGATTGAAACGTATAAAATCCTAAAGGGATTGGACAGGCTAGATGCAGGAAGATTGTTCCCGATGTTGGGAAAGTCCAGAACGAGGGGTCGCAGTTTGAGGATAAAGGGGAAGCCTTTTAGGACCGGGATTAGGAAAAACTTCTTCACACAGAGAGTGGTGAATCTGTGGAATTCTCTGCCACAGGAAACAGTTGAGGCCAGTTCATTGGCTATATTTAAGAGGGAGTCAGATATGGCCCTTGTGGCTACGGGGGTCAGGGGGTATGGAGGGAAGGCTGGGGCGGGGTTCTGAGTTGGATGATCAGCCATGATCATAATAAATGGCAGTGCAGGCTCGAAGGGCCGAATGGCCTACTCCTGCACCTATTTTCTATGTTTCTATGTTTCTATACGTGAGGAGCTGGCGATGGCCAACAATCACATCAGACAATGTTACATTAACGTTGAGATCCACTCCACCCAGGGTCCTGTATTGGAACGATCTATTGTGATGCACTCCACCACCCCCATGGTCATGTATTGGAACGATCCGTTCCAATGGGATGAACACAGATAGTCATTGTGGGCATGGTGAGCCACAAGGCCTGTTTCTGTAATAAACTTGTCATGGAGTCCAGCACAGAAACATCATCTAGTCCATACTATTCTGCCTAGTTCCATCGATCTTGGCCCTCCATGCCCCTCTCATCCATATGTCTGTCTCGGTACCGTATCCGATGCGGACTTCGGTGACCATGGTTTTCCATATAAACCTGTCCTTCGTTTTTTGGATGACTTCCATTTCCTCGATGTGTAGCCACCTGGCTATGCTTTTGATGTACATAAGCCGAGGTCTTTCTCTAGGTTTGATCCTTCAATCTTTCCAGAGAGGATGAGTTTTTCTAGTTCATCTTTCCACATGATGTGTCCCAGGAATCTGAGTTGCCTTTCTCTTATTTCTCTCATCCATATGCTTATCCAAACTTCTGTTAAATTTTGAAATCAAACCTGCATCCACCACTTGCACTGGCAGCTCATTCCACACTCTCACCACCCTCTGTGTGAAGAAAGTCCCACTCATGTTCCCTTTAAACATTTCACCTTTCACCCTTAACCCATGACCTCTACTAGTCTCATCCAACCTGAGTGGAAAAAGCCTGCTTGCATTTACCCCTCATGATGAGATTTTGCACACTGCTACTAAATCTCCCCCATTCTTCTACGCTCCAGGGAATGAAGTCCTCACCTTTCCAACCCTAGTCCTCAAGTCTTGGCTGTTTATACCTGACGATATTGTTCACTTCCCGGGATGGTGGGACTGTCATATGTTGAAAGATTGGAGCGACTGGGGTTGTATACACTGGAATTTAGAAGGATAAGAGGGGATCTGATTGAAACATATCTGATTATTAAGGGATTGGACACGCTAAAGGCAGGAAACATGTTCCCGATGTTGGGGGAGTCCAGAACCAGAGGCCACAGTTTAAGAATAAGGGGAGACAATTTAGAACGGAGTTGAGGAAAAACTTTTTTCACACAGAGGGTTGTGGTTCTGTGGAATGCTCTGCCTCAAAAGGCAGTGGAGGCCAATTCTCTAGATTCTTTCAAGAAAGAGTTAGATAGAGCTCTTAAAGATAGCGGAGTGAAGGGATATGAGGAGAAGGCAGGAAAAGGGTACTGATTGTGGATGATCAGCCATGATCACAGTGAATGGTGGTGCTGGCTCGAAGGGCTGAATGGCCTACTCCTGCACCTATTGTCTATTGACTCGGACCCTGCTTACGTTACTGTGGAAGGACTCAGGTGGGAGGGGCTGGTGCCTTGTGACATCACCGTGCTGTTGTGTGATGTCACCAGGACACAGCCTCAGTCCCTCACTGGCCTTGTGGCTGGGACAGGGACGAGGGGAGGATCGTCAGATGCCCACTCGAGCCTGCATCTCCAGTTAACAGCCTCAACTCTTCATTACTCTTCCAGGAAGTGTCACCTATCAAATACAGGTAGCTCTGCTGTAATATGTTTATACTTTATTGTCGCCCACTCGAGCCTGCATCTCCGGTTAACAGCCTCAACTCTTCATTACTCTTCCAGGAAGTGTTACCTATCAAATACAGGTAGCTCTGCTGTAATATGTTTATACTTTATTGTCGCCAAACAATTGATGCTAGAATGTACAATCATCACAGCGATATTTGATTCTGTGCTTCACACTCACTGATTACAAATATTAAATATTAAAAGTAGTAAAAAATAGTAAATATTAAAAATTTAAATTATAATTCATAAGTAGAAAATAGAAAAATGGAAAGTAAGGTGGTGCAAAAAAACCGAGAGGCAGGTCCGGATATTTGGAGGGTACGGCCCAGATCCGGGTCAGGATCCGTTCAGCAGTCTTATCACAGTTGGAAAGAAGCTGTTCCCAAATCTGGCTGTATGAGTCTTCAAGCTCCTGAGCCTTCTCCCGGAGGGAAGAGGGACGAAAAGTGTGTTGGCTGGGTGGGTCATGTCCTTGACTATCCTGGCAGCACTGCTCTGACAGCGTGCAGTGTAAAGTGAGTCCACGGACGGAAGATTGGTTTGTGTGATGTGCTGCGCCGTGTTCAGGATCTTCTGCAGCTTCTTTCGGTCTTGGACAGGACAACTTCTATACCAGGTTGTGATGCACCCTAGAAGAATGCTTTCTACGGTGCATCTATAAAAATTAGTGAGGGTTTTAGGGGACAGGCCAAATTTCAAGTTTACACAATGTGTACAGTTAGAATGTGATTCAAAATCAGAATCACTGACATCGTGAAGTGTGTGGCTGCAGTACAGTGCGAGACATAAACCTTACTGTAAGTTACAATAAGAAAAGTAGAAAGTAAATAAATTGTGAAAAAAGATCAAAAGTCAGGTAGTGTTCATGGGTTCATTGTCCGTTCAGAAATCTGATGGCTGAGGGGAGGAAGAAGCTGTTCCTAAAACGTTGAACGTGTGCATTGGGCTCCTGTGCCTCTTCTCTGATGGTACTAGTGAGGTGGGGGCATGTCCTGGGTTGTAGGGGTCCTTAATGATGTCCTTGATGGTGGGAAGGCCAGTGCTGGATGAGTTCTGTCCTGGTTTCCATACAATTCTGAAGGTGCCTGTTTGATTGTGGCTTCCTGCGTACGTAAATTCACCACCTCTCTTAACGTTCAAGATTCTCTTTTCCATCCCTGTCCTTTCTTCCCTACTGAAACATACTTGTCCTGTATTCTGTGCAAACATCCTCCACGTGCCAGATGTGGACTTCTCTGTAAACAGTTGTTCCCAATTTACTCTCCTTAGTTCTTGTTCAATACTCTTACAACTTGCTCTATTTCAATTTAATACTCTCCCGCAAGGTCAATATCTGTAGCCATGTTAAAACTTAAGGAGTTGTGATCACTGTTTCCTACTGTTCTCCCACTGAAAGGTCAGTCAGCTGGCTGGGTTCATTACCCACAACAGGTCCGGTATGGTCCTCCTGTCATTAGACTTCATACATAATGATTTAAGACATTTCCCTGGATGAAATTAACAAAATCTGCCATGCCTAAACCTCTTGCACCAAGGAGGTCCCACTCTACATTAACAAAGCTGAGGTCACCCATGACAACAACACTATTGTTTTTACATTTTTCCCTGCTCTTCCTGCTTATCTGTTCCTCAAAGTCCTGCTGGCTACTGGGGGTTTGCATTAGGGTGATTGCACCTTTTTTTGTTTGTTTTTGAGGGATGAGCCTCCATTACGTCTCCTCTAAACACAACTGCGATAGTCCCTGATTAATAGTGCAATTCCGCCTCACACCCCCCCCCCCCTCAACTCTTTACCTCCTTTTCTATCTTTACTAAAACACCAATACTCTGGGACATGAAGCATCCATTCCTGTCCCCACACAACCCCGTCTCTGTTATAGCTCCACGTACTGATCCCTGCTCCAAGTTCATCACACTGACCCGTGATACTCCAGCATTGAAATACTCGTCTGTCCCATTGTGTCTGTTGCCTTGCTCTTGCCCATTCTTACCAGCCATGGCATTCTCGTGTCTCTCAATTTCTCCCCTTTCTGACCTGGAGCACGAGTTGCCATCCCCCCAACCCACCCGAGTGGCACCAGAGAACCTCCTGGCCAGAATTCTAGTTAAGGTGCAACCTGACACATGGGCACACCAGCCGCAAAAGTGTTCCAGTGATCTGAACGAGTTCCTCAGCCACTCATTCATCTGTACTGCCCTGACTGGCACGTGGCACCAGGAGTAATCCAGAGATCTCTACCTCCACGACCAGCCACTTTCTAAACTCCCTGTGTACACTGCACAGGGCCTTTTCCCACTTTCTACCAGTGCCACTGGTGCCAGTGTGCACCCCCCACCTCTGGCTGCTCCCCCCTCCCTTGAGAGCGTTCGCCATCATACTGAGACACCTATAATCCCGGCACCCAGGGGGCAGCACACTCTCCTAACAACTCTTTCATGGTCACAGAATCTCCCGTCTGTCCCCTTAACTGTTAAGTCTCCTATCTTTGTTGCTCTGCCTGACTACCCCCCAACACCTCACAGCTGGCTACGGTGCAACTGGCCTGGCTGCTGTGTCCTGCTATGTCATTGCCAGAGGCATCCAAAGGGGCATACTTCCCGCTGCAGGCAAGAGACAGGGGGACCCTGCAATGTCTGTCTGTCCATTTACCCCTCCTTCTCCTGCCATCACTCATCAATCTGCAGCCTGACCACTTTACTGAAACAATGATTCCCTGTCGGTATCCCATATGATCCTCAACAAGTCCTGAATGTAGTCAGCGGGGAACTGAACACACTTCCGCCAGCTAGAGTCCTCAGGGACCCCAGAGGTGGAGTTAACTAACTCCCGAACTGACCTCCCCAGGGCCCGAACTGACTGTACACTGCAGAAACTGACCTGCCCCCCCCCGCCTGAATTGTCTACACCATTTCAGTCACTCCCAGACGAAAGTTGAAAAGCCAAACTTAGCCAATCCTTCGAGTCTCTCTTCTCAGCCTCCCAAACCAAAGCCTCAGCTCCCCACTTTCACACTCGGTTGAAGGGAAATAGCTGTTCCTGATCCTGGGCAGTGGGATTTCCTATCCGTTGGCAGCTGGGAGAGGATGCTGTGTCCTGTGTGGTGGGAGACTTTACTGTTTCACGTTCCCTCATGAGGTGCTGTCTCCTGGAGATATTACCGATGACATGGAGGCATCGAATGCCGTGTGGAGATTGAAGCTGGCTGTGCTGATGTTCAAATCACGGTGAGACTGCTCTCCAGCATTCACCTGGTGGATGTCAGCAGTTCACGTACCAGTCCCTGCACATACACTGCAACCGATCAGGCTGCAGCTGAACGATAGCCACAAAGATGCTGAATTCTCGTCCCTTTCTTTAACTTCCTGTTACTGTGTTTCCTTTCCTCAATGGTATTTTCACTCGGTTTTCAATTGTTCTCTGCTTTTAATTTTACTTTTAACTTTTTCTATTTTGCTCCACGTTTTTCATTCGTTGAATTGTACACCTCACTGTTGCCCATTAGGAATTTGTACACTTCACCGCTGTATGTAAGGAGCTCGTCTGTTCCCCTGAGTTTCCTCTAGGTTCTCCAATTTCCTCCCCCACTCCAAAGACCTATCAATTATGCATCACAACCTGGTATGGAAGTCCTGTCCAAGAACGAAAGAAGCTGCAGAAGACCGTGCATCACATCACACAAACCGATCTTCCGTCCTTGGACTCACTTTACACCGCACGCTGTCGGAGCGGTGCTGCCAGGATAATCAAGGACACGACCCACCCAGCCAACGGACTTTTCGTCCCTCTTCCCTCCGGGAGAAGGTTCAGGAGCTTGAAGACTCGAACGGCCAGATTTGGGAACAGCTTCTTTCCAACTGGGATAAGACTGCTGAAAGGATCCTGACCCGGATCTGGGCCATACCCTCCAAATATCCGGACCTGCCTCTCGGTTTTATTGCACAACCTTACTTTCCATGTTCTATTTTCTATTTATGATTTAAAATTTAAATTTTTAATATTTACTATTTTTAACTTTTTAATATTTAATATTTGTAATCCAGGGAGCGGGAAGCGAAGAATCAAATATCGCTGTGATGATTGTACATTCTAGTATCAATTGTTTGGCGAGTATAAAGTATCAGTTTGTCGGTTAGTTGGTCATCGTAAATTGTCCTGTGATTAGGGTAGGGGTTTCCGGGTGAAGCGCCTTGAAGGACTGGAAAGATTGATTCCACAATGTATCTCAATAAATAAATAATAACTCTGTCTCTCATGTTCTACTTCGCTATGTACTTTCTACCCTATTCCCACTGTCTCCCCTTTTTCCAATCATAGTATTTTTTAAATATTTTCCCTTCTTAATTCATATGGCTTTGACTCCTACATGCAATATCTCCTTCATGTGTCTGTTAGAGAGAAATTTGCCTAAAATAAAAAAAGTCATTTTTAGAAGTGGTTGGGGTATCTGCACATACACCCAGTGGCTACTTTACCAGAGTGGAACTTAGTGTGCTCGCCCACTGCTGTTCGAGCCCATCCACTGCAAGTTCCTACATGGTTATCTGAGTTACTGTCACCTTCCTGTCAGCTTGAACCAGTCCGGCCATTTTCCTCTGACCTCTCTTATTAACAAGGTGTTTTCACCCACAGAACTAACGCTCACTGGACGTATTTTAGTTTCTTGCACCATTCTCTGTAAACTCTGGAGACTGTTCTGAGTAAAAATCCCGGGAGATCTGCGCTCTGGCACCAATCATTGTCAAAAGTCAGTTAAGTCACATTTCCTCCCTATTCTGATGTTTAGTCTGGACAACAACTCAACCTCTTGACCACGCCTGCATGCTTTTATGTATTGAGTTGCTGCCACATGACTGGCTGATTAGATATTTGCATTCACAAGCCAGTATACAGGAGTACCTAATAAAGTGATCACTGAGTGTACATTGAAACGGAACAAAAAGACACAGTGTGCATCTGAACCTCCACTGACACTGCAAGCTGAAAGAGTATAAAGCAAGTAGGCGTGGAAACCCGAGCTGATTTTCTGCCTGCATAAAATGTTTTCTCTTTCAATACATTCACTGTGTTTACTTGGGGCTCAATAGGGACTGTTCCACAAAGCGCTGCCCGGAATCCCGTTAAAATTACATTTTGGCAGTCTCCGCACAAATTTTTTCAAGAGTTCAATCAAAACGTGACATTTGCTTCTCTGATGAAATCTGATATTCAGTGATCCTGCCAGAACACATCCTTGCGAACCTACCCTTGCCCAAGTTCCAGTCCCAGAGGCGGAGAAGAGAGACAGAGCCGTCAGGGGAGACAGCAAACGTTTTCCAGTAGGAGAGGTGTCTATAACCAGTGGCAATGGGTTTGAGGGAAGGAGCAGGAAGTCAGAGTTCAGTTTATTGTCGTATGCATGCGATGAAAAACTTACTGAAGACAACAGCACAGGCTCATACATGCTGGAATTTCAAGCAACACACATCAAAGTTGCTGGTGAATGCAGCAGGCCAGGCAGCATCTCTAGGAAGAGGTGCAGTCGACGTTTCAGGCCGAGACCCTTCGTCAGGACTAACTGAAGGAAGAGTGAGTTTGAGAGGGGGAGGGGGAGATCCAAAATGATAGGAGAAGACAGGAGGGGGAGGGATGGAGCCAAGAGCTGGACGGGTGATTGGCAAAAGGGATATGAGAGGATCATGGGACAGGAGGCCCAGGGAGAAAGAAAAGGGGGCGGGGGAAACCCAGAGGATAGGCAAAAAGTATAGTGAGAGGGATAGAGGGAGAAAAAGGAGAGAGAGAAAAACAATGTGTGTATATAAATAATGGATGGGGTACAGGGGGAGGTGGGGCATTAGCGGAAGTTTGAGTAGTTGATGTTCATGCCATCAGGATGGAGGCTACCCAGACGGAATATAAGGTGGTGTTCCTCCAACCTGAGTGTGGCTTCATTTTTACAGTAGAGGAGGCCGTGGATAGACATGTCAGAATGGGAATGGGACGTGGAATTAAAATGTGTGGCCACTGGGAGATCCTGCTTTCTCTGGCGGACAGAGCGTAGGTGTTCAGCAAAATGATCTCCCAGTCTGCGTCGGGTCTCGCCAATATATAGAAGGCCACATCGGGAGCACCGGACGCAGTATATCACCCCAGCCAACTCACAGGTGAAGTGTTGCCTCACCTGGAAGGACTGTCTCGGGCCCTGAATGGTAGTGAGGGAGGAGGTGTAAGGGCATGTATAGCACTTGTTCAGCTTACAAACACAGGCTCATAGCTTCATATAAGCAGGATTCACAACGAATAAAGAAATTATTCACAATATTTACTATAAAAACATAATTAGAATTAAAAAGGTCCATTTTAGTGCAAGTTCGTCACAACGTTGTTAATTTGTAGTGAATTATAGGGAAAGGTTGAATAGGTTAGGACTTTATTGCCTGGAGCGGAGGAGATTTAATTGAGGTGTACAAAATGATGAGTGGTATAACATAAGATGTAGGAGCAGAATTAGGCCAGTCAGCCCATCGAGTCTGTTCCATTCAATATTGGCTGATTTACTATCCCTGTCAACCCCATTCTCCCACCTTCTGCCTGTAGTCATTGACGTCCTTACTAGTCAAGAACTTATCAACCTCCACTTTAAATATACCCAATGACTTGGCCTCCACAGCTGTCTGTGGCAATGAATTCCACAGATTCACCACCCCCTGACTAAGGAAATTCCTCCTTATCTCTGTTCTAAAGGGACGTCCTTGTATTCTGAGGCTATGCCCCTGTCCCAAGACTTCCCCACTACTCAAAACATCCTCTCCCATATCCACTCTATCTCAGACTTTCAATATTCAATAGGTTTCAATGAGATCCGTCCTCATTCTTCTAAACCAGCAAGTACAGGCCCCAAGCCAGCAAATGCTCCTTGTACATTAACCCTTTCAGTCCCAGAAACTTCTCATGAACCTTCTCTGGACCCTGTCCAATGCTAGCCCATCCTTTCTTAGATAGGAGCCCAAAACTGCTCACAACACTCCAAATGCAGTCTGACCAGTGCCTGATAAAGCCTGAGCATTACATCCTTGTTATTATAGTCTAGTCCTCTCAAAGTGACTGCTAACATTGCATTTGCCTTCCTCACCACTGACTCAACTTGCAAGTTAACCTTTCGGGAATCCTGCACGAGGACTCCCAAGTCACTTTGCACCTCATATTTTTGAAATTTCTCCCTGTTTAGAAAATAGTCTTGGCAGCGATCACAGTGCATGACTATATACTTCCGACACTATATTCCATCTGCCACTTCTTTGCCCATTCTCCAAATCTGTCTCAATCCTTCTGCAGACTCCCTGCTTGCTCAACACTACCTGCCCCTCCACCTATCTTCGTATCGGAACTCCGTGTTTTAATTGATAACGGCACTCGAAGGAAGAGCGAGACCGCGGCAGTCCGAAAAGAATCGGAGACACAGTCGGAGTGGCAGCACATCAGGAGACCAAGAGACCACCACCGGCGCTGACCCCAGGGGCTGAAGGTCTGCGGGTCTGCCTGCCCCAGAAGGGAGAAAAAAAAGGAACGACACACGCATCTAGTCAGAGTACGCTCGCCACGCTAGCAAAAAGTGAGCCAAGAAGAAAATAAGGGACCGGGGCTTAATTCACAAAACAAGGATGGCGTTAATTGCATTTGATAGTGGCATTGAAGACTGGGCAATTCATATCAAAAGAATAGAGTTATTTTGTGATGCTAACAGTGTTAATGAAGAAAAGAAAGTCAGCATCTTACTTAGTGTAATGGGCGCAAAAACATACAGCCTGCTACGGAGCTTGTTAACCCCTGAAAAGCCAGCTGACAAAACGTTCAAGCAGACACTCTCCTACAGCATTTAAACCTGAAACCACTGGTCATTGCTGAAAGATGTATTCCAAAAATGAAGAAATACTCAAATGGTGAAATAGTACAACCATGGCTGACAAGGGAAGTCAAAGCTATTGTAAAAGCAAAAGAGAGGGCATACAACAAATCAAAAATTAGTGGGAAGTTAGAGGATGGGGAAGATTTTAAAAACCTACAGAGAGCAACTAAAAAAATCATTAGAAGGGAAAAGATGAAATATGAAAGCACGCTAGCAAATAATATCAAAGAGGATGGTAAAAGCTTTTTCGAGTATGTTAAAAATAAAAGAGAATTGAGAGTGCATATAGGACCACTAGAATGAGGCAGGTGAAATAATAACGGGGGACAAGGAGATGGCTGATGAACTAAATGAGTATTTTGCATCAGTCTTCACTGTAGAAGACACTAGCAGTATGCCTGATGTTGTAGTGTGTGAACGAAGGGAAGTGGGTGCAGTTACTATTACAAGGGAGAAGGTGCTCAAAAAGCTGAAAGACCTACAGGTACAGAAGTCACCTGGACCAGATGAACTGCACCCTAGGGTTCTGAAAGAGTTAGCGTTTGAGATTGAGGTGGCATTAGAAATGATCTTTCAAATACCACTGGAGTCTAGCATGGTGCCAGAGGACTGGAAAATTGTAAATGTCACTCCACTCTTTAAGAAAGGAGGAAAGCAGCGGAAAGGAAATTATAGACCAGTTAGCCTGACCTCAGTGGTTGGGAAGGTCTTAGAGTCAATTGTTAAGGATGAGGTGATGGAATACTTGGTGACACGGGACAAGATAGTACAAAGTCAGCATGGTTTCCTTCAGGGAAAATCCTGCCTGATGAACCTGTTGGAATTCTTTGAGGAGATTACATGTAGGATAGATAAAGGGGATGCAGTGGATGCTGTATATTTGGATTTTTGGAAGGCCTTTGACAAGGTGCCACACATGAGGCTGCTTACCAAGTTAAGAGCCAATGGTATTACAGGAAAGTTGCTAACATGGTTAGAGCATTGGCTGATTGGTAGGAGGCAGTGAGTGGGAATAAAAGGATCCTTGTCTGGTTGGTTGCCAGTGACTAGTGGTGTTCCACAGGGGTCAGTGTTGGGACCACTTCTTTTTATGCTGTATATAAATGATTTAGATGGTGGAATAGATGGTTTTGTTGCCAAGTTTGCAGACGATACAAAAATTGGTGGAGGGGCAGGTGGTGTTGAGGAAACAGGTAGGCTGCTGAAGAACTTAAACAGATTAGGAGAATCAGCAAGAAAGTGGCAAATAAAATACAATATTGGAAAATGCATGGTCATGCACTTTGGTAGTAAAAATAAATGTGTAGGCTATTTTCTATACGGGGAGAAAATCCAGGAATCTGAGATGCAGAGGGACTTGGGAGTCCTTGTGCAGAACACCCTGAAGGTTAACTTGCAGGTCGAGTCAGTGGTGAGGAAGACAAATGCCATGTTTGCGTTCATTTCAAGAGGTCTAGAATACAAGAGCAGGGATGTGATGCTGAGGCTGTACAAGGCACTGGTGAGCTCTTACCTTGAGTATTGTGAACAGTTTTGTGCTCCTCATCTTAGAAAAGATGTGCTGGCATTGGAGAGGGTCCAGAGGAGGTTCACAAGGATGATTCCAGGAATGAAAGGGTTATCATACGAGAAACGTTTGATGGCTCTAGGTCTGTACTCGTTGGAATTCAGAAGGATGAGAGGTGATCTCATTGAAACATTTCTAATGTTGAAAGGCCTAGACAGTAGATGTGGAAAGGATATTTCCTGTGGTGGGAGAGTCTAGGACAAGAGGGCACAGCCTCAGGAAAGAGGGACGCCCTTTCAAACCAGAGATGCGGAGAAATTTCTTTAGCCAAAGAGTGGTGAATTTGTGGAGTTTGTTACCACAGACAGCTGTGGAGGTCAGGTCGACGGGTGTACTTAAAGCAGAGATTGATAGGTTCTTGATTGGACATGGCATCAAAGGTTAAGGGGAGAAGGCCGGGAACTGGGGTTGAGGAGGAGATAGAAAAGAGGATCAGCCATGATTGAATGGTGGAGCAGACTCGATTGGGCTAATTCTGCTCCTATGTCTTATGGTTTTATGGTCTAAACCGCACCCATCTAGGAATGTCGCGTGACCGAGAGACCAGTGGATTGGAGGCTGTGATGTGAGCAGGAAAGTATCCGTGGAGAGCTGGGCTATCCTATCCCACCGAAGGATTCCACAGGAGGGATAAGTCGGATCAGTAACACAGCAAAGCTTTCAGTCACACTTCTGATGCAAGCTGATCAATCATCAATTTCATTCATGTTGTACCTTGGCATGTCTTGGGAACTTGCTGTGGTGTGCTGGTGCGAGAAAAACAACATTCAACAATTATAAAGACTAATGTTGGATCAAGAGATATGGAATAAATGTGCATTAATACCGGTGTGTACTTACAGTGTAAACAACATTACAGAAAGTGACTTAAAATGCCTACAGAGCAGTGACTGAGCTCACAGAGGGGGTGGGGTGGGGGCTAGTAGAATGGTTGAGCAGATTAACTGCCTGAGGTAGATTCCACTTGCTATGAAAAATATATATACACACAAATATATGTATGGTCCTTTGTGGAACTTTATAAAATTACGCAGCAGCCAAAGAATTGGAAAGAGCAGAGACAGAAAGAAACATTTGTTTCTATTTTGTAAATTAAATATTATGTCAAAAATAAACTTGTAATAAAGAGAATGAAACAACTTGTTTGTGATGTTACATCAATGCAAGAGAAAATCTGCAGATGCTGGAAATCCGAGCAACACACACACACAATGCCAGAGGAACTCAGCAGGCCAGGCAGCAGCTATGGGAAAGAGTACAGTCGGCGTTTCGGGCTGAGACCTGAAACGTCGACTGTATCTCCAGCATTTTGTGTGTGTTGCTTGGCTGGAACATCACCCCATCAATGTTTATGTACGGGGGTGTTTTAGGGCAACATTGCACATGAATAGCTCACAATAGTTTGGCACGGACTAGAAGGGCCGAGATGGCCTGTTTCTATGCTGTAATTGTTATATGGTTATCTACATTCACACCAGAAGTGGAGCAGGGACAAACTCTACAGCATCTCAGGCTTCTTCCATCACACCTCAAGCTCTTGCATGACCTGATTTTGTCCCAGCGCCACTTTCCTGCCATTCGATGCTTCTTATCAAACAGAATCTACCTTGATTTAAAATATATTCAATGACAAATCTCTGCATGCCTGCTAGGGAAATTGAAGATGCAATATCAACAAATCCATGACTCCATATAGGCTGGGGGCCGCGGGAATTCAGCTGCCCTGGGGTTAGAGAACTGTATGTGTTCAAAGTGCATTTATTATGAAAGAATGTATAAATTACACAACCTTGAGATTTGTTTGCTCACAGTTAGCCACAAAGCAAGAACCCAAAAGATCCAATTAAAGAAAAAAAAATCAAAGACCAGCACTCCATATGCAAGAGAAAGTGGAAAGGAAAAACAAATCATGCAAACATTTGAAGTGAACAGCATTCCACACCAAAAATGAGTCCTCAGATCTGAACCCTGGAGCAGCCCAGATTCGGCCCAAAGCCTCGCTTATCAGTTCATCATATTAGCAGGCACTGAGCACAGCAGCCGGGGCTGTTTTCATAGCCTCAGTGCCATGGAGATGACCATTGCAGAAAACAAGCAGAATCAGCTCTCGCCTCAGATCCCAATACCCTGTCTTTTCAGTCTATTGACCGAACAATGAAATGGCTGAAGCCTCCGGCGCCCTGGAGAGAGGAGTGAAGATCGTAGACAGCGAGCAAAAATCGGCTCTCGTCTCCGATCTGAGCCGGCGTTTAAATTGTCTAAACAGCAGCTCGTACCTCGCACGCGGACTCCAGCAATGCTGCTCGCTCCAGGCCCAGATTTCCTCACCCAGCCCGGTGCCACTCTCAAGCTCTTCAAATCAGTTGGGCACCCAGAATGATCCAACCTCGCACCCTGGCCAGCCGTATGGGCACCAAATCTCCTCTGCCTGGGTCCCGACTTCTCCTTTCAGTGCCCAGAATGATCTAACCTTGCTCCCGGCCAGCTGTACAGGCACCGGAACTCCATCGGCAACACACCATCTTGGCTCATCCCTGGAACACACCTCACCGTCGCTCGCCCCTTCTCTGTTGACGGTGGGGGGAGGTGTTGGGAGGGGGGAATGAAGCTTGTTGTGCTGTTGTTGCTTCACAGCCTGTTGTATGGCATTCTGCTGAGCATTGTGAGAATGTCAGGTTGGGGCCAGAATGTGTGGCGACACTTGCGGGCTGCCACCATCAAATGCAAACGATATTACATATATCCGAATCTGACAGAACCTCCACGATTCATTGGAGAAATCCCTCCTCATCCTCCTTCAGAAAAAGGTGAATCCTTCCTCTGAACCTCCTCTCCCTCAACACTAAAGGAAATGTCTTCTCAGCACCGATCTAGTTTAGCCTCAGATTCCTGCCCGTTTCAGTAGGATCGTCTCCCAGACTTTCCAAGTCTGATGGGTGCAGGTCCAGCTGGCATGAAGTTCCACCAGCCTCCTAAACCTGATGCCACACACATCAAAGTTGCTGGTGAACACAGCAGGCCAGGCAGCATCTCTAGGAAGAGGTACAGTTGAGGTTTCGGGCCGAGACTCTTCGTCAGGACTAACTGAAAGAAGAGCTAGTAAGAGATCCTAAACCTGACGCTTGGCCATCGCTGGGCCTCAGGTGGCGGGCAGTCAAAGTCCCGCCCATGAGACTCCCCAGGCAGCCCAGGGTAGGGCTGCCTCGAAATTGCCATTTCGAGGCCTGAAATTTCCCTTGACAAATACAACAGAGCTGAAGAAGTTAATAAAATCCTTCCTCTTTATATAAAAGTAGATGAGCAACTCCCAATGTAACCCTAGCCTAATCATAGGACAAATTACAATGACCAATTAACCTGGTAGGTTTTTTGGACTGGAGGGTGGGGGTGTAACATTAAATCTAAATGTCAATGGGGATCTTCTCCCCTCCAACAATCCCTGTGAACATTGTTTCCAATCACATGCTGAACGTCCTGTGCTTTCCGCAAATCTCAGAAAACTCAGGGATGGAGATACTTTGGTCAGGGTGATAAGTTTTAAAGAGTTTCTTAAACGAGGAAAGAGATGTGGAGGCCTTTGACCTTAAACTTGGCTGCCACAGGCCTGGTGGCATTTCCAGCGCTGTTATGTCTGGTAGGTGCTGCAGCGGGACTGGAAATGCCTTTGCTGTAATATTATGCACTCTGTGGCCAGTTTAATTAGGAACCTCCTGTAAGTAACTGAGTGTGTGTTCGTGGCCTTCTGCTGCTGTAGCCCATCCACTTCAGGGTTCAACGTGTTGTGCATTCAGAGATGCTCTTCTGCACACCACTGTTGTAATGTGTGGTTATTTGAGTTACTGTCAGCTTGAACCAGTCTGGCCATTCTCCCCTGACCTCTCTCCTTAACAAGGCGTTTTCACCCAGAGAACCTGTCTTTTGTTGTTTTTTTTTTGCACCATCCTCTGTAAACTCTAGAGACTGTTGTGCATAAAAATCCCAGGAGATCAGCAGTTTCTGAGATACTCAAACCACCTCCTTTGGCACCAACAGTCAAAGTCACTTAGATCACATTTTGTCCCCCATTCTGATGTTTGGTCTGAACAACAACTGAACCTCTTGACCATGTCTGCATGCTTTTATGCATTGAGTTGCTGCCACATGATTGGCTGATTAGGTATCTGCATTAACAAGCAGGTGTACAGGTGTACCCAAAGTGGCCATTGAGTGTATATTGTATTCGGTGTAGTGGAGGTTTGCAGTAAAATTATGTATTAATAACACAGTAATTTGGGACAGCAGAGTCACAGAGCGTTGCAAGCACAAAAACTGGCCTTTTGGCTCATCCACTCCATGCTGAACAATTATTCTGCCTACTCCCATCGAGTAGCAATGCCACCCTCCCCCTTTAATACCTCACGCTGTACACCTAAAACATAACTCCAGAACAGTGAGCTGCCAGTCCTGCCCCTCCTGCAAGCAAGTCTCACTACTGGCTACAATCCCACGTGCTGATCCATGCCCCAAGCTGTTCCGCCTTTCCTACAACACTGCTTTCAGTGAAATAGACGGACCTCGGAACCCTATTCTCACCACGTTCAACCTGTCTATTCCCGTCTTTGTGTCTAGTTGCGAATATGTACGTATGGAGATACAGCTCGCAATTTACCCTCCGATCCACGCCATCCAGCAACTCCCGATTTAAACCTAACCGAGTCATGGGACAATTTACAACGACCAACTAACCTCCTAACCGGTCTGTTGGGGTTGGGGGGGGGGGAACCAGAGGACTAGGAGAAAACCCACACGGTCACACGTACACACTCCTTACAGATGAACTCCGAACTCTGACGCCCCAAACTGTAATAGCGTCACACTAACCGCTACACACTGTGGAGCCCCTGTATGTAGGAAGGAAAAATCACTAATTGGGGGGGGAGGGGGGAAGTAAAAATTCACATCACTCAGTGGACTGCAACTTGCTGTTCCTGTAGTTTACGTCCAGCCTCAGATGTGTGGTGGAGAATATATTGACTGGCTGCATCACAGCCTGGTATGGAAACATCACTGCTGTTGAACAGAAAATCGTACAAAACGTAGAGGATTCAGCCCACTCCATCATGGGTAAAGCCGTCCCCACCCAGGTCATGCTGTCTTCTCGCTGCTGCCATCAGGTACGTGAGCCTCGGGACTCACAGCATGATGTCCAGGAACAGTCCCCTCAAACATCAGGACTTGAACCAAAGGGGATAACTTCACTCTGCTTCATTTGTCTCATCATTGAAATGTTCCCACAGCCTCTGGACTCATTTTCAAGGGCTGGTCATCTCATGTTCTCATATTTATTGTTTGTTTATTATTCTTTCTTTTTTTTCGAATTGCACAGTTTGTTGTCCTCTGCATTCTGGTTGAATGCCCAAGTTTGACGGCCTTTCATTGATTCTATTATAGTTATTATTCTATAGATTATTGAGTATACCCACAAGAAAATGCATCTCAGGTTTGTATATGGTGACATATATGTACTTTGATAATAGATTGACCTTGAATTTTGATTTGTGAGAAAGTATTACAGATTAACTGGGAGATTTTATCCCCATCCTAACGCCCACAGTTATCTCACAGGCTTGGATATTCGCAGCCAGGCAGGATCTGGAGAGCCGACCGGCTCCCACACAGCCCACTGGCAAAGGGCCGGCAACAATGGCCGCCCTCTTACCCACAATCCTGCGCACCCCAGAAACCCTCCGCCCAGCTCTGGTCGCCAACGGCAACGGGAGATCCCGAGGCCGGGCTGCGGCCTGAGGGAGAGGGGACAGGAGTGGGGCTGCTCGCCAATGTTAATTAATCCCGGCGCTCCGCCTACCCACCATCTGGAACCTTCTTTCATGCATGTGTCCGGTTCTTGCGCGTTCCCGTGTTCCTCGGGCGCTCCTTCTCCTTGTAGTGAAGCTTAATGGTGGCTGGCAGACCAAAGTTACCGCTATCTACTGAGATGGAGTGTGGAGCAAAGAGACGGGAAATATACCCCGTTTGATTACAAACCCCAATTCAAATAACACCAGGAAGTCTAATGTTTTTCAGAAAGTCAAACTCTCATGTATACAGAAAATTAAATCCCCACCAACAACCCCATTCCTCTACTTCTGAGGATATCCTTTATATTTTGCCTCTCTTCCACACAGCACCTCATCAACATGCAACGATTTGGAAATGTCTGAGCCAACTTTTAATAAATTATTAATCCTAATATTAAAAAGGAGTGGGCTACACACACACTCTCTCTGTGGAATCCCATCCTCTGTCTCATACTCCTTAGGAAATGTTGTTCCCACCCTAACTTGTATCTTCCTGTCACATTAAAAAATCTTGAATCTGTTTGAACATTCTCCCACCTATTCGCACCTTTTCCAGTTTAAGCAGCAACCCTGTGTCCATAACATTTCAAAGCTGTTTCTATGCCAAAGAAAAGTGCTACCACTGATCCTCTGCGGGCCAGGCAGCATCTATGGAAAAGAGTACAGTCGGCGTTTCGGGCCCAGACCCTTCGGCAAGACTGGAGAAAAAAAGCTGAGGAGGAGATTTCTGGGGAAAGGGGAGAGAGAAACACAAGGTGATCGGTGAAGCTGGGAGGGGAGAGATGAGCTGGGAAGTTGATTGGTGAAGGAGATACAAGGCTGGGGAAGGGGGAGTCTGATAAGAGAGGACAGAAGGCCATGGAAGAAAGAAAAAGTGGGGAGGAGCACCTGAAGGAGGTGATGGGTGGGCAAGGAGATGAGGTGAGAGATGGAAAAGGGGTTGGGGAATGGTGAGGGGGGTCATTACTGGAATACAATGTGTTGTTCCTCCTACCTGAGTGTGGCCTCATTGCAGCACTAGGGGAGGCCATGGATTGACATGTCGGAATGGATTAAAATGGGTGGCTTCTAGGACATCCAGCTTCTTCTGGTGGACAGAGTGTAGGTGCTCGGTGAAGCAGTCTCCCAATCTATGTTGTGTCTCACTGATATACTGGAGGCCACAGCAGCACAGGTGAAGTGTTGTCTCTGTCTGGGGCCCTGATTTCCAGCACCTGCAGATTTTCTGTTGTTTGCCACTGATTCTTTATTAACTTGGGTCTTACGAATATCAGATTCCAAACTTAACATTGAGCCCAGTCTCATTCTCCAGATTTGCATGCAGCTAATTTTCTATTATCTTCCACAAAATAAGAAAGCTGTGCAATCACCATTCATTCCATGATCTTGCATACCTGTGAAGTTAGTGAAACAGGTCTGTAACTGGAAGGATCTGATTGATCCTCACCAGGTTTCAATACAGGGATAACAACGGATAATTTTCAGAAAGTAGGAAGCCGCCCTTAAACCCATATTGTATTAAAATTCCAAAACCAACATGCTTCGAATCTGATAGCCATGTAAGATATCATCTTTCCCAGGTAACGGACACTCCTGCTGCACAGGCAGGGTGCTTCATGAAGTGCGGAGAGTTCCGGGCAACTACCTTGATCATGTAAACTGTTTCTGCTTTTACTCGATGCCTTTCTCCGGCATTTTTTTTCCGGTGGGGGGAGGGAGGGATTGATGTTCACTGCCGCTTACTCGCGGGAGGGGAGGGGACTTTGGGGTTCTCAAGTTTAACTGTCATTCTTTGGGGCACTTCTCTGTTTTCGTGGATGTTTGCGAAGTAAAAGCATTTCAGGATTATATCGTATACATTTCTCTGACATTAAATGTACCTTTGTAATAGTCATAGTAGTCATAGTCATACTTTATTGATCCCGGGGGAAATTGGTTTTCGTTACAGTTGCACCATAAATAATAAATAGTAATAGAACCATAAATAGTTCAATAGTAATATGTAAATTATGCCAGTAAATTATGAAATAAGTCCAGGACTAGCCTACTGGCTCAGGGTGTCTGACCCTCCAAGGGAGGAGTTGTAAAGTTTGATGGCCACAGGCAGGAATGACTTCCTATGATGCTCTGTGTTGCATCTCAGTGGAATGAGTCTCTGGCTGAATGTACTCCTGTGCCCACCCAGTACATTATGTAGGGGATGGGAGACATTGACCAAGATGGCATTCAATCTCCTGCAGCGTTCTCCAGGCAGTGAGAAAATGCAGCAACGTTCGAAGATCAAAGTAACTTTATTTATCAAGTACATATAGGTCACCATATACGACCCCGAGACTCATTTTCTTGCGGGCATACTCAGTAAATTCAATAACCATAATAGAATCAATGCAAGACCGCATCAGCAGGGCAGACAACCAGTGTGAATGTGACAACCAGCTGTGCAAATACAAAAAGCAAAAGACCACTAATAATAATTAAGGAATAAATCTCAAGAACATGAGATGAAGAGTCCTTGAAAGTGAATCCATAGGCTGTGGGAACATTTCACTGATGGGGCAAGTGAAGTTATCCCCTTTGGTTCGAGAGCCTGATGGTTGAGGGGTAGTAACTGTTCCTGTGGTGTGAGCTCTGAGTCTCCATCTCTCTGTGCACAGCACATTCTGGCAGACCGAAATTGGTGAGAACTTACACAATGCTTTGAGGATGTTGACTGTTTTATAAACATCGATCCTTAGACATATCGCCCAGCATTTCATCAGAATAAGCCAAAAGATTCTCTGGAAAATACCACCATTAATAATTAGCCTGTAATTAATAAGTAGCCCATATTTGGAGTACACAGCAATATTAACCTTCTTTACAGCTAATTCCCTGGCCAACCCTGTTTCCCACCCACCCGGCTTCATCTATCACCTTCCAGCCAGACTCGTTCCCCTCCCCCCACCTTTTTATTCCGGATTTTCCTCCTTCCTTCTCGGTCCAAAACGTCCACTGTTTATTCTCGTCACAGATGCTGCCTGACCGCTGAGTTCCTCCAGCATTTTGTGTGTGTTGCTTTGGATTTCCAGCATCTGCAGACTTCCTAGTTTATAATATGCTAGATATATATTTGCACAAATGCTGGGAATTTAACAACTCCTGTCCTGTATTTATTGATGTTTATACAAGCTCCTGTCCACAGTAAAGTGTGAGGACTTCAGTGCGAGGAGTTGATCAGCTAATCTCAACCAGTACTGAAGTGTTGGAAGTTGTTATTGACAGCGTTAAAGATCAGCTTTATTTGTTAAAAAGTGTCGTTTTCAGCAACAGACAACACAGCTTGAGGGTGCAGTGGGGACACGCTTCTCACGCCAGATTAGCATGCCCACAAGTTGCCCACCCTAACCCTCACCGTCCACCGTGATATGTGGGGTGAAACTGGAGCACCCGGAGGAAATGGGGAGAACCTACAATCTCCTCACGGACAGCAAAGGGAATTGAACCGTGACCGCGCTATCATTGGTGCTTCAAAAAGGAACGTTAACAGCCACATGACCGTGCTGTGCTTACCCAACCACGTTGAGTCTACTGAAGTCATAAACACAGGAGCTGAACACAGAGGGGAAGGTGAGTGACGGTTCTGGATGGGCTGAACACAAAGGGGAAGGTGAGTGGCTGTTCTGGATGGGCTGAACACAGACGGGAAGTTGAGTGACTGTTCTGAATGGGCTGAACGCAGAGGGGAAGGTGACTGACTGTTCTGGATGGGCTGAACGCAGAGGGGAAGGTGAGTGACGGTTCTGGATGGGCTGAACACAGAGGGGAAGGTGAGTGACTGTTCTGGATGGGCTGAACACAGAGGGGAAGGTGAGTGACTGTTCTGGATGGGCTGAACACAGAGGGGAAGCAGAGAGTGACTGTTCTGGATGGGCTGAACACAGAGGGGAAGGTGAGTGACTGTTCTGGATGGGCTGAACACAGACGGGAAGTTGAGTGACTGTTCTGGATGGGCTGAACGCAGAGGGGAAGGTGACTGACTGTTCTGGATGGGCTGAACGCAGAGGGGAAGGTGAGTGACGGTTCTGGATGGGCTGAACACAGAGGGGAAGGTGAGTGACGGTTCTGGATGGGCTGAACACAGAGGGGAAGGTGAGTGACTGTTCTGGATGGGCTGAACACAGAGGGGAAGCAGAGAGTGACTGTTCTGGATGGGCTGAACACAGAGGGGAAGCACAGAGTGACTGTTCTGGATGGGCTGAACACAGAGGGGAAGCAGAGAGTGACTGTTCTGGATGGGCTGAATGCAGAGGGGAAGGTGAGTGACTGTTCTGGACGGGCTGAACACAGAGGGGAAGCAGAGAGTGACTTCTGGATGGGCTGAACACAGGGGAAGGTGAGTGACTGTTCTGGATGGGCTGAACACAGAGGGGAAGGTGAGTGACTGTTCTGGATGGGCTGAACACAGCGGAAGGTGAGTGACGGTTCTGGATGGGCTGAACACAGAGGGGAAGCAGAGAGTGACTGTTCTGGATGGGCTGAACACAGAGGGGAAGCAGAGAGTGACTGTTCTGGATGGGCTGAACACAGAGGGGAAGCAGAGAGTGACTGTTCTGGATGGGCTGAATGCAGAGGGGAAGGTGAGTGACTGTTCTGGAGGGGCTGAACACAGAGGGGAAGCAGGGAATGACTGTTCTGGATGGGCTGAACACAGGGGAAGGTGAGTGACTGTTCTGGATGGGCTGAACACAGAGGGGAAGGTGAGTGACTGTTCTGGATGGGCTGAACGCAGAGGGGAAGGTGAGTGATGGTTCTGGAGGGGCTGAACACAGAGGGGAAGCAGGGAGTGACTGTTCTGGATGGGCTGAACACAGGGGAAGGTGAGTGACTGTTCTGGATGGGCTGAACGCAGAGGGGAAGCTGAGTGACTCTTCTGGAGGGAATGCACACAGAGAGGAAGGTGAGTGACGGTTCTGGATGGGCTGAACACAGAGGGGAAGGTGAGTGACTGTTCTGGATGGGCTGAACACAGAGGGGAAGCAGAGAGTGACTGTTCTTGTTGGGCTGAACGCAGAGGGGAAGGTGAGTGATTGTTCTGGATGGGCTGAACGCAGAGGGGAAGGTGAGTGACTGTTCTGGATGGGCTGAACACAGAGGGGAAGGTGAGTGACGGTTCTGGATGGGCTGAACACAGAGGGGAAGGTGAGTGACTGTTCTGGATGGGCTGAACACAGGGGAAGGTGAGTGACGGTTCTGGATGGGCTGAACACAGAGGGGAAGGTGAGTGACTGTTCTGGATGGGCTGAACACAGAGGGGAAGCAGAGAGTGACTGTTCTGGATCGGCTGAACAGAGAGAGGAAGCAGAGAGTCACTGATCTGGATGGGCTGAACACAGAGGGCAAGGTGAGAGAGTGTTCTGGATGGGCTGAACACAGAGGGGAAGGTGAGTGACTGTTCTGGATGGGCTGAACACAGAGGGGAAGGTGAGTGACTGTTCCGGATGGGCTGAACACAGAGGGGAAGCAGAGAGTGACTGTTCTGGATGGGCTGAACACAGAGGGGAAGCAGAGAGTGACTGTTCTGGATGGGCTGAACGCAGAGGGGAAGGTGAGTGACTGTTCTGGAGGGGCTGAACACAGAGGGCAAGCAGAGAGTGACTGTTCTGGATGGGCTGAACACAGGGGAAGGTGAGTGACGGTTCTGGATGGGCTGAACGCAGACGGGAAGGTGAGTGACTGTTCTGGATGGGCTGAACACAGAGGGGAAGGTGAGTGACTGTTCTGGATGGGCTGAACACAGAGGGGAAGGTGAGTGACTGTTCTAGATGGGCTGAACGCAGAGGGGAAGCAGAGAGTGACTGTTCTGGATGGGCTGAACACAGACGGGAAGGTGAGTGACTGTTCTGGATGGGCTGAACACAGAGGGGAAGGTGAGTGACTCTTCTGGATGGGCTGAACACAGAGGGGAAGGTGAGTGACTCCTCTGGATGGGCTGAACACAGAGGGGAAGCAGAGAGTGACTGTTCTGGATGGGCTGAACACAGAGCGGAAGCAGAGAGTGACTGTTCTGGATGGGCTGAACACAGACGGGAAGTTGAGTGACTGTTCTGGATGGGCTGAACGCAGAGGGGAAGGTGACTGACTGTTCTGGATGGGCTGAACGCAGAGGGGAAGGTGAGTGACGGTTCTGGATGGGCTGAACACAGAGGGGAAGGTGAGTGACGGTTCTGGATGGGCTGAACACAGAGGGGAAGGTGAGTGACTGTTCTGGATGGGCTGAACACAGAGGGGAAGCAGAGAGTGACTGTTCTGGATGGGCTGAACACAGAGGGGAAGCAGAGAGTGACTGTTCTGGATGGGCTGAACACAGGGGAAGCAGAGAGTGACTGTTCTGGATGGGCTGAACACAGAGGGGAAGCACAGAGTGACTGTTCTGGATGGGCTGAACACAGAGGGGAAGCAGAGAGTGACTGTTCTGGATGGGCTGAATGCAGAGGGGAAGGTGAGTGACTGTTCTGGACGGGCTGAACACAGAGGGGAAGCAGAGAGTGACTTCTGGATGGGCTGAACACAGGGGAAGGTGAGTGACTGTTCTGGATGGGCTGAACACAGAGGGGAAGGTGAGTGACTGTTCTGGATGGGCTGAACACAGCGGAAGGTGAGTGACGGTTCTGGATGGGCTGAACACAGAGGGGAAGCAGAGAGTGACTGTTCTGGATGGGCTGAACACAGAGGGGAAGCAGAGAGTGACTGTTCTGGATGGGCTGAACACAGAGGGGAAGCAGAGAGTGACTGTTCTGGATGGGCTGAATGCAGAGGGGAAGGTGAGTGACTGTTCTGGAGGGGCTGAACACAGAGGGGAAGCAGGGAATGACTGTTCTGGATGGGCTGAACACAGGGGAAGGTGAGTGACTGTTCTGGATGGGCTGAACACAGAGGGGAAGGTGAGTGACTGTTCTGGATGGGCTGAATGCAGAGGGGAAGGTGAGTGATGGTTCTGGAGGGGCTGAACACAGAGGGGAAGCAGAGAGTGACTGTTCTTGTTGGGCTGAACGCAGAGGGGAAGGTGAGTGATTGTTCTGGATGGGCTGAACGCAGAGGGGAAGGTGAGTGACTGTTCTGGATGGGCTGAACACAGAGGGGAAGGTGAGTGACGGTTCTGGATGGGCTGAACACAGAGGGGAAGGTGAGTGACTGTTCTCGATGGGCTGAACACAGGGGAAGGTGAGTGACGGTTCTGGATGGGCTGAACACAGAGGGGAAGGTGAGTGACTGTTCTGGATGGGCTGAACACAGAGGGGAAGCAGAGAGTGACTGTTCTGGATCGGCTGAACAGAGAGAGGAAGCAGAGAGTCACTGATCTGGATGGGCTGATCACAGAGGGGAAGGTGAGAGACTGTTCTGGATGGGCTGAACACAGAGGGGAAGGTGAGTGACTGTTCTGGATGGGCTGAACACAGAGGGGAAGGTGAGTGACTGTTCCGGATGGGCTGAACACAGAGGGGAAGCAGAGAGTGACTGTTCTGGATGGGCTGAACACAGAGGGGAAGCAGAGAGTGACTGTTCTGGATGGGCTGAACGCAGAGGGGAAGGTGAGTGACTGTTCTGGAGGGGCTGAACACAGAGGGCAAGCAGAGAGTGACTGTTCTGGATCGGCTGAACAGAGAGAGGAAGCAGAGAGTCACTGATCTGGATGGGCTGAACACAGAGGGGAAGGTGAGAGACTGTTCTGGATGGGCTGAACACAGAGGGGAAGGTGAGTGACTGTTCTGGATGGGCTGAACACAGAGGGGAAGGTGAGTGACTGTTCTGGATGGGCTGAACACAGAGGGGAAGCAGAGAGTGACTGTTCTGGATGGGCTGAACACAGAGGGGAAGCAGAGAGTGACTGTTCTGGATGGGCTGAACGCAGAGGGGAAGGTGAGTGACTGTTCTGGAGGGGCTGAACACAGAGGGCAAGCAGAGAGTGACTGTTCTGGATGGGCTGAACACAGGGGAAGGTGAGTGACTGTTCTGGATGGGCTGAACACAGAGGGGAAGGTGAGTGACGGTTCTGGATGGGCTGAACGCAGACGGGAAGGTGAGTGACTGTTCTGGATGGGCTGAACACAGAGGGGAAGGTGAGTGACTGTTCTGGATGGGCTGAACACAGAGGGGAAGGTGAGTGACTGTTCCAGATGGGCTGAACGCAGAGGGGAAGCAGAGAGTGACTGTTCTGGATGGGCTGAACACAGACGGGAAGGTGAGTGACTGTTCTGGATGGGCTGAACACAGAGGGGAAGGTGAGTGACTCTTCTGGATGGGCTGAACACAGAGGGGAAGGTGAGTGACTCCTCTGGATGGGCTGAACACAGAGGGGAAGCAGAGAGTGACTGTTCTGGATGGGCTGAACACAGAGCGGAAGCAGAGAGTGACTGTTCTGGATGGGCTGAACACAGACGGGAAGTTGAGTGACTGTTCTGGATGGGCTGAACGCAGAGGGGAAGGTGACTGACTGTTCTGGATGGGCTGAACGCAGAGGGGAAGGTGAGTGACGGTTCTGGATGGGCTGAACACAGAGGGGAAGGTGAGTGACGGTTCTGGATGGGCTGAACACAGAGGGGAAGGTGAGTGACTGTTCTGGATGGGCTGAACACAGAGGGGAAGCAGAGTGACTGTTCTGGATGGGCTGAACACAGAGGGGAAGCAGAGAGTGACTGTTCTGGATGGGCTGAACACAGGGGAAGCAGAGAGTGACTGTTCTGGATGGGCTGAACACAGAGGGGAAGCACAGAGTGACTGTTCTGGATGGGCTGAACACAGAGGGGAAGCAGAGAGTGACTGTTCTGGATGGGCTGAATGCAGAGGGGAAGGTGAGTGACTGTTCTGGACGGGCTGAACACAGAGGGGAAGCAGAGAGTGACTTCTGGATGGGCTGAACACAGGGGAAGGTGAGTGACTGTTCTGGATGGGCTGAACACAGAGGGGAAGGTGAGTGACTGTTCTGGATGGGCTGAACACAGCGGAAGGTGAGTGACGGTTCTGGATGGGCTGAACACAGAGGGGAAGCAGAGAGTGACTGTTCTGGATGGGCTGAACACAGAGGGGAAGCAGAGAGTGACTGTTCTGGATGGGCTGAACACAGAGGGGAAGCAGAGAGTGACTGTTCTGGATGGGCTGAATGCAGAGGGGAAGGTGAGTGACTGTTCTGGAGGGGCTGAACACAGAGGGGAAGCAGGGAATGACTGTTCTGGATGGGCTGAACACAGGGGAAGGTGAGTGACTGTTCTGGATGGGCTGAACACAGAGGGGAAGGTGAGTGACTGTTCTGGATGGGCTGAACGCAGAGGGGAAGGTGAGTGATGGTTCTGGAGGGGCTGAACACAGAGGGGAAGCAGGGAGTGACTGTTCTGGATGGGCTGAACACAGGGGAAGGTGAGTGACTGTTCTGGATGGGCTGAACGCAGAGGGGAAGCTGAGTGACTCTTCTGGAGGGAATGCACACAGAGAGGAAGGTGAGTGACGGTTCTGGATGGGCTGAACACAGAGGGGAAGGTGAGTGACTGTTCTGGATGGGCTGAACACAGAGGGGAAGCAGAGAGTGACTGTTCTTGTTGGGCTGAACGCAGAGGGGAAGGTGAGTGATTGTTCTGGATGGGCTGAACGCAGAGGGGAAGGTGAGTGACTGTTCTGGATGGGCTGAACACAGAGGGGAAGGTGAGTGACGGTTCTGGATGGGCTGAACACAGAGGGGAAGGTGAGTGACTGTTCTGGATGGGCTGAACACAGGGGAAGGTGAGTGACGGTTCTGGATGGGCTGAACACAGAGGGGAAGGTGAGTGACTGTTCTGGATGGGCTGAACACAGAGGGGAAGCAGAGAGTGACTGTTCTGGATCGGCTGAACAGAGAGAGGAAGCAGAGAGTCACTGATCTGGATGGGCTGATCACAGAGGGGAAGGTGAGAGACTGTTCTGGATGGGCTGAACACAGAGGGAAAGGTGAGTGACTGTTCTGGATGGGCTGAACACAGAGGGGAAGGTGAGTGACTGTTCCGGATGGGCTGAACACAGAGGGGAAGCAGAGAGTGACTGTTCTGGATGGGCTGAACACAGAGGGGAAGCAGAGAGTGACTGTTCTGGATGGGCTGAACGCAGAGGGGAAGGTGAGTGACTGTTCTGGAGGGGCTGAACACAGAGGGCAAGCAGAGAGTGACTGTTCTGGATGGGCTGAACACAGGGGAAGGTGAGTGACTGTTCTGGATGGGCTGAACACAGAGGGGAAGGTGAGTGACGGTTCTGGATGGGCTGAACGCAGACGGGAAGGTGAGTGACTGTTGTGGATTGGCTGAACACAGAGGGGAAGGTGAGTGACTGTTCTGGATGGGCTGAACACAGAGGGGAAGGTGAGTGACTGTTCTGGATGGGCTGAATACAGAGGGGAAGGTGAGTGACTGTTCTGGATGGGCTGAATACAGAGGGGAAGCTGAGTGACTGTTCTAGATGGGCTGAACGCAGAGGGGAAGCAGAGAGTGACTGTTCTGGATGGGCTGAACACAGACGGGAAGGTGAGTGACTGTTCTGGATGGGCTGAACACAGAGGGGAAGGTGAGTGACTCTTCTGGATGGGCTGAACACAGAGGGGAAGGTGAGTGACTCCTCTGGATGGGCTGAACACAGAGGGGAAGCAGAGAGTGACTGTTCTGGATGGGCTGAACACAGAGCGGAAGCAGAGAGTGACTGTTCTGGATGGGCTGAACACAGAGGGGAAGCAGAGAGTGACTGTTCTGGATGGGCTGAACACAGAGGGGAAGCAGAGAGTGACTGTTCTGGATGGGCTGAACGCAGAGGGGAAAGTGAGTGACTGTTCTGGATGGGATGAACGCAGAGGGGAAGGTGAGTGACTGTTCTGGATGGGCTGAATGCAGAGGGCAAGGTGAGTGACTGTTCTGGATGGGCTGAACGCAGAGGGGAAGGTGAGTGACTGTTCTGGATGGGATGAACGCAGAGGGGAAGCAGAGAGTGACTGTTCTGGATGGGCTGAACACAGAGGGGAAGCAGAGAGTCACTGTTCTGGATGGGCTGAACACAGGAGAAGGTGAGTGACTGTTCTGGATGGGCTGAACACAGAGGGGAAGGTGAGTGACTGTTCTGGATGGGCTGAACACAGAGGGGAAGGTGAGTGACTGTTCTGGATGGGCTGAACACAGAGGGGAAGCAGAGAGTGACTGTTCTGGATGGGCTGAACACAGAGGGGAAGCAGAGAGTGACTGTTCTGGATGGGCTGAACACAGAGGGGAGGCAGAGAGTGACTGTTCTGGATGGGCTGAATGCAGAGGGGAAGGTGAGTGACTGTTCTGGAGGGGCTGAACACAGAGGGGAAGCAGAGAGTGACTGTTCTGGATGGGCTGAACACAGGGGAAGGTGAGTGATTGTTCTGGATGGGCTGAAAACAGAGGGGAAGGTGAGTGACTGTTCTGGATGGGCTGAACACAGAGGGGAAGGTGAGTGACTGTTCTGGATGGGCTGAACACAGATGGGAAGCTGAGTGACTGTTCTGGAGGGGCTGAACGCAGAGGGGAAGGTGAGTGACTGTTCTGGATGGGCTGAACACAGAGGGGAAGCTCAGTGACGGTTCTGGATGGGCTGAACACAGAGAGGAAGGTGAGTGACTGTTCTGGATGGGCTGAACACACAGGGGAAGGTGAGTGACGGTTCTGGATGGGCTGAACACAGAGGGGAAGCTGAGTGACGGTTCTGGATGGGCTGAACACAGAAAGGAAGGTGAGTGACTGTTCTGGATGGGCTGAACACAGAGGGGAAGGTGAGTGACTGTTCTGGATGGGCTGAACACAGAGGGGAAGGTGAGTGACGGTTCTGGATGGGCTGAAAACAGAGGGGAAGGTGAGTGACTGTTCTGGATGGGCTGAACACAGAGGGGAAGGTGAGTGACTGTTCTGGATGGGCTGAACGCAGAGGGGAAGGAGAGAGTGACTGTTCTGGATGGTCTGAACACAGAGGGGAAGGTGAGTGACTGTTCTGGATGGGCTGAACACAGGGGAAGCAGAGAGTGACTGTTCTGGATGGGCTGTACACGGGAAGGTGAGTGACTGGTCTGGATGGGCTGAACACAGAGGAGAAGGTGAGTGACGTTTCTGGATGGGCTGAACACAGAGGGGAAGGTGAGTGACTGTTCTGGATGGGCTGAACACAGAGGGGAAGGTGAGTGACTGTTCTGGATGGGCTGAACACAGAGGGGAAGCAGAGAGTGACTGTTCTGGATGGGCTGAACACAGAGGGGAAGCAGAGAGTGACTGTTCTGGATGGGCTGAACGCAGAGGGGAAAGTGAGTGACTGTTCTGGATGGGATGAACGCAGAGGGGAAGGTGAGTGACTGTTCTGGATGGGCTGAATGCAGAGGGCAAGGTGAGTGACTGTTCTGGATGGGCTGAACGCAGAGGGGAAGGTGAGTGACTGTTCTGGATGGGATGAACGCAGAGGGGAAGCAGAGAGTGACTGTTCTGGATGGGCTGAACACAGAGGGGAAGCAGAGAGTCACTGTTCTGGATGGGCTGAACACAGAGGAGAAGGTGAGTGACTGTTCTGGATGGGCTGAACACAGAGGGGAAGGTGAGTGACTGTTCTGGATGGGCTGAACACAGAGGGGAAGGTGAGTGACTGTTCTGGATGGGCTGAACACAGAGGGGAAGCAGAGAGTGACTGTTCTGGATGGGCTGAACACAGAGGGGAAGCAGAGAGTGACTGTTCTGGATGGGCTGAACACAGAGGGGAGGCAGAGAGTGACTGTTCTGGATGGGCTGAATGCAGAGGGGAAGGTGAGTGACTGTTCTGGAGGGGCTGAACACAGAGGGGAAGCAGAGAGTGACTGTTCTGGATGGGCTGAACACAGGGGAAGGTGAGTGACTGTTCTGGATGGGCTGAACACAGAGGGGAAGGTGAGTGACTGTTCTGGATGGGCTGAACACAGATGGGAAGCTGAGTGACTGTTCTGGAGGGGCTGAACGCAGAGGGGAAGGTGAGTGACTGTTCTGGATGGGCTGAACACAGAGGGGAAGCTCAGTGACGGTTCTGGATGGGCTGAACACAGCGAGGAAGGTGAGTGACTGTTCTGGATGGGCTGAACACACAGGGGAAGGTGAGTGACGGTTCTGGATGGGCTGAACACAGAGGGGAAGCTGAGTGACGGTTCTGGATGGGCTGAACACAGAAAGGAAGGTGAGTGACTGTTCTGGATGGGCTGAACACAGAGGGGAAGGTGAGTGACTGTTCTGGATGGGCTGAACACAGAGGGGAAGGTGAGTGACGGTTCTGGATGGGCTGAACACAGAGGGGAAGGTGAGTGACTGTTCTGGATGGGCTGAACACAGAGGGGAAGGTGAGTGACTGTTCTGGATGGGCTGAACGCAGAGGGGAAGGAGAGAGTGACTGTTCTGGATGGTCTGAACACAGAGGGGAACGTGAGTGACTGTTCTGGATGGGCTGAACACAGGGGAAGCAGAGAGTGACTGTTCTGGATGGGCTGTACACGGGAAGGTGAGTGACTGGTCTGGATGGGCTGAACACAGAGGAGAAGGTGAGTGACGTTTCTGGATGGGCTGAACACAGAGGGGAAGGTGAGTGACTGTTCTGGATGGGCTGAACACAGAGGGGAAGGTGAGTGACTGTTCTGGATGGGCTGAACACAGAGGGGAAGCAGAGAGTGACTGTTCTGGATGGGCTGAACACAGAGGGGAAGCAGAGAGTGACTGTTTTGGGTGGGCTGAACACAGAGGGGAAGCAGAGAGTGACTGTTCTGGATGGGCTGAACACAGAGGGGAAGCAGAGAGTGACTGTTCTGGATGGGCTGAACGCAGAGGGGAAGGTGAGTGACTGTTCTGGAGGGGCTGAACACAGAGGGCAAGCAGAGAGTGACTGTTCTGGATGGGCTGAACACGGGAAGGTGAGTGACTGTTCTGGATGGGCTGAACACAGAGGGGAAGGTGAGTGACGGTTCTGGATGGGCTGAACGCAGACGGGAAGGTGAGTGACTGTTCTGGAGGGGCTGAAAGCAGAGGGGAAGCAGAGAGTGACTGTTCTGGATGGGCTGAACACAGAGGGGAAGGTGAGTGACTGTTCTGGATGGGCTGAATACAGAGGGGAAGGTGAGTGACTGTTCTGGATGGGCTGAATACAGAGGGGAAGCTGAGTGACTGTTCTAGATGGGCTGAACGCAGAGGGGAAGCAGAGCGTGACTGTTCTGGATGGGCTGAACACAGACGGGAAGGTGAGTGACTCTTCTGGGTGGGCTGAACACAGAGGGGAAGGTGAGTGACTCTTCTGGATGGGCTGAACACAGAGCGGAAGGTGAGTGACTCTTCTGGATGGGCTGAACACAGAGGGGAAGCAGAGAGTGACTGTTCTGGATGGGCTGAACACAGAGCGGTAGCAGAGAGTGACTGTTCTGGATGGGCTGAACACAGAGGGGAAGCAGAGAGTGACTGTTCTGGATGGGCTGAATGCAGAGGGGAAGGTAAGTGACTGTTCTGGATGGGCTGAACACAGAGGGGAAGCAGAGAGTGACTGTTCTCGATGGGCTGAACGCAGAGGGGAAAGTGAGTGACTGTTCTGGATGGGATGAACGCAGAGGGGAAGGTGAGTGACTGTTCTGGATGGGCTGAATGCAGAGGGCAAGGTGAGTGACTGTTCTGGATGGGCTGAATGCAGAGGGGAAGGTGAGTGACTGTTCTGGATGGGATGAACGCAGAGGGGAAGCAGAGAGTGACTGTTCTGGATGGGCTGAACACAGAGGGGAAGCAGAGAGTCACTGTTCTGGATGGGCTGAACACAGAGGAGAAGGTGAGTGACTGTTCTGGATGGGCTGAACACAGAGGGGAAGGTGAGTGACTGTTGTGGATGGGCTGAACACAGAGGGGAAGGTGAGTGACTGTTCTGGATGGGCTGAACACAGAGGGGAAGCAGAGAGTGACTAGTCTGGATGGGCTGAACACAGAGGGGAAGCAGAGAGTGAATGTTCTGGATGGGCTGAACACAGAGGGGAGGCAGAGAGTGACTGTTCTGGATGGGCTGAATGCAGAGGGGAAGGTGAGTGACTGTTCTGGAGGGGCTGAACACAGAGGGGAAGCAGAGAGTGACTGTTCTGGATGGGCTGAACACAGGGGAAGGTGAGTGATTGTTCTGGATGGGCTGAAAACAGAGGGGAAGGTGAGTGACTGTTCTGGATGGGCTGAACACAGAGGGGAAGGTGAGTGACCGTTCTGGATGGGCTGAACGCAGAGGGGAAGGTGAGTGACTGTTCTGGAGGGGCTGAACGCAGAGGGGAAGGTGAGTGACTGTTCTGGATGGGCTGAACACAGAGGGGAAGCTCAGTGACGGTTCTGGATGGGCTGAACACAGAGAGGAAGGTGAGTGACTGTTCTGGATGGGCTGAACACACAGGGGAAGGTGAGTGACGGTTCTGGATGGGCTGAACAAAGAGGGGAAGCTGAGTGACGGTTCTGGATGGGCTGAACACAGAAAGGAAGGTGAGTGACTGTTCTGGATGGGCTGAACACAGAGGGGAAGGTGAGTGACTGTTCTGGATGGGCTGAACACAGAGGGGAAGCAGAGAGTGACTGTTCTGGGTGGGCTGAATGCAGAGGGGAAGGTGAGTGACTGTTCTGGAGGGGCTAAACACAGAGGGGAAGCAGGGAGTGACTGTTCTGGATGGGCTGAACACAGGGGAAGGTGAGTGACTGTTCTGTATGGGCTGAACACAGAGGGGAAGGTGAGTGACTGTTCTGTATGGGCTGAACACAGAGGGGAAGGTGAGTGACTGTTCTGGATGGGCTGAACGCAGAGGGGAAGGTGAGTGATGGTTCTGGAGGGGCTGAACACAGAGGGGAAGCAGGGAGTGACTGTTCTGGATGGGCTGAACACAGGGGAAGGTGAGTGACTGTTCTGGAGGGAATGCACACAGAGAGGAAGGTGAGTGACGGTTCTGGATGGGCTGAACACAGAGGGGAAGGTGAGTGACTGTTCTGGATGGGCTGAACACAGAGGGGAAGCAGAGAGTGACTGTTCTTGTTGGGCTGAACGCAGAGGGGAAGGTGAGTGATTGTTCTGGATGGGCTGAACGCAGAGGGGAAGGTGAGTGACTGTTCTGGATGGGCTGAACACAGAGGGGAAGGTGAGTGACTGTTCTGGATGGGCTGAACACAGAGGGGAAGGTGAGTGACTGTTCTGGATGGGCTGAATACAGAGGGGAAGGTGAGTGACTGTTCTGGATGGGCTGAATACAGAGGGGAAGCTGAGTGTCTGTTCTAGATGGGCTGAACGCAGAGGGGAAGCAGAGAGTGACTGTTCTGGATGGGCTGAACACAGAGGGGAAGGTGAGTGACTGTTCTGGATGGGCTGAACACAGAGGGGAAGGTGAGTGACTCTTCTGGATGGGCTGAACACAGAGGGGAAGGTGAGTGACTCCTCTGGATGGGCTGAACACAGAGGGGAAGCAGAGAGTGACTGTTCTGGATGGGCTGAACACAGAGCGGAAGCAGAGAGTGACTGTTCTGGATGGGCTGAACACAGAGGGGAAGCAGAGAGTGACTGTTCTGGATGGGCTGAATGCAGAGGGGAAGGTAAGTGACTGTTCTGGAGGGGCTGAACACAGAGGGGAAGCAGAGAGTGACTGTTCTGGATGGGCTGAACACAGGGGAAGGTGAGTGACTGTTCTGGATGGGCTTGAACACAGAGGGGAAGGTGAGTGACTGTTCTGGATGGGCTGCACGCAGAGGGAAGGTGAGTGACGGTTCTGGATGCGCTGAACGCAGAGGGCAAGGTGAGTGACTGTTCTGGAGGGGCTGTACGCAGAGGGGAAGGTGAGTGACTGTTCAGGATGGCTGAACACAGAGGGGAAACAGAGAGTGACTGTTCTGGATGGGCTGAACGCAGAGGGGAAAGTGAGTGACTGTTCTGGATGGGATGAACGCAGAGGGGAAGGTGAGTGACTGTTCTGGATGGGCTGAATGCAGAGGGCAAGGTGAGTGACTGTTCTGGATGGGCTGAACGCAGAGGGGAAGGTGAGTGACTGTTCTGGATGGATGAACGCAGAGGGGAAGCAGAGAGTGACTGTTCTGGATGGGCTGAACACAGAGGGGAAGCAGAGAGTCACTGTTCTGGATGGGCTGAACACAGAGGAGAAGGTGAGTGACTGTTCTGGATGGGCTGAACACAGAGGGGAAGGTGAGTGACTGTTCTGGATGGGCTGAACACAGAGGGGAAGGTGAGTGACTGTTCTGGATGGGCTGAACACAGAGGGGAAGCAGAGAGTGACTGTTCTGGATGGGCTGAACACAGAGGGGAAGCAGAGAGTGACTGTTCTGGATGGGCTGAACACAGAGGGGAGGCAGAGAGTGACTGTTCTGGATGGGCTGAATGCAGAGGGGAAGGTGAGTGACTGTCTGGAGGGGCTGAACACAGAGGGGAAGCAGAGAGTGACTGTTCTGGATGGGCTGAACACAGGGGAAGGTGAGTGATTGTTCTGGATGGGCTGAAACAGAGGGGAAGGTGAGTGACTGTTCTGGATGGCTGAACACAGAGGGGAAGGTGAGTGACTGTTCTGGATGGCTGAACACAGATGGAAGCTGAGTGACTGTTCTGGAGGGGCTGAACGCAGAGGGGAAGGTGAGTGACTGTTCTGGATGGGCTGAACACAGAGGGGAAGCTCAGTGACGGTTCTGGATGGGCTGAACACAGAGAGGAAGGTGAGTGACTGTTCTGGATGGGCTGAACACACAGGGGAAGGTGAGTGACGGTTCTGGATGGTCTGAACACAGAGGGGAAGCTGAGTGACGGTTCTGGATGGGCTGAACACAGAAAGGAAGGTGAGTGACTGTTCTGGATGGGCTGAACACAGAGGGGAAGGTGAGTGACTGTTCTGGATGGGCTGAACACAGAGGGGAAGGTGAGTGACGGTTCTGGATGGGCTGAACACAGAGGGGAAGGTGAGTGACTGTTCTGGATGGGCTGAACGCAGAGGGGAAGGAGAGAGTGACTGTTCTGGATGGTCTGAACACAGAGCGGAAGGTGAGTGACTGTTCTGGATGGGCTGAACACAGGGGAAGCAGAGAGTGACTGTTCTGGATGGGCTGTACACGGGAAGGTGAGTGACTGGTCTGGATGGGCTGAACACAGAGGAGAAGGTGAGTGACGTTTCTGGATGGGCTGAACACAGAGGGGAAGGTGAGTGACTGTTCTGGATGGGCTGAACACAGAGGGGAAGGTCAGTGACTGTTCTGGATGGGCTGAACACAGAGGGGAAGCAGAGAGTGACTGTTCTGGATGGGCTGAATGCAGAGGGGAAGGTAAGTGACTGTTCTGGAGGGGCTGAACACAGAGGGGAAGCAGAGAGTGACTGTTCTGGATGGGCTGAACACAGGGGAAGGTGAGTGACTGTTCTGGATGGGCTGAACACAGAGGGGAAGGTGAGTGACTGTTCTGGATGGGCTGCACGCAGAGGGAAGGTGAGTGACGGTTCTGGATGGGCTGAACGCAGAGGGCAAGGTGAGTGACTGTTCTGGAGGGGCTGTACGCAGAGGGGAAGGTGAGTGACTGTTCAGGATGGGCTGAACACAGAGGGGAAACAGAGAGTGACTGTTCTGGATGGGCTGAACGCAGAGGGGAAAGTGAGTGACTGTTCTGGATGGGATGAACGCAGAGGGGAAGGTGAGTGACTGTTCTGGATGGGCTGAATGCAGAGGGCAAGGTGAGTGACTGTTCTGGATGGGCTGAACGCAGAGGGGAAGGTGAGTGACTGTTCTGGATGGGATGAACGCAGAGGGGAAGGCAGAGAGTGACTGTTCTGGATGGGCTGAACACAGAGGGGAAGCAGAGAGTCACTGTTCTGGATGGGCTGAACACAGAGGAGAAGGTGAGTGACTTGTCTGGATGGGCTGAACACAGAGGGAAGGTGAGTGACTGTTCTGGATGGGCTGAACACAGAGGGGAAGGTGAGTGACTGTTCTGGATGGGCTGAACACAGAGGGGAAGCAGAGAGTGACTGTTCTGGATGGGCTGAACACAGAGGGGAAGCAGAGAGTGACTGTTCTGGATGGGCTGAACACAGAGGGGAAGCAGAGAGTGACTGTTCTGGATGGGCTGAATGCAGAGGGGAAGGTAAGTGACTGTTCTGGATGGGCTGAACACAGAGGGGAAGCAGAGAGTGACTGTTCTCGATGGGCTGAACGCAGAGGGGAAAGTGAGTGACTGTTCTGGATGGGATGAACGCAGAGGGGAAGGTGAGTGACTGTTCTGGATGGGCTGAATGCAGAGGGCAAGGTGAGTGACTGTTCTGGATGGGCTGAATGCAGAGGGGAAGGTTGAGTGACTGTTCTGGATGGATGAACGCAGAGGGGAAGCAGAGAGTGACTGTTCTGGATGGGCTGAACACAGAGGGGAAGCAGAGAGTCACTGTTCTGGATGGGCTGAACACAGAGGAGAAGGTGAGTGACTGTTCTGGATGGGCTGAACACAGAGGGGAAGGTGAGTGACTGTTGTGGATGGGCTGAACACAGAGGGGAAGGTGAGTGACTGTTCTGGATGGGCTGAACACAGAGGGGAAGCAGAGAGATGACTAGTCTGGATGGGCTGAACACAGAGGGGAAGCAGAGAGTGAATGTTCTGGATGGGCTGAACACAGAGGGGAGGCAGAGAGTGACTGTTCTGGATGGGCTGAATGCAGAGGGAAGGTGAGTGACTGTTCTGGAGGGGCTGAACACAGAGGGGAAGCAGAGAGTGACTGTTCTGGATGGGCTGAACACAGGGGAAGGTGAGTGATTGTTCTGGATGGGCTGAAAACAGAGGGGAAGGTGAGTGACTGTTCTGGATGGGCTGAACACAGAGGGGAAGGTGAGTGACTGTTCTGGATGGGCTGAACACAGATGGGAAGCTGAGTGACTGTTCTGGAGGGGCTGAACGCAGAGGGGAAGGTGAGTGACTGTTCTGGATGGGCTGAACACAGAGGGGAAGCTCAGTGACGGTTCTGGATGGGCTGAACACAGAGAGGAAGGTGAGTGACTGTTCTGGATGGGCTGAACACACAGGGGAAGGTGAGTGACGGTTCTGGATGGGCTGAACAAAGAGGGGAAGCTGAGTGGACGGTTCTGGATGGGCTGAACACAGAAAGGAAGGTGAGTGACTGTTCTGGATGGGCTGAACACAGAGGGGAAGGTGAGTGACTGTTCTGGATGGGCTGAAACACAGAGGGGAAGCAGAGAGTGACTGTTCTGGGTGGGCTGAATGCAGAGGGGAAGGTGAGTGACTGTTCTGGAGGGGCTAAACACAGAGGGGAAGCAGGGAGTGACTGTTCTGGATGGGCTGAACACAGGGGAAGGTGAGTGACTGTTCTGTATGGGCTGAACACAGAGGGGAAGGTGAGTGACTGTTCTGTATGGGCTGAACACAGAGGGGAAGGTGAGTGACTGTTCTGGATGGGCTGAACGCAGAGGGGAAGGTGAGTGATGGTTCTGGAGGGGCTGAACACAGAGGGGAAGCAGGGAGTGACTGTTCTGGATGGGCTGAACACAGGGAAGGTGAGTGACTGTTCTGGAGGGAATGCACACAGAGAGGAAGGTGAGTGACGGTTCTGGATGGGCTGAACACAGAGGGGAAGGTGAGTGACTGTTCTGGATGGGCTGAACACAGAGGGGAAGCAGAGAGTGACTGTTCTTGTTGGGCTGAACGCAGAGGGGAAGGTGAGTGATTGTTCTGGATGGGCTGAACGCAGAGGGGAAGGTGAGTGACTGTTCTGGATGGGCTGAACACAGAGGGGAAGGTGAGTGACTGTTCTGGATGGGCTGAACACAGAGGGGAAGGTGAGTGACTGTTCTGGATGGGCTGAATACAGAGGGGAAGGTGAGTGACTGTTCTGGATGGGCTGAATACAGAGGGGAAGCTGAGTGTCTGTTCTAGATGGGCTGAACGCAGAGGGGAAGGTGAGTGACTGTTCTGGATGGGCTGAACACAGAGGGGAAGGTGAGTGACTGTTCTGGATGGGCTGAACACAGAGGGAAGGTGAGTGACTGTTCTGGATGGGCTGAATACAGAGGGGAAGGTGAGTGACTGTTCTGGATGGGCTGAATACAGAGGGGAAGCTGAGTGTCTGTTCTAGATGGGCTGAACGCAGAGGGGAAGCAGAGAGTGACTGTTCTGGATGGCTGAACACAGAGGGGAAGGTGAGTGACTGTTCTGGATGGGCTGAACACAGAGGGGAAGGTGAGTGACTCTTCTGGATGGCTGAACACAGAGGGGAAGGTGAGTGACTTCCTCTGGATGGGCTGAACACAGAGGGGAAGCAGAGAGTGACTGTTCTGGATGGGCTGAACACAGAGCGGAAGCAGAGAGTGACTGTTCTGATGGGCTGAACACAGAGGGGAAGCAGAGAGTGACTGTTCTGGATGGGCTGAATGCAGAGGGGAAGGTAAGTGACTGTTCTGGAGGGGCTGAACACAGAGGGGAAGCAGAGAGTGACTGTTCTGGATGGGCTGAACACAGGGGAAGGTGAGTGACTGTTCTGGATGGGCTGAACACAGAGGGGAAGGTGAGTGACTGTTCTGGATGGGCTGCACGCAGAGGGAAGGTGAGTGACGGTTCTGGATGCGCTGAACGCAGAGGGCAAGGTGAGTGACTGTTCTGAGAGGGGCTGTACGCAGAGGGGAAGGTGAGTGACTGTTCAGGATGGGCTGAACACAGAGGGGAAACAGAGAGTGACTGTTCTGGATGGGCTGAACGCAGAGGGAAAGTGGAGTGACTGTTCTGGATGGGATGAACGCAGAGGGGAAGGTGGAGTGACTGTTCTGGATGGGCTGAATGCAGAGGGCAAGGTGAGTGACTGTTCTGGATGGGCTGAACGCAGAGGGGAAGGTGAGTGACTGTTCTGGATGGGATGAACGCAGAGGGGAAGCAGAGAGTGACTGTTCTGGATGGGCTGAACACAGAGGGGAAGCAGAGAGTCACTGTTCTGGATGGGCTGAACACAGAGGAGAAGGTGAGTGACTGTTCTGGATGGGCTGAACACAGAGGGGAAGGTGAGTGACTGTTCTGGATGGGCTGAACACAGAGGGGAAGGTGAGTGACTGTTCTGGATGGGCTGAACACAGAGGGGAAGCAGAGAGTGACTGTTCTGGATGGCTGAACACAGAGGGGAAGCAGAGAGTGACTGTTCTGGATGGGCTGAACACAGAGGGGAGGCAGAGAGTGACTGTTCTGGATGGGCTGAATGCAGAGGGGAAGGTGAGTGACTGTTCTGGAGGGCTGAACACAGAGGGGAAGCAGAGAGTGACTGTTCTGGATTGGGCTGAACACAGGGGAAGGTGAGTGATTGTTCTGGATGGGCTGAAAACAGAGGGGAAGGTGAGTGACTGTTCTGGATGGGCTGAACACAGAGGGGAAGGTGAGTGACTGTTCTGGATGGGCTGAACACAGATGGGAAGCTGAGTGACTGTTCTGGAGGGGCTGAACGCAGAGGGGAAGGTGAGTGACTGTTCTGGATGGGCTGAACACAGAGGGGAAGCTCAGTGACGGTTCTGGATGGCTGAACACAGAGAGGAAGGTGAGTGACTGTTCTGGATGGGCTGAACACACAGGGGAAGGTGAGTGACGGTTCTGGATGGTCTGAACACAGAGGGGAAGCTGAGTGACGTTCTGGATGGGCTGAACACAGAAAGGAAGGTGAGTGACTGTTCTGGATGGGCTGAACACAGAGGGGAAGGTGAGTGACTGTTCTGGATGGGCTGAACACAGAGGGGAAGGTGAGTGACGGTTCTGGATGGCTGAACACAGAGGGGAAGGTGAGTGACTGTTCTGGATGGGCTGAACGCAGAGGGGAAGGAGAGAGTGACTGTTCTGGATGGTCTGAACACAGAGCGGAAGGTGAGTGACTGTTCTGGATGGGCTGAACACAGGGGAAGCAGAGAGTGACTGTTCTGGATGGGCTGTACACGGGAAGGTGAGTGACTGGTCTGGATGGGCTGAACACAGAGGAGAAGGTGAGTG